>NC_085997.1:27894231-28241731 GCF_030014385.1 Trichomycterus rosablanca | reverse complement strand
AAGCATCCACATCCACGGGCACTTGCACAGGGCTGGGGGGGAACGGAAGAGAAGTCTTATCTTCATTGGGCCATATCTGGGTTCTTTCGATCAGAGCCTCAAGGTTTCTAGCCAGCTTTCCACATGCTGTTGTTGGAGATTTACATACAAAAAATGTTTTAAACACTGAAACAAGACAAGTGTGCAACTAAAAATGAACTTTAAAAAAAGGGAAAAATAGTTGAATAGGCTTAAATGGATTTTAATTAGGAACAGTAATAAAATCAAACAGTCAATACACTAGAATGATGTATTTTGACTAAATATTTCTTCATTCATTCATTGTTACTAGCAGCTACTTACTACGATTACTTCACTGTCTCTATTGTCAGGGTCACAGTGGGCCAGTAATGGTCTATTATGCTAGTCCACCACCACTGACTCCTGTTTGAATCTCAGGGTTTCTATCGGCCAGCTGGGCTTCTTCACAGACATTATTGGCTATGTCTGAGGGGGGAATGGGTCAAGCTCTGCAACAGTTTGGCGCCAGGGTATTCCTACCCTGTGCCCAGTTCCCGCGTGTTTACCAGTGGAATCAAACCTGCCACGACCCTGACCAAGAAAAAGCGGTGATAAAAACGCAATGAAACAGGCCGCTCAGGTGGCATAGCGGTAAAATACACTAGCACACCAGAGCTGGGTTTTCGAATACATCGTATCGAAACTCAGCTCTGCCACCCGGCTGGGCTGGGCGGCTGCGTGAACAACGATTGGCTGTTGTTCATAGGGTTAGGGGCAAGCCGGATCATAGGAGGTCCTCATAACTGGTGCAATTACGACCTCTGCTGGCTGACTGCACAGGGCTGAGGAATAATGCTGATCAGGGTGTGGCTCTCCGTGCACAGTGCTGATCGGTATATATAAATTCGACTCGTGCATGTAAAAAATGCAGTCTGTATTGAGCACGTGTCGGAGGGGGCGTGTGTCAGTTAAGAAGCGTCCTCAGTCAGCGGTGAAGGGTTGAATCAGTGGAGGATGCAATCAGGGTAATTACTAGATTGGGGAGAAAAATTGGGGGGAAAAGGTTGGAAAAACGAAATGAAACAAACATGAAAGCAATAATCTTTTAACTCACCTGTAAGGCACCTTAGTTGTTCCTTTAAGGTTTCCATTTCTCTCTGCATGCATAGCACCATGGCAATAAGCTCCATCTTTGAATAAGACTGTAAATACTGAGCCTCCTGCTATTAAAAAACAACAAATATATGTAAATATAGATATAAATATATAGATATCATTCCACACAGAACTCCAGAAAAGGACTGGACAAAACTGACACCCTTGATTATTAACAACTCAATATTTTCTAGCATACCCTTTAAAAACAAGAACTTAAATGAATCACTTCCTGTAACCATAAATTAGTTTTATACACCTTTCTACTACAATTTTAATTTACGCTTATACGCAAATAATTCTAGCAAATTTTGTTTATGTCAGCAAAATCAGAGTGGAAATGGCAAACTGTAAAATTTGTCCCACACCTCAGCAGTGGAGTGGCCTTCATCAAAGTTGCCTGCAGAAGAGCAGTCAATCCCACATCCCTATAAGAGAAAAAGCACTGAAAGGTAAAATTCCTATGTGATTGAAGTTCTACAGAAGTTCTATAGAATAAAAATAGGCCAACAAAATACAAGTAATTAGAATATACACCGGTCAACCATAACATTAAAACCACCTCCTTGTTTCTACACTCACTGTCCATTTTATCAGCTCCACTTACCAAATAGCATCACTTTGTAGTTCTACAATAACTGACTGTAGTCCACCTGTTTCTCTGCATGCTTTGTTAGCCCTCTTTCATGCTGTTCTTCAATGGTCAGGACCCCCACAGGACCAGGTATTATTTGGGTGGTGGGTCATTCTCAGCACTGCAGTGACACTGACATGGTGGTGGTGTGTTAGTGTGTGTTGTGCTGGTATAAGTGGATCAGACACCTCACTGTCACTGCTGGATTGAGAATAGTCCACCAAACTAAAATATCCAGCCAACAGCGCCCTGTGGGCAGCGTCCTATGACCACTGATTGAACTCAAACAGCAGCAATAGATGAGCGATCGTCTCTGACTTTACATCTACAAGGTGGACCAACCAGTTAGGAGTGTCTAATAGAGTGGACAGTGAGTGGACACGGTATTGAAAAACTCCAGCAGTGCCGCTGTGTCTGATCCACGCATGCCAGCACAACACACACTAACACACCACCACCATGTCAGTGTCCCTGCAGTGCTGAGAATGATTCACCACCTAAATATAACCTGCTCCTGGTGGTCCTGTGGGGGTCCTGAAGAACAGGGTAAAAGCAGGCTAAAAAGGTATGTAGAGAAACAGATGGACTACAGTCAGTAATTGTAGAACTACAAAGTGCTTCTATATGGTAAGTGGAGCTGATAAAATAAACAGTGAGTGTAGAAACAAGGAGGTGCTTTTAATGTTATTGCTGATCAGTGTATATTTAGAATACAAAAGTGTATTACATGTAAAGTGTTTATATTGTTCTGAAAAAGGAGTATTAATATTTCTAGAAAAATATATTTTTAGAGTGGGATGGTGGCACAGCTAATGCACTGGGAGCCACATAGCAATATGGGTTCTGGGGTCATGGATAACATTTTCCCGTCAGTCAGTCTGTAAGGTGTAAAGCAACCAGTTTTCAGAAGGAATCAGTTCTGGAATATTCTGAAGAGGTCTTCTCAGTGTGCAGATTGAGAAAGAAAGCTGTTGCAGCACAAACTCCATCAAACCTCAGTGAGCTGGAAGCTTTTGCACAAGAACAACAAGCAAAGATTCCACAAAGATTCCATTTAGAAGCTTGTTAATGATTAGATCAATCACTTATTAGAGTTATCAAAGCAAAAAAATGTTCCACCAAGCACTGAAACCTAGGGTTTGAATAATAGTGTACATGGAAATTTGTAAGAGAACTTGATGCTTTTTTTATGTACACTTAAAATTGTCAATCGATGTTATTAAAAGTGCTTGTAAGAATTAATAAATATTTTATTTGTTTACTGAGACTTCTTGTTGTAAATTTTCATTCAGGGGTATACACATCACCATAATACCCTTTAAGGGTGGTTGAATATTTTAGTTTATTAACAAATGGCCTCAGTCTGTACACCTGTAGTTGGTCACAATTTTATTTTCAAACACTTTTTTTTCTTTTTTCTTTATTACACTCAGCAAACTAAATATCAGTCAATAATAAATTGGTAAGGTGAGTAAGTATCAGAGGATGTTAGTGCTGGTGAGCACTGTGGCTTTTTTCTCTATGGGGCTCTAGACAGGTTGCCAGATGTACTGTAAACTCTGCCCACATGTATCACTATTTATAATTTAGTAGTATAACTAAACAAATTGTAGGATTTATTTATTGATTTATTAGGATTTTAATGTCATGTTTTACACTTTTGGTTACATTCATGACAGAAACGGTAGTTACTTGTTACACAAGATTCATCAACTCACAAGTTCAAAATCAAACGCAGTGCTGGACAATTTTATCTCCAATTCACCTCACTTGCACGTCTTTGGACTGTGGGAGGAAACCGGAGCTCCCCACGCAGACACTTGGACCACTTCACCTGGGGATCAAACCCAGGACCTTCTTGCTGTGAGGCGACAGTGCTACCCACCGTGCCACCCCATTTCCCACCCCATGGTACAGTGGTAGCCTAGTGGGTAGAGCTTTGGGCTATCAACCAGAAAGACTGATGGTTTAAATCCAGGCTCTGCTATGCAGCCACTGTTGGGTCCTTGAGCAAGGCCCTTAACCCTGTCTGCTCCAGGGGCACCGTACGATGGCTGACCCTGCGCTCTGACCCCAGCTTCCAAACAAGCTGGGATATTCGAAGAAAGAATTTCATTGTACTGTACAACTGTATATGTACAGTATATATGGCAAATAAAGTATATCTTCATATGATCACAAGGAGTCCCAACTTAGATAATGTATTAGCTTTGACACACCCTGGACCCCAAGAACCACCACCAAGAATACATATAAAAAACGGTTGTACTAAACATTATTCTTAATATGTTTTATGTATATTACATTGCAGAATATGTTTAGGGTGATATATTCAAGTTTTCAGCTTTTCATTCCAATTCAATCCAATCCAATCCAAGGGGGGCGGCACGGTGTCTAAGTGGGTAGCACTGTCGCCTCACAGGTGGGGCGGTCCGGGTCCTTTCTGTGTGGAGTTTGCATGTTCTCCCCGTGTCCGCGTGGGTTTCCTCCGGGTGCTCCGGTTTCCTCCCACAGTCCAAAGACATGCAAGTGAGGTGAATTGGAGACACTACATTGTCCATGACCGTGTCTGATATAACCTCGTGAACTGATGAACCTTGTGTATCGATTAACTACCGTTCCTGTCATAAATGTAACCAACGAGACGTTAAAACATGACGTTAAAACCCTAATAAACAAACAAACAAACCAATCCAAGGGTTCAATCCAATCCTGAATAAAAGTACCTAAAACTTTGTACTAGTGCTTTTATATAATTGTTTTACCCATGGAAGGGCAGTGAACTGATGCAGAAGTGTATTTAAAAGGCTCCTGAATGTGCTGTGCTATTGATGCCCTCTGTACCATGTTTTAGACCTATTGTTCTCCTGGGTAATAGGCAAAGCTGTCTGCCCTGCCTTGCTTTACATTCCAGTTACTCCTCAATCACTCTTCTGTTCTTTAAGCTTTTATATTAGTATCAAAAGCTATTAGAGCAAAATAATTCATTACACACAGGAGACTACTGTCATGCCAATCTTGCAGACCACTGAGACAGTTCAAGTAGGGGTCGGTTGTTCATCTCAGCTGTCCAAATCTCCAAAAAATAATGTCATCAAACAGTGGTAATAAAAGTAAAAGAAGCTCAAACCCTGATGTCGAACTTCTGGAGTCCCTCTGCTGCTGAGTCCTCCTCAGGTCTCTCTTTAACACCATCCATTTGTTTCCTTCGTTTCTGCAGACCGTGCTGTCGGACAGGCGGCTCGTGTCATTCTCATTACTCTTTTTAATTTTTACACAAATATTCCAAGCCACAAACAAATAAAACGTGTCACGTAAAAAACATTCAGAAAAGCTTTCCAGCATGTATCTTACGTAGAATTGGTCCAGTTTTTGCTCTTCTTTCTCGTCCTCCTCTTCATTTTTGTAGTCTAGAACCCGCTTGGCTTTTGTTTTCCTTCTCATTTCTCTGCCATTATTTGATGATTTGCGCTCACAGAAACTGTGCCCCCCTCCGCCGGATAATATAGGACTCTCCCTGCTGTACAAAAGCCACCGCTTGCTCTGTTCTGCTCTGCTCTGTGATGTCTGTGTGTGTGATGAAGGACAAAATAAAAACAACGAGCTTTTGCACCAAAATTTAGACCAGTTTAGTTGGAAGACTTGGTCCATCCATTGTACAGACAGGAGAGAAATTTTGAAGCGGAGGAATTGTAGCGTAACGTGGCGTGATCTCTCGCCTCCTCTTTCAGCTCAGATCTTCCCTCATCAACAGGGTGCAGGTCATCAGTGATCTCTACAAGCCGATCAAAATATTTACGCTTTTTAAACCTTTGGCGTGTTTCTATGCGTGGTTTTTCTGTTTCTTCTTGCATACGGTTGGAGGTACTTTTTTCTTGCTGTTCGGAAAGTTTAATTCGTCATCAGTTATAAAGTGGAAAAACCTCAAGGCGTCCACAAACTGATCAGTGCAGAAAGCAAGTCATGAAGGCACACATCACCTTCCAGTGCATTCTGTACAGATGACCATGTCAAGTTGTGACATTTACATTTACATTTACATTTTCGGCATTTAGCAGACGCTCTTATCCAGAGCGACTTACAGAAGTGCTTCCATGTGAACATTACATTACTCTAGTTTACCCCAGGCGGGGCGGTCCGGGTCCTTTCTGTGTGGAGTTTGCACGTTCTCCCCGTGTCTGCGTGGGTTTTCCTCCGGGTGCTCCGGTTTCCTCCCACAGTCCAAAGACATGCGAGTGAGGTGAATTGGAGATACAAAATGGTCCAGGACTGTGTTTGTCATTGAACTTGTGAACTGATGAATCTTGTGTAATGAGTAACTACCGTTTCTGTCATGAATGTAACCAAAGTGTGTAAAACATGACGTTAAAATCCTAATAAACAAACAAACAAACTCTAGTTTAAGTAGAACAACAGTCCAAGAACACAAATCTGCTAAAACCTGTTAGAACCAAAGTTGTTGTTTTTTTTTAAAGAAATGAAAGAGTTTTAGTAAGTAAGTACAAGTCAGCTTAAGTGCTTAGTAAAAAGGTGGGTTTTTAATCGTTTTTTAAAGACAGCAAGAGACTCAGATGTTCGGACAGACAGAGGAAGTTCGTTCCACCACTTGGGTGCCAGTACAGAGAAGAGCCTTGATGCTTGTCTTCCTCTAGTCCTGGGTGGAGGATCAAGTCGAGCAAGACTAGTGGCTCGGAGGTTGTGTGGTACAGAGCGGGGTTTGATTAGACCTCGGTCCATTTTTGGCTTTGTAGGCGAGCATCAGTGTTTTACACTGAATGCGTGCAGCTACAGGAAGCCGGTGAAGAGAACGCAGCAGTGGGGTGATGTGGCAGTGTTTAGGTTGGTTAAAAACCAGGCGAACAGCTGCATTTTGAATGAGCTGCAAGGGTTTAGTAGTAGACATGGGAGCTCCTGCCAGGAGGGAGTTGCAGTAGTCCAGCCGTGACATTACAAGTGACTGGACCAGAATCTGGGTAGCTTCCATGGAGATTTGCCACACAGGAAGTTATTAATTAATTTATATTTACATTTTCTGCATTTAGCAGATTTCCAAAGTTGCTTCCTCAGTAAACATTTTTACTCTAGTTCAAGTAGACAACAGTCCACAAATGCAAATCTGCATAAAACAAAGGTATAAGTCAAAGTGTGTTTTTTTGATAAATAGTGCAGAAATTAGCAAGAGCATGTTTGTTTTCATTAAAGTACATAGTAAAGAGGTGGGGCTTGAATTATCGTTTATTAGGATTTTAACATCATGTTTTACACACTTTTGGTTACATTTATGACAGAAACAGTAGTTACTCGTTACACACGATTCAACAGTTTAATCTCAAACAGTCATGGACAATTTTGCATCTCCAATTCACCTCACTTGCATGTCTTTGGACTGTGGGAGAAAACCAGAGCTCCCGGAGGAAACCCACACAGACACTGGGAGAACATGCAAACTCCAGACAGAAAGAACCCAGACCGCTCCACCCGGGGATCGAACCCAGGACCTTCTTGCTGTGAGGCAATAGTGCTACCCACTGAGCCACCTAGTTAGTTTTTTAGTTTATTAAAAGTTAGTTTATTCTCTAAGGTAGATTTGTAGGCAAACTGATCACGAACAGCTAGAGGAAGCCAGTGAAGAAAACACAGCAGTTGGCTAAAGTAGCAGTGTTTGAGCACCTGCCAGGAGGGAGTTGCGGTGGTCCAGCTTCAAGATGATGAGTGAGTGGACAAGAATCTTAGTGGCTTCCATAGAGAGAAATAGCCGATGTTGTAGAGGAGGAACCAGCATGATCTTGACATGTTAGCTACATGAGCAGAGAAGGACAGCTGGTAATCCAAGACAACACCAAGTGACTAGGTCTTGAGATGGAGACTGATCTCCAGGAATATACTGTATATCAGCTCAGTCAGGATGGGGTTAAGTTTTGGGTGATGAGCTGACCTCCATAATGAGATATCTGCCAGATATGCTGGCTGAGACTTGTGTGTCTGAAGGAAGGAATAATTGAATGAGCTATTATCGACATAAATGATATGACCAAGAGAGCAGGTGTAGGTGGAGAACAGAAGAGGTTCATGTACAGAGCCCTGTGAGACACCAGTTGAAATATTGCATTGAAGGGCTAAAGATGACTGGTAGGATTATCCTTTCAAGTAGAAGGCCATTCACTGACATACTGAATCAGTTATTCCAAGGTTGGATAGAGAATGCAGTGATTTATTTTAACGAAGGCTGCAGATAGGTCAGGGAAGATCAGGACTCAGGACAGTTTGGCTGCATGAAGATTCTTAGTGACAGCCACTACGGCTGTTTCTGTAGTGTGTTGCCTTGAAGCCAGACTAATAATTATCATGGGGTCATTCTGCATATGAAAAAAAGGATAAATGATTGTAGACAGGCTGTTTAAGACCTTTGGACAGAACATATAGGAGTGATATCGGTCTGTTGTTGTGCATGTTTGTAGTGTCAAGTAATAATTAAAAGTTAAAAAATGTATTCATTCATTTTTACTAGTCACTCATTTTAGTCACCAAGCAATACAGGTGACTAAAATGCCAAACCATCACTGGGCAGCTAGTGTTATTCAGAATGAGCATTCATATCCATGTGTTGTTTTATTAGGGATATTCAAAAAAATTTAAAATAATAGTTTATCCTTAGAAATGGAACCAGAACTGGGGATAACAGGCTGGAGCATGACAAATAGCATAACAGTCATGCCCACGCAGCTCTGCAGCAGTTTGCACAGTGGGCAGAACCTGTCACAAAGTCAGCGATAACTCAGCCCACCCATTTAGTGAAACGATATGATTGGTCAATTTTTACAGTCATTTCTTACAGTCTCTTCTTTTTAGCAATAATAAATGTAAATTCAGAAAAAAATTAACTGGTTTCCCCTTCTAGTTGGTTTACTAGGTTTAGATTAACAGGCTGACCTAGGCAGTTTGGCTGTTGTTTTATACGTATTATCTGAAATTCATGGACCTTTTTCTCAATATGTGGTTTCAAATAATACGACTCTTAACCTGTTTTAAAAGTTTATACATATGGAATGATATTTGAAATGTAAACTTCAAATAGAAAATCAATATACTGTTCCAATGCACTGTATGTATGTTAGGTAGTTTGTGATCTTTGTATAATTTGTTAACGTTTTACAGTGTATGAATCAATCAGTTTATCAATACTTATAATAGGGGCATTTTCCTAGGAGTGACTTATTGTAAGTAAAGTGATTTTAATATAATCTTTCTAAAACAGTGAGACAAATTTCCATATTCTGTGTGTCCTGTTCATGGCTTATACTTTCTTTGCTCAGATATCTTTGTAATTTTACTTAGCTGTGCAACTAAGAGTCTACTAAGTGGAAATGATTAATAGTATTTTTCTCCCTCTGCACTAATCAATGTGAAACACTTTAAACAATAGGTGCGTATTACAGTTACTCTCTAAGTCCAGTATTTGTTATTGTTTGATTTGGTTTTCTTGATCATTTTATGTGTGCATCTTTTCTATTGTGCCACCTGGTGGTAACTTTTTACATGACCAACCATAAACTCATATATTAGCATAGACTTAGTAGTGTAAAGAGAAGAAATGGGTGGCACAATGGTACATATTATTGCCTCAGCTTCAGGGTCAGTAAAAAAATTTTACTGTAATAATTGTCTTATATTAAGAACTTTTCTTAATAGGTGAAATGTCTGGAAAACACATTAAAAACCATTGCTGAGCACCGCTGAGATCCATGTTTGTATAATAGACTGCTGTTTTATTAGAGTCCTCAATATGTATATGTAAATTTTAATTAGAATATAATTGTTTTATGTTGTTATGGTCTTATATTTAAGGCAGGATAGTGGAATTACTGAATTTATGGTTTACTGGGTGACAAGGCATCAACTAATAGCCAAAATGATGCATCCATGAATACATAAAGACTTTAGCAATGTTGTTATAAACACTGATGAGTATTGGTTCCACCATAAAAATAGGGTGCATTTAAAATTAACATACATCCAAACACATCTACCTGAATGAAACATTTCTCTATACAGCTATTTGACATTGACAATACATTTTCGGCATTTAGCAGACGCTTTTATCCAAAGCGACTTACAGTATACAGTCTAAGCAATTCAGGGTTAGGGGCCTTGTTTTGGGGCCCAATAGTGGTTACCTAGCAGTGGTGGGGTTTGAACCAGCAACCTTTTGCTTACTAGTCCAGTACCATAATTGCTAGGCTACAACTGCCTCTGTCACTCACTTTCTTAACCGCTTACCAATTAGGATGTGGGGGAGTGCTGGAGCCTATCCCAGCTTTTCAATAGGCACAAGGCACACAGTAACACCTTGGACTGGGCGCCAGTCCATCGCAGGGCAGACACACACACACACACACACACACACACACACACACACACACACACATCCATTCACCTATAGGGCAATTCAGTGTCTCCAATTAACCTGACTGCATGTTTTTGGACTGTGGGAGGAAACCGGAGCTCCGGAGGAAACCCACACAGACAACATGCAAACTCCGCACAGAAAGGACCCGGACCACCCCGCCTGGGGATCAAACCCAGGACTTTCTTGCTGTGAGGCGACAGTGCTACCCACCGAGCCACCGTGCCACCCCATATTGTCATTCATAAAATAAACTACGAACACTAACAAAATTCAGTATAAGCGGCAAACTATGCACAATGCAAATTATGAGAATGCTGCTACAAAACAGTTTACGGGTTGATATTAAATACCATAATGTTTTTATAACAAGCTGGATTTTAGTTTTAGTTGTGTATATGATTCTGAGTTGTTATATGAAAAATATGAAAATCCAACAATTGTCATAATAATCATTTTAATTAGAATTGTGAGCATAAATCGAACAAAATTATATACTTTATAAAATAAAGACATTAAGGTTAAATATAGCAATACTTAATAATAGATGTTTAAAGCGGGTGGATTTATCTGTACTTTATTTGATTAATGATCTCACACCGACCTGGGCCCTGGAACATTCTACGCATGCGCGTTGTCAAAACGTGAAACTCCGGCAGGGCAGGTCGGCAAGGGAGAAATTCTGCAAGTCATGGTGGGCCATTCAAGCCGAGCGGATTATAATAACATTCAGTACGTGTATGGAAACCAGTTCTTATTTTTTAGCAAGTGACTTATGTTGCTTATAAGTAAAAACAGGTGTTTCGAGATTCTTTTAATTATAAATTACTTATACGTAAGTATTAAACTGGGTATGGAGACCTAGCACCGTTAGCTATGTTAGCCGGCTAGCCTATCAGAAGCAATGGGAGCTAGGTAGCTTAGTGCTGTCATTTGCAAACCGTATGGTTACGGCGTTAGCTCTACTGTGTCATTAACAGTATTTACTGCACCGCTGCGTATTTATTGAAATGCCGTTTGCAGGTAGCGGTTTCAGTTGTGTTTAATACAAAACGCCTTAATGTTAAAGTTGTTTTTATTTGTTTAGCATTCCCGGTAGAATCCGGTTATAACCCACCCCTTTAACGATCCTATTGGTGGAGATGGGAGCCACGCCTTGACGCGAGGCTTCTAATTGGATTGTGACGGGCTCCTAAACCAATCAGTCACTGTTGTGCCACTTGTTGCTACCGTTGTTGCTGAGCGCTGATGGCGGAAGTAGGAGAGAACGGCTGTGTGTCAGACCGCGTTCTACCGTACACATAGTATGGAAAATGATTATACCAGCAGTGATGTTGTTATTACTCTAATATACTGTTTACTACAGTAGTGATCGCTTAATCTAGGCAGACCAGTATTGTTTTGAATCGGTCTCTGATATATTGGGTGACTGACGATGTACATACATACATTGATTGGCTATTAATTCTGTTTTGCACAGAGTGATTGTTACTGTTTTAGTCTACAGATAAGATCAAATATAACAGCGATATTATTAAAGGAGATCAGTCAGGTTTAGACTATTATTTTAATATTATATTGCATGTATTTGTGTGTATGTAATCATGGCTGTGTAATGTCAGGATAACATACTGAGCTGAGTTCCTAATCCAGGCACGATGAAGTCAGTGGTCCATTGTATTTTTCCTTTATGTCATAAATAGTCACTGTAAGGGACTATTTAAAAAATCTGCTATACAGTTGGGAGTATTCCTCTTTAATGCTAGTGTTAGAAGATAGGGCTCGACCTTTATGCATTTAGGGCTAATACTAATAAAAAAAAAACTCAGGCTGGATATCAAATTATCAATAAGGCTGATTGAACAAATTTAAAAAGCATTTATATTTAAAATAGATCCGAAGTGTCAGTGCAATCAAACCTGTTAAAATATAGCTTGTGTGTGTGTGTGCCTGTGTGTTAATCTTTAAGAACGTCACATTAGAGCTTTTATATCCAAATATCAAAATGATATACAGTGTATCACAAAAGTGAGTACACCCCTCACATTTTTGCAGATATTTAAGTATATCTTTTCATGGGACAACACTGACAAAATGACACTTTGACACAATGAAAAGTAGTCTGTGTGCAGCTTATATAACAGTGTAAATTTATTCTTCCCTCAAAATAACTCAATATACAGCCATTAATGTCTAAACCACCGGCAACAAAAGTGAGTACACCCCTTAGTGAAAGTTCCTGAAGTGTCAATATTTTGTGTGGCCACCATTATTTCCCAGAACTGCCTTAACTCTCCTGGGCATGGAGTTTACCAGAGCTTCACAGGTTGCCACTGGAATGCTTTTCCACTCCTCCATGACGACATCACGGACCCGGCGGATATTCGAGATTTTGCATTCCTCCACCTTCTGCTTGAGGATGCCCCAAAGATGTTCTATTGGGTTTAGGTCTGGAAACATGCTTGGCCAGTCCATCACCTTTACCCTCAGCCTCTTCAATAAAGCAGTGGTCGTCTTAGAGGTGTGTTTGGGGTCATTATCATGCTGGAACACTGCCCTGCGACCCAGTTTCCGGAGGGAGGGGATCATGCTCTGCTCAGTATTTCACAGTACATATTGGAGTTCATGTGTCCCTCAATGAAATGTAACTCCCCAACACCTGCTGCACTCATGCAGCCCCAGACCATGGCATTCCCACCACCATGCTTGACTGTAGGCATGACACACTTATCTTTGTACTCCTCACCTGATTGCCGCCACACATGCTTGAGACCATCTGAACCAAACAAATTAATCTTGGTCTCATCAGACCATAGGACATGGTTCCAGTAATCCATGTCCTTTGTTGACATGTCTTCAGCAAACTGTTTGCGGGCTTTCTTGTGTAGAGACTTCAGAAGAGGCTTCCTTCTGGGGTGACAGCCATGCAGACCAATTTGATGTAGTGTGCGGCGTATGGTCTGAGCACTGACAGGCTGACCCCCCACCTTTTCAATCTCTGCAGCAATGCTGACAGCACTCCTGCGCCTATCTTTCAAAGACAGCAGCTGGATGTGACGCTGAGCACGTGCACTCAGCTTCTTTGGACGACCAACACGAGGTCTGTTCTGAGTGGACCCTGCTCTTTTAAAATGCTGGATGATCTTGGCCACTGTGCTGCAGCTCAGTTTCAGGGTGTTGGCAATCTTCTTGTAGCCTTGGCCATCTTCATGTAGCGCAAAAATTCGTCTTTTAAGATCCTCAGAGAGTTCTTTGCCATGAGGTGCCATGTTGGAACTTTCAGTGACCAGTATGAGAGAGTGTGAGAGCTGTACTACTAAATTGAACACACCTACTCCCTATGCACACCTGAGACCTAGTAACACTAACAAATCACATGACATTTTGGAGGGAAAATGACAAGCAGTGCTCAATTTGGACATTTAGGGGTGTAGTCTCTTAGGGGTGTACTCACTTTTGTTGCCGATGGTTTAGACATTAATGGCTGTATATTGAGTTATTTTGAGGGAAGAATAAATTTACACTGTTATATAAGCTGCACACAGACTACTTTTCATTGTGTCAAAGTGTCATTTTGTCAGTGTTGTCCCATGAAAAGATATACTTAAATATCTGCAGAAATGTGAGGGGTGTACTCACTTTTGTGATACACTGTATTTCCTGATGGCAGCATCATTTACAGCTGTGTGTCTTTGTGAGTAAATACAAGCATATTGGACTGATTATACCTTTATGTATTTGGGGCTAATACTAATTTTAAAAACCACTAAAAACAGGGGTCGTTATCAAATTGCCAATAAGGCTGATTGAACAAATTTAAAAATCTTTTATATTTAAAATAGATCCGAGGTGTCAGTGCAATCAAACCTGTTAAAATATAGCTTGTGTGTGTGTGCCTGTGTGTGTTCATTTTTAAGAACGTCACATTAGAGCTTTTATATCCAAATATGAAAATGATATATTTCCTGATGGCAGCATCATTTACAGCTGTGTGTTTTTGTGAGTGAATACAATTATATTAGACTGAGTTGTTGTTACTTGAGTGGCATGGTGGCTAAGTGGGTAGCACTGTCGCCTCACAGCAAGAAGGTCCTGGATTCGATCCCCAGGTGGGGCAGGCCTGGTCCTTTCTGTGTGGAGTTTGCTTGTTCTCCCCGTGTCCGCGTGGGTTTCCTCCAGGTGCCCCGGTTTCCTCCCACAGTCCAAAGACATTCAAGTGAGGTGAATTGGAGATACGAAATTGTCCATGACTGTGTTCGATATAACCTTGTGAACTGATGAACCTTGTGTAATGAGTAACTACCGTTTCTGTCATGAATGTAACCAAGGTGTGAAACATGACGTTAAAATCCTAATAAACAAACAGTTGTTGTTACTTATTTATGACTCATGATGATTACATTACTAGCAAATAAATGCATTTTCCATGCCGGCACACATCATAACAAGTGCATGAAATTGTATCGATCATTGGGACTTGGGTTTTAACTTTGCTCCAGTTTTTTCCCACTTCTTAAAACAGACAAGTAGGAGGATTGACTGCTGTAAATGATCCCCTAGTTATGAATGAAATAATGAGTTTGTAATGCTTCAATTGACACCTTGGCTTTCACTCAGTGTTTCTTGGTGGCTCTGTCATGAGTTATGATTGTTTTTACTTGTTATTTCATCCATATTTCAGGCAGGGCATTGAGACTAGCCATCTGTGTTGGTGTGGAAGTAATTCTATATGCATTAAATAAAATACAAATCTGTTAATATAATTTTGATTAGTGAAAGATTCCAGCCTATCAGCTTTGAAAAAGCACTTGAATTAGGATTCAGATTACCTACATGTAAAATCTTTATGAAACTTGCACTGGATATTTGTGGATGCTGTGCCTTTTGTAATTGTCTTTTTTTTTTTTTTTTTTTCTCTGCAGTTTGGTGGATTCAGAATTAAAAGTGAAACCTACATGGTGGATCCAAGCATCTGACAAAAAAATTTGCTGCTGAGGACAAAGGAACCTTCATTTATTTTCTCTTTATTCTTACTATCCTTTTGTAACAAGCTAATGGTTATGTAAAAACAACATTATTTGTTATGATTTCTTTACATTTGTTTTCAGTTATTTTGCATATTATGTAAAACACTTACTGCAAGTGTTTCAGGATTGGACCCTTGTTTGTATTTTTCGTTTTTGTTTTTACCTTTCATTTTTGTTTCCTTTGCAAAGAAATGCTTTACTTGAAAAAGTACTTCACAGAGGGTCTGATTCAGTTCACTATCCTCCTGAGTCTCATTGGGGTGCGGGTGGACGTGGACACCTACTTGAACAGTCAACTGCCCCCGCTTCGTGAAATCATCTTGGGCCCGAGCTCAGCCTACACGCCGACACAGTTCCACAACCTGCGCAACACACTGGACGGCTATGGCATCCATCCGAAAAGCGTGGACCTTGACCATTTCTTTGCCATTCGCCGGCTGCTAAACCAGGTGCGATCTCTGGATCACCTGCGCGTGCCCAGCACTGAGCTGAGTGCCTGGTTGGTGCACCGTGACCCTGAAACGGTGGTGTCTGCAACCGGCCAGTCCAGTCCCAGCATCGCTCTGGACAATGGCAGCAGCCTGGAGGACGTGAACAGCCCAGAAGCCTCGGCCATGAGGGGGGCCGGCAGTGCTTCTGAGTCTAGCTACAGCCTTAGTGGAGAGGACAGTTTGGGAGCTGTGGCTCCTGAGACCAGTCAAGAACATCGAGACAGAGAGGGCACTGACGATCTTTCTAAAGAGGTACTTTACTTCATTCATGGTTTACTAATCTGTTGTTATTTCATTTTCTTTTTATTAGTGTCGGCTTTAACTGCATCATATAGAAAACCCATCTCTGAAATCTAGCTGTATTTTGTCAGTGATCTGAAAGGGTGTGGCTACTGCATTCTTTCACTGTTAATGGTGCATGTTTGTAGATTTCCAATGCATTTGTTTAATGGAAGGTTGTATATATTATTATGTATATATTTTATTGACGATGACTGAATATTTATATTGAGATGTACGGTGTAATTACATACTGGCCTGTTTTTTTGGGAGGAGAAGCTCTTTGTATTTCAGTTTTGCTTTAATCGTCATTAAGTTTGAACATGTCTGTTTAGTATTAGCTAATCCAGCTGCAGATATCTGAGGTGAATCATAACTGATGTGAAATCCTGATATTAATCTGGTTGATTCAGTAGTGGATTATACACCAGTAGCTGACCGTGCTGACACATTTTAGCTCATAATATTATGATCATTAAAGGCAGATAATAAAAACAGGCAAATTTTTCTTCTTTAGTTATTGTTTTTCAGTTACATTGCCTATTAGATGAAGGTCACCAGATTTATGCCTGTCATTTGCCCATGTCTTAAGGCTCTGATCATATGTGGGGGTCAATTCATAACCTGTTCATTTATTTACCACAAAGTAGGATTTTGCGACATCCCAGAGCACAACGCATTTCAGTATATGACATATTTATTGGTCCATACTGTGCTGATTCAGTTCTGACCTACTAAACATATGCATGGGAATAAACCTTAACTTTAATTATACACATCCCAGTTGATATCAGAAAATATTTTTCCTTTCTTAATAACAGCCCAATATTAAGTTCTCAAGTTAGTCGTGTATACATTTTCTTTAGGACATAGATCTTATAGATATCCTCTGGAGGCAGGATATCGACCTTGGGGCTGGACGGGAAGTGTTTAACTACAGCAGCAGACAGAAGGATGGCGAGGCAGACAAACCTAATGATGAGAACGAGGAAGCAGGTGTACGAGACGAAGACTGGAGGAATGGGATCAATCTACAGAGCATGACCACTGTGGATGGAGAAACTGGAGAGAGCATACCTGAACAGGTAATAAGCTTTATTCATGCTTTTTTGTTGCTAGCTGAATCTGAGGCCTTAATTTAGGTGGAGTTTGTATAAGCTACAATGTACATCATCAAAGCTGTAGTATTAGCATTTTTTAGGATTTAAAGACTTGGTAAGCTTTCTGGTAGCAAATTTACTGAAAGCAGCCTGCAGGCAGTCATTTTGTAATGGAACCTGTGCAACACATTAGGGCCAGCAGATCGTTTTAAAACTGCACTTACATTTTATGTAGTGCAGAAAACGTCAGGAATAAAATATTGCTTTTATTAGCAAAGACAACGTGTAGTAGAAACGTTTTTGCCCTTTACCGTCTTATACAGGGGTTGGACAAAATAACTGAAACACCTGGTTTTAGACCACAATAATTTATTAGTATGGTGTAGGGCCTCCTTTTGCGGCCAATACAGCGTCAATTCGTCTTGGAAATGACATATACAAGTCCTGCACAGTGGTCAGAGGGATTTTAAGCCATTCTTCTTGCAGGATAGTAGCCAGGTCACTACGTGATGCTGGTGGAGGAAAACGTTTCCTGACTCGCTTCTCCAAAACACCCCAAAGTGGCTCAATAATATTTAGATCTGGTGACTGTGCAGGCCATGGGAGATGTTCAACTTCACTTTCATGTTCATCAAACCAATCTTTCACCAGTCTTGCTGTGTGTATTGGTGCATTGTCATCCTGATACACGGCACCGCCATTGGATGCACATGGTCCTCCAGAATAGTTCGGTAGTCCTTGGCAGTGACGCGCCCATCTAGCACAAGTATTGGGCCAAGGGAATGCCATGATATGGCAGCCCAAACCATCACTGATCCACCCCCATGCTTCACTCTGGGCATGCAACAGTCTGGGTGGTACGCTTCTTTGGGGCTTTTCCACACCGTAACTCTCCCGGATGTGGGGAAAACAGTAAAGGTGGACTCATCAGAGAACAATACATGTTTCACATTGTCCACAGCCCAAGATTTGCGCTCCTTGCACCATTGAAACCGACGTTTGGCATTGGCACGAGTGACCAAAGGTTTGGCTATAGCAGCCCGGCCGTGTATATTGACCCTGTGGAGCTCCCGACGGACAGTTCTGGTGGAAACAGGAGAGTTGAGGTGCACATTTAATTCTGCCGTGATTTGGGCAGCCGTGGTTTTATGTTTTTTGGATACAATCTGGATTAGCACCCGAACATCCCTTTCAGACAGCTTCCTCTTGCGTCCACAGTTAATCCTGTTGGATGTGGTTTGTCCTTCTTGGTGGTATGCTGACATTACCCTGGATACCGTGGCTCTTGATACATCACAAAGACTTGCTGTCTTGGTCACAGATGCGCCAGCAAGACGTGCACCAACAATTTGTCCTCTTTTGAACTCTGGTATGTCACCCATAATGTGTGCATTGCAATATTTTGAGCAAAACTGTGCTCTTACCCTGCTAATTGAACCTTCACACTCTGCTCTTACTGGTGCAATGTGCAATTAATGAAGATTGGCCACCAGACTGGTCCAATTTAGCCATGAAACCTCCACACTAAAATGACAGGTGTTTCAGTTTCATTGTCCAACCCCTGTATATCAGTTTAATTATACATGGCTACACTTTAGAATGCCATCACCAGTCTGGCTTTGTTTGGAGCTTTTAATTTAAAACTTTTTATGCATTTAAATTAGGGCTGTCGTTAATTAAAAATTTCAATCACGATAAAAATTTTTTTTATCAAGAATAACATTTTTAAACAAGCGATCTTTATTGGGCTATGTTTGTGCCACTTTAAACATACAGTACGTCACTGTAGTAATTTGTGCTGCTTCAACATAGCAACATTGTGCTTTCACACAACAGTATTGTGTTTATACTGTATAGCAAAAACACGGGTCTTTTTCCAGTTTGCGGTCATGATTTACAAATTACTTGAGCTGCTTCTGCTGCTACATATTGTGAAATATCGGGTATTGTAAATAATAATTTTTATTTTCAAAAAGTGAGAAATCCTCACTAGACAAAATTACAGTTATTAATTGACGCTTTAATATCATCTTTGGTCAGAGACGCCTTTGTCTCATCAGGCATCTGCGCACACGCATACGCGTTACAGGCAAAATGAGCTCAGACAACTTTATTTAAGATGAATTTGGATGGAAAGCCCATGAACTGTACATGTCATGGGAACATTACAAACACTGGTGTTAAATGGATCGCAATGGACTGTAGACGCTTTAACATAGTTAACGATGTGGGTCCACATGACGTTTTATGTGTTGCATCTAGAAATGGTTCATTGTAGTACCCTGAGCGCCTGTTTCCAGTGGCAGGGTTATGAACAGGAAAAGATCCTCACTTTTGCCGGATAATGTGAACTTGTCATTTTAAATAACTGGCTGAAAAATGGGTAGCTGTTAACAACTCTATATAGGCAATGGTTGACTTTCTGAAAATAATTTAGATTTAATAATTTTATTTAATTTTTTTATTGGTAAACATTTTCTTGCAATAAAAATGTGCATAACTTCAAATTTTGCGCAGTTATTTTTGCAGTCGATTAATCGCGGTTAATTTGGTTCTTTAATAGTGATTATTCTCGATTAAAAATTTTAATCGTGTGACAGCTCTAATTTAAATAGTTAAAATAATAAAGGCCAAAACAATGACCAATTAAAATCACAGTGCGGAGTCTGACTGCATGGTAAAACTCTGCACGTGAATCTCTGTATTTTTTTTATTTATTTTTTTTTATAAAATTGATGTGGGTATTTATTTTTTGCTTTATGTCAGTATAAAGATAAAACTTTGCTTATCATAATAATTACTACATTATTGTTATTAGGAAAAACTTCAATATACTGACTGCATCTAATTTTATTTTGATTAACTTGTTCTTTGTGCCTACCTTCTGAATGCTGAACTGGTTCTGCTTACGGTGTTTTTTAGGTTTCTTATTAAATATATTCCACCCTCACTACATTACACTGCTTTTGAAGCTGTTTTTTAAGTGGAGTGATGTAAAAACAAAGTGAATCCACAAGGGTGCCCAGGTGGCGCAGCGGGATATTCCGCTAGCACATTAACGCTGAGATTCTGAACTCCTTGGTTCGAAGCTCTGTGTTGCCACCAGTTGGCTGGGTGCCATCCGGCAGGGACAATTGGCAGTGCCTGCAGCAGATACTAATTGGCCACCGTATCTGCAGGGTGGGGGCCGGACTACGTGTGGGTGGGTGGGTCTTCATACGCTGTGTAAGGACCCCGGTTGGCGGAAGAGACGCCTGTGCAGAATGCAGGGGCAAGAAGAGGAGGGCTGTGCGCGTGTCGGAAAAGGCGTGTACAGCGACTTGCTCTCCTCGGGTACAATCGGGTATCCCTCAGCAGCGGAAGACAAATTGAGTGCACTAAATCAGGAGGAAAATGCATTAAAAAAAAGTCCACATGATGTGTTATGTTAAATGATTAATGTAGATTTTAATTTCAAGTTAAAATGCCAACTTAATTTATGCAGGAACATTTCTCTGGATAACATGGTGTAAACTGTGTAAGAGTAAGAATATACTCTGTAATTCGTTTACTTTGACCTTACTAAGGCTTTGACCTTATTATCTTTTCCTGCTAGCTCTCTAGCCTCGGTGCACAGACCTCAATGTCCCTGCAGGAATGCTTACGGCTTCTAGAGGCCACCTTCCCGTTTGGCGAGGAATCAGAGGTACCAGCATCTTTAAAAACTCAATTAAAGATGACAAGCATGGCCGCTCAGGTGGCGCAGCGGTAAAAACACACGCTGACACCAGAGCTGGGATCTCGAATACATTGTATCGAGTCTCAGCTCTGCCTGCCGGCTGGGCTGAGCAGCCACATAAACATTGATAGGCCTGTTGTTCATATAGGGGTGGGGCATTAAGCAGAATAGGGACTCTCTCATAACTGATGCAACTAGGACCTCTGCTGGCTGGTTGATGGCGCCTGCACAGAGGCGGGGAAAAGAGTGTGGATCAGGGTGTGTCTCTCTGTACACAGAGCTGATCCACAGCTGATCTCGTCTAGTGTAGGTGAAAAGATGCATACGGCTGCTGCCCACGTGTCGTAGGGGGCGTGGGTTAGCTTCCTTCTCCTCAAATCAGAGCCGGGGCCGGCATTAGTGGAGAGAAAGCATGACTCAATCGGGTAGTTGGACACGCTAAATGTCGGGAGAAAAAGAAGCATTATTACTTCAGCCAACCCACCCTCTCAGTATTATTTTTTTCTGATGTAGTTTTTATTAGTATTATTAATGTTTAATCCTTTTTTTCTGTCTGTAGCTTCAGGCTACAGAAACAGCTCCTCAGCTGCAAGGATCAACTGAAGGCGTTCCTTCTACATCACAGGGGATTCCACTGCCCGCCCCTTTGCCCCAATCTGATGTACCAGTAGACCTGGAACAGCAGTGGCAGGACATTATGGCCATCATGGAACTGCAGGTTTGTACTTTTAGCACAATCTTCAATATTGTGTACTAAGTTAAAGAAACATTATTGGGGCCGCTCAGGTGGCGCAGCGGTAAAAACACACCCTGGAACCAGAGCTGGGATCTCGAATACATCGTATCAAATCTCAGCTCTGCCTGCCAGCTAAGGCTGAGCGGCCACATGAACAACGATTGGCCTGTTGTTCAGATTTGGGCGGGACTAAGCCGGATGGGGGTATCTCTCCCATGACTGGTGCAATTACGACCTCTGCTGGCTGATTGATGGCGCCTGCACAGAGATGAGAAAAGAGTGCTGTCAGGGTGTGTCTGTCCGTACACAACGCTGAGCTGCACTGCACTCGTCAAAGTGTAGGTGATAAGATGCATACGGCATGCTGCCCACGTGTCGGAGGGGGCGTGGGTTAGCTTCGTTCTCCTCAATCAGAGCAGGGATCGACATTGGTGGAGCGGAAGCATGACGCAATCGGGCAATTGGACGCGCTAAAAAGGGAGAAAATATATATATATATAAAAAAAAAGAAACATTATTGGCCCTTAATCTCTAATCTTTTACCCTAATTTCAGGACATGGATGTCAATAACACGACGGATAATGTCATCCTAAACAACAACTTAAATAATACTGCTAATACTACTGAATCTGGCACAGTGGTAAATTTTGCTCTTCCACCATCCGGTCTTATCAACGAGGATGTGAGCCTTCACCAGGCGTCCCTCCCAAGTTGCAGCCAAGACATCCCCAGCCTTTTTAATTCAGAATTAGATCCATCTGTGGAGCATCAACCTGCCCTGCATAGGCTTGCCTCCAGCAATTCTTCAAATATCAACTCAACTTATGGAGTCACAAATTTAACTGGGCTGTTTCTTCCACCACTTTTGAACAGCACCAATAACCTAACATCCACATCTGTGCTACCTGATCCCTTTTGTAGCCTGTTGGAGGACTCCATGCTGGATGAAATTAGCCTGTTAGACCTTGCCATGGAGGAAGGGTTCAGCCAAGCTCAGGCCTCTCAGTTAGAAGATGAACTCGACTCAGATTCCGGCCTTTCTTTGGACTCTGGCCACAGTCCCGTTTCACCTAGCAACTCTGAGACCTCCTGTTCCTCTGCCGCTTCATCCTCCTCAACCTCTGCCACTTTTTCCGAGGAAGGAGCTGTGGGTTACAGCACAGATTCCGAAGTGGCCACGGCAGAAACAGAAGAGGGAGCTGTCGGGGGCTTCCAGCCTGAGTATAGCAAGCTGTGCCGCATGAGCTACCAGGATCCTTCTCATTTCCGTGGCCTACCACAGCTGGACAATGTCAATCACAACCACACCTACAGCCTACCACTGGAATCACCATACCCTGAGGAGCCCCAGCTGTTTGGATCAGGTAGTAAAAAGGGCAGAGACAAGCAGCTGCAGCCGACCAAGATTCAGCCGCCACGAGATTTCATGGACAAGCAGTCGAGCCGAGATGAACGTCGAGCAAGAGCTATGAAGATCCCATTTTCCAATGAAAAAATCGTCAACCTTCCCGTCGAAGAGTTTAACGAGCTCTTATCCAAACACCATCTCAGCGAGGCCCAGCTTGCCCTCATCCGTGACATCCGCAGGCGTGGCAAGAACAAAATGGCTGCCCAGAACTGCCGCAAACGCAAGTTGGACACCATCATCAACCTGGAGCAAGGTGTGCAGGATCTGCGCCGTGACAAAACCCGGCTACTGAAAGAAAAAATGGAGTTCCTGCGCTGTATCAGGCAGATGAAGCAGAAGGTGCAGACCCTTTATCAGGAAGTGTTTAGTCAGCTGCGTGATGAAGAAGGCAGGCCGTATTCTCCTAGAGAGTATTCCCTGCAGTACGGTGTTGACGGTAGCGTGATCGTCATGCCTCAGAGCATGACTGCTGAACAAAGCCGGAAGCCTGACAAGAAACAGAAGGACAAAAAGAAGTGAGTCTGGGAGCGTTACCTGCTTCTTTCTTTTGTTGCCAAGTCCCCACCATAAAAATATTTATATACGGTGGAAGAAATTGCCCTTTTTTTCCTTTGAAAGGATTCTAGCAAGGAAAAGAGAACAGGACTGTCAGTGCTGTTCCTGCATTAGGTTTTCTTCCTTTTTCTTTCAGAGTTTTCTCCAGAAAACATGAAGCAGAGATGCTTTTTATAATACTGATTTTTCGTGGAGTGTAAACAGATGAAGAATTTCGGTTGGATGGAGTGAATTGTTTGATTCTAGGAAAAGTAGGAAAGGTAGTCGTAACATCGTGGAGGACGCTGACAGATTTCTAGCCTGATATTAAATTTGAGAAATTAGCATTATTCTTGAAACCAAGATTAAATTCAGGTGTTTTGGAAAGGTCAGCAGAATCTTAAGTATTGGCCTGTGGTGTGAAAGTGTATCCTGCTTGTAGGGCTGTAGAGTTAAAGTGGAAGGCACTTTTTACTGAAACTGAAGATGGTGAACGAAAGCTTGGAAGTTGGCCTAAATGTTCGAGGCTTGAAAGCAAATGCAAGAGAAGGCATGTCGGTTAGGTTGTGCATTTCGTTAGTTTCCCGTTCTATCTATCACATGGGTCACATGGTGTACTTGCATCAATGCCTTTCCAATGACATGCACAACAAACATATTACAACTGAACAGTTACAAATAAATCCAACAGTGGATTCTCTGGATATTATGCTTCACTCACCGTGGAACTGAGAAAGTCAAGTGAAACAATGGAAAGCTGGAATGAATTTGATGGGAAGTAAATACTAAGCAAGGATGTGCGCTGCATTACTAATAAATCATCTTCTGTGCTCTGCTAAGTGCTGTAAATCATCTCCGTATCTTGGCTCTGTCTTGGTCATTTCCTCTCTTCAGGCTTGAAGGTGTAAATGCCCTTCTTGCAGCTTTCCATGGTTTCGCACTCCATGTGCATAAACTTTTGCATAAGCTGCAGGGTATGAAAGCCTGAATTTTGTCTCCGAGCATTTTACTGATGCTCGTCATGGGGGGAGAAATTACAACGAAAAGAAAAGTTGAACTGAAGCTTCCATTCAGTTTTAGTTTCTGGCTTGCTACTACACTGCAGTGTTGCTCGGTCAACAAAAGCAATTTTCAGAACCATTTTGCTTCAGAACGGTTTTGTTTTTGTTGTTTATTTTTCATTTTGTTCTGGATGCTTCAGTCCTTTAATGCTGTTTTTCTGTTTGATCATGACCTGGACAATAAACAGTACTCACTGAAACGTAACAGTTAAGAGCGAGATTAGTTATCGTCATTTATAGCCACAGTAATACTTGTATGACCGAGCTAATTGTGTAAATGTGTAAGGTAAACACCAATCACATTTCCTGTTAGCATTTTGTTTAGCCGTTAAGGTCACCTTGAGAGAAAAAGCTGCTTACATGTATGGAAATAAAACTGGCTCATGGCTCAATGCATTATAAGGAATACTTGAAGTGGGGCTTAAGCAGTAATAAGAGTGCTTAATGTATTTTACTCCTGAAATGGTCTCATGCTAAAAGAATCCTATCACAGTGAACAAGGAGCCTTATTTTAGTGGTGTTCTTTAATGAAAAATATGCTACAGTACTCATTCAACCTACACTTCTTACCCTACTAGTGTAAATAATAAGAAAATTCCCTTAACCCCTCAAAGGTTGCAAACTCTCAAATGTGCCCAGTTTGAAATGTATTAAAAATGTACGCTGTGCATCACTCTGGTTGGCAGCATATATATACACACATTTAAAAGCGGTTGTTAAAAGAGGGGGGTGGGCTAAATGTTATCTTAGTATCAGTAGGAAACCCTGGTACACATAAACCAAATCGCAAGTATCTGTCATCATACTGTTTTATGAGGCTTACTACTAGCCACAACTGCCCTCACTGCTGAGCCTCCACTGAATGATAAAATTGACAGCCTAGATTCAGAGTTATCTGATTCTGGAGCCTTTCTGTGTTATGCATTGTGTGGTTTTGGAAGAGTATGGCTATTTACATCAGCCTTTGGTAGTCATATGCTGACCCCAGTGCTTACATCGCAATATGAAAAAAAAAAAATTAAGACATTTTGATGAATTAGAACAGCTGAATTGTTTACACACCTCTTCTGACACGTGCACAGCCCTCCTCTTCTCGCCCCTGCATTCTGCACAGGCGTCTCTTCCGCCAATCAGGGTCCTTACACAGCGTATGAAGACTCACCCACCCACACATATACCCCTGCAGATACGGTGGCCAATTGGTATCTGCTTCAGGCACTGCCAATTATGCCTGCCAGATGGCGCCCAGCCGACCGGTGGCAACACAAGTTTCGAACCGAGGAGTTCAGAAACTCGGTGCTGGTGCGCTAGCGGAATATCCCGCTGCGCCACTAATTTATTTTATTACATCATCAACGTCAGTAAAAAATTTTGACTTTGCCCCTGCTGTGGCACCCTGGTTGAGAAAGGCTGGTTTAGACATTAGAAAAGGTGGTCACCCTGTATTGCTCCTGGTGGTTGGCATTTCTACATGTTATTATCATCAGCCGACTGTAATGAACAGTAAAAGAAGCAGAGTTGTATATGTATGTAGCATCCACAGTTGCTTTATTCAGTCTGCATTGAGATTTATTTAACCACTTACTGGTTTCTTTATTATTACTGAAATACAATGATTCTAATAGTGGAATTGTAACATTTCTAGGATTTAAACACAAATATTACAGGGTTATTTTGGCATTAGCTTAGGTACTGTATCAACACTGGATCAGGTATTGAAATGAAGAAACGGTAATTGTGCACCCGAATTCAATATCTGCTCAATATTTTGATCTTTATAGGTTATTCAGTCTTACTCATTTTCATTTTTCACATCTACACTGCCCACCTACAGTCATAAACAAGGAGCTGTTGTCTTGTCGAAAGTAATTAAACGTCTGTTTGTTGTCCTGCTTTGATTATAGTTTTACATTTGACATTTACAATTCTCTTATCACAAACTACGGACTGTAAACTGCTACGTCGTTTTTGCATTAAAGCATCACAAATACCTACAATGTAATGCTATCTAACGAACGTAATTCCAGCGCAAGGGTTTTGACAGGGGAAAGAATTCTGTCATATTAAAATCAGGGTGAACATTTTGTTTATTGCTCGTATTGCTGTTTTAATCTGCTCCTGTGTCACTGTGGTTAAGCCAGCTGATGTTTAGAGGGCTGCATGTGTTTATGCAGGTATGTATGATAGAAATTAGGTGGGGAACACATGATTATCGCAGTTAATAATAGTGAAGACTTTTTGTCATATTAGGCGGAGTAAAAACAACAAGAATAAATGGTTCAAGCTTCTCTTATGTTGTATAAATGTATTTAATGGAAAAGGAACTGAGCTGACATTGTAAATTCTTACTAGTTCAAACCAAGTAAATCTGAAGAAGTGGAGCAAAAAGGATTTCTCATGTTACTTGTACAAGAGTTATAAGCCATTTCTGTTAGCCAGCAGTTGATCTAGGCTACCAATTGAGCATGTACAAACTGTACACCATGCAACTGAAGTGGAAATGTGTAAACCTTCAACGAATGTAATGTATAAACTGTGTCACGTAAGAAATGGCTAGATTTGCAATTTGCAATGTATACACTTTTGCTTCGACAGGAAAAAAATCTCTACTTACATGGCTCTTTCGATGTCTGGTGCAAAGTGCAATATGCAAGGGAAAAAATGTCACTTTATCTCTAAAATGAATTAGAGACAACCTTTAAGCTTCGAAATAGGTTTGAAGTAGATACATTTATTATAAAACTGCTTTAAAAAAGTTTGAGCATGTAATGCGTGCTTAAAGTACTTAAGTGAGAGCTCTCCCTGATTTTATGCTTTCACTACTTGTCATGCACTGATTTTTTTTTTTTTTTTTATCTCATCGATTTTGTAAATATGTTTTATGTTGTTTGTGTTGATTTAAAGTATATTCTGTTTTTCTGTATTTTCCCAGACTGTCTGTCTCCTGCTTTTTTCTTTAAGTTTAATTTGAAAGATTTGCTGGCAATCTGGATTGTTTTTTTTTTCTTTTTCTTTTTTGATTTAATAAACCTTTTTTTATTTTGAAAAGTGACATTTTGCCTTGTAATTTAGTTTCTGATGCAGTAAATGTTCTAAATCTGACAAATCACAAGTGTGTAGGAGTAAATGTTCTAAATTTGAATTTAAGTGATGAGGCTAAACTAAAACTCTTACTGATGCTATAAAAACACCAGCCAGTCGTAGTTGTGGCTTTTTGTTTGGACACCTAATTTTTTCATAAATGCAATGTTAATAAATTTAAGCAGTTTGTTACAGCTCTGTACTAGCACCCAGGTGGTAAATGAACATTCCCAGTTATCCAGACCACTGAGTCTCTTGCTGTATTTAAACAAAAATGAAAGACTTACTGTTTTATGAGACCATCTACCAAGTTCAGCTTATAGTTTTGAGTTCTTTACAGAGCTGAAAAGGGGTGGCACAGTGGCTAAGTGGGTAGCACCGTTGCCTCACAGCAAGAAGGTCCTGGGTTCGATCCCCAGGTGGGGCGGTCTGGGTCCTTTATGTGTGGAGTTTGCATGTTTTCCCCATGTCCGTGTGGGTTTCCTCCGGGAGCTCCGGTTTCCTCCCACAGTCCAAAGACATGCAAGTGAGCTGAATTGGAGATACTAATCTGTCCATGACTGTGTTCAATATTAAGCTCCAGGTGCTCTGGTTTCCTCCCACAGTCCAAAGACATGCAAGTGAGGTGAATTGGAGATACTAAATTGTCCAGGACTGTGCTTGATATAACCTTGTGAACTGATGAACCTTGTGTAATGAGTAACTACCGTTCCTGTCATGTATGTAACCAGTGTGTAAAACATGACGTTAAAATCCTAATAAACAAACAAACAGTTGAAAATAGCGCTGGAGCCTATCCCAGCTTTTCAATGGGCGCAAGGGACACAGTAACACCCTGGACGGGACGCCAGTCCATCGCAGGGCAGACACACATATATATACACACACACACATTCACCTATAGGACAATTCAGTGTCTCCAATTAACCTGACTGCATGTTTTTGGACTGTGGGAGGACACCCACGAAGACATGGGGAGAACATGCAAACTTCACACAGAAAGGACCCGGACCACCCCGCCTGGGGATGAAACCCAGGACCTTGCTGTGAGGCGACAGTGCTACCCACTAAGCCATTGTGCCGCCCCAAGAAAAAAATTATTTTCTAATAGTATTGAATATAAAAGTACACTACTACCAAATAATTCTTGAGTTTAGTTGTTTAAGCCACACTTAGGGGAGCAGTTTGGGGTAAGCCCTTATCTTTTTCACCATGACTTACCCTGTACACAATAAGAATTCCATAAAGATTTGGTTTGGGGGAGCTCCAGTGGCCTGCACAGAGCACCGGGCCTAATGCCCCTGAAATTTGAATGCTAACTACAGGCCTTCTTATTTAATATCAGTACCTGACCTCACAAGTACTTCTTTGATCGAATGGGCACCCTGAAAGCCCATCATGAAAAGTGGAAACGTTATTTGTTTGTTTTGTTTTATTAGGATTTTAACGTCATGTTTTTTACACTTTGGTTACATTCATGACAGGAGAGGTAGTTACTCATTACACAAGGTTCATCAGTTCACAAGGTTATATCGAACACAATCATGGACAATGTAGTATCTCCAATTCACCTCACTTGCATGTATTTGGACTGTGGGAGGAAACCCACGGGACACGTCGAGAACATGCAAACTCCACACAGAAAGGACCCGGACCGTCCCACCTGGGCATCGAACCCAGGACCTTCTTGCTGTGAGGCGACAGTGCTACCCACTTAGCCACCGTGCCGCCATGGAAACAGTTACAGGTGCTTGGGGGTACAGTTCCAAATGAATGCCAATTATAATTTCAACAAGTTCAGTTCTTTTACAAAACATGTTAAAGTGTTGTATTTGGAAAGGTCAGGTCAGGTCAGATTTGATCATTTCCAAATACATATGACTTCCACTGTGCCACTGATAACAACAAAACAAGAACAATTACACCAGTACTACCTTTATTAAACAGACAATTATGATTTAGTGTTTAAAAAAAACATGATTTCAGAGAACTAAATTATCTTCAGCTCAGAAACATAAATACTACACTTGTTCTACAATGTGGTATAAACAGGTTATAAAAAGTAAATCATAAAAGTCGTTGTAAGTCAGAACTCTCAAATATACAGTGCCCATCAAAACTAGTGAATACATCTAGCCTCTCTAAATATTGTTTAATGGTCAGTTTTATTCTGAGAGACTATATCACATGAATAAATATTTGTAACAGCAACTGGAATTATTTTACCAACTGTTTTTTCTACTTATTAAGACAGAATATTTGTTTTTTAATGCTTGGTCAGTAATTGTATAGACAGTTTTTGTGACCTCCGAATGCCTTTTTCAGTCATTATGATTGACTTTAACAGGCAACCTCTTTGTGCCCATATACACCGATCAGCCATAACACTAGAACCACCTCCTTGTTTCTAAACTGTCCATTTTATCAGCTCCACTTATCATATAGAAGCACTTTGTAGTTCTACAATTACTGACTGTAGTCCATCAGTTTCTCTACATACTTTGTTAGCCTGCTTTCACCCTGTTCTTCAATGGTCAGGACCCTCACAGGATCACCACAGAGCAGGTATTATTTACATGGTGGATGATTCTCAGTACTGCAGTGACACTGTCATGGTGGGGGTGTGTTAGTGTGTGTTGTGCTGGTGTGAGTGGATCAGACACAGCAGTGCTGCTGGAGTTTTTAAATACCGTGTCCAGTCTATTAGACACTCCTACTTAGTTGGTCCACTTTGTAGATGTAAAGTCGGAGACAATCACTCATCTATTGCTGCTGTTTGAGTTGGTCATCTTCTAGACCCTCATCAGTGGTCACAGGGCGCTGTTGGCTGGATGTTTTTGGTTGGTGGACTATTCTCAGTCCAGCAGTGACAGTGAGGTGTTTAAAAACTCCATCAGCATTGCTGTGTCTAATCCACTCCACAATAACACACCACCACCATGTCAGTGTCACTGCAGTGCTGAGAATGGTCCACAACCTAAATAATACCTGCTCTGTGGTGGTCCTGTGGGGGTCCTGACCATTGAAGAACAGGGTGAAAGCAGGTTAAAAAGATATGCAGAGAAACAGACGGACTACAGTTAGTAATTGTAGAACTTCAAAGTGCTTCTATATGGTAAGTGGAGCTGATAAAATGGACAGTAAATGTAGAAATAAGGAGGTGGTTTTATTGTTATGGCTGATCAGTGTAGTTTTCCAGTAGTGTATTCTCCTATTAAGGTCTAACTGAGACTAGGTGTTCCCAAACTTTTAATGGGCAGTGTATTTACATCAAGAAAATGGGCTCAATTAATGGTAGCACCTACAGTCCACGAGAAAAACAGATCATTGTTCAAATTTAAAACTGCTGGTAATAGTGGACATTCATTACTGTTGGCTAAGACTCATAAGCAAGCCTTAAAGTTAAGTCTCTAAATGCTTTCCAGAGACCTTATCTGTTTTTTTGGCAAATGTATATAGATATTTTTGTTTTGTTATATAAGGCAGTAATCAATTTAGGTCAGTCAAATGTACACAAGATTCAGAAATACTTTAAAACAAGCATTTTTAACACTGGTAAGAAATGGCCAGCACTATAATCCACACAGGGTCTGGCAAACATCGCGAATAAAACAGCAAAGTAGTGGTTTTAGCTACACTGTACAGAAGACACGGACATCCAACAGCAAATACATACACTATATGGACAAAAGTATTGGGACATACTTTAGTAGTTATTAAGGAACCAAGGGCTTAGACTTATGTATGGCAAAAGCCCCAGACCACTATTTCTATGTCCACCACACTTACTACTGGGATCCAGGGTTTGAATCCCCAGCAGAGGCCGCTCAGGTGGTGCAGCGGTAAAATACGCTAGCACACCAGAGCTGGGATTTCGAATACATCGTATCGAATATCAGCTCTGCCATCCGGCTGGGCTGGGAGGCCACATGAACAACGTTTGGCTGTTGTTCATACAGGGTGGGAGCCGGATAGGGACCTCATAAATGATGCAATTACGCCGCTCAGGTGGTGCAGCTGTAAAAACACACGCTGAAACCAGAGCTGGGATCTCGAATACATCATATCGAATCTCAGCTCTGCCTTGCCGGCTGAGGCTGAGCGGCCACATGAACAACGATTGGCCTGTTGTTCAGATGGGCGGGACTAAGCCGGATAGGGTCTCTCTCTCATGACTGGTGCAGTTACGACCTCTGCTGACTGATTGATGGCGCCTACACAGAGATGAGAAAAGAGTGCTCTTAGGGTGTGTCCCTCCATACACGCAGCTAAGCTGCACTGCACTCGTCAAAGTGTAGGTGATAAGATGCATACGGCATACTGACCACGTGTCAGAGGGGGCGTGGGTTAGCTTCATTCTCCTCAATCAGAGCAGAGATCGGCATTGGTGGAGAGGAAGCATGATGCAATGGGGCAATTGGACACGCTGAAAAGGGGGAGAAAATGCATGAAAAAAAAATTATTATTATATATATATACAGTGGGGGAAATAAGTATTTGATCCCCTGCTGATTTTGTAAGTTTACCCCCTTACAAAGACTTGAACAGTCTATAATTTTTATGGAAGGTTTCTTTTAACAGAGAGAGACAGAATATCAACAAAAAATCCAGAAAAAAAACATTAAATAAAAGTTAATTAATTTGTATTTAATTAAGGGAAATAAGTATTTGATCCCCTACCAACCAGCAAGAATTCTGACCCCCACAGACCGGTTATGTGCCCATGAGGCACACAAATTAGTCCTGTCCCTGTATAAAAGACTCCTGTCACAGAATCAGTTTCTTCCGTTCAAATCTCTCGACCACCATGGGCAAGACCAAAGAGCTATCAAAGGACGTCAGGGACAAGATTATAGACCTGCACAAGGCTGGAATGGGCTACAAGACCATCAGCAAGAAGCTTGGTGAGAAAGAGACCACTGTTGGTGCGATCATTCGAAAATGGAAGAAATACAAGATCACAGTCAATCACCCTCACTCTGGAGCTCCATGCAAGATCTCACCTGGTGGGGTAAGAATGATTCTGAGAAAGGTGAGGTCAGTCCAGAATTACACGGGAGGAGCTTGTCAATGATCTCAAAGGGAGCTGGGAGCACAGTCACCAAGAAAACCATTAGTAACACACTTCGCCGTAATGAATTGAGATCCTGCAGTGCCCGCAAAGTCCCTTTGCTCAAGAAGGCTCATGTACAGGCCCGTCTGAAGTTTGCCAATGAACACCTAAATGATTCAGAGAAAGCTTGGGAGAATGTGATATGGTCAGATGAGACCAAAATTGAGCTCTTTGACATCATCTCCACTCGCCGTGTTTGGAGGCAAAGAAATGTCCGGTGGGGATGGTGTTCTTGGGGTCATATCCAGCATTTCTCTGCTCCCAGCTCCCTTGAGATCATTGACAAGCTCCTCCCGTGTAATTCTGGGCTGACCTCACCTTTCTCAGAATCATACTTACCCCACCAGGTGAGATCTTGCATGGAGCTCCAGAGTGAGGGTGATTGACTGTGATCTTGTATTTCTTCCATTTTCGAATGATCGCACCAACAGTGGTCTCTTTCTCACCAAGCTTCTTGCTGATGGTCTTGTAGCCCATTCCAGCCTTGTGCAGGTCTATAATCTTGTCCCTGACGTCCTTTGATAGCTCTTTGGTCTTGCCCATGGTGGTCGAGAGATTTGAATGGAAGAAACTGATTCTGTGACAGGAGTCTTTTATACAGGGACAGGACTAATTTGTGTGCCTCATGGGCACATAACCGGTCTGTGGGGGTCAGAATTCTTGCTGGTTGGTAGGGGATCAAATACTTATTTCCCTTAATTAAATACAAATTAATTTATAACTTTTATTTAATGTTTTTTTTCTGGATTTTTTGTTGATATTCTGTCTCTCTCTGTTAAAAGAAACCTTCCATAAAAATTATAGACTGTTCAAGTCTTTGTAAGGGGGTAAACTTACAAAATCAGCAGGGGATCAAATACTTATTTCCCCCACTGTATGTATATATATATATATATATATATATATATATATATATATATATACAGGGGTTGGACAATGAAACTGAAACACCTGGTTTTAGACCACAATAATTTATTAGTATGGTGTAGGGCCTCCTTTTGCGGCCAATACAGCGTCAATTCGTCTTGGAAATGACATATACAAGTCCTGCACAGTGGTCAGAGGGATTTTAAGCCATTCTTCTTGCAGGATAGTGGCCAGGTCACTACGTGATGCTGGTGGAGGAAAACGTTTCCTGACTCGCTTCTCCAAAACACCCCAAAGTGGCTCAATAATATTTAGATCTGGTGACTGTGCAGGCCATGGGAGATGTTCAACTTCACTTTCATGTTCATCAAACCAATCTTTCACCAGTCTTGCTGTGTGTATTGGTGCATTGTCATCCTGATACACGGCACCGCCTTCAGGATACAATGTTTGAACCATTGGATGCACATGGTCCTCCAGAATGGTTCGGTAGTCCTTGGCAGTGACGCGCCCATCTAGCACAAGTATTGGGCCAAGGGAATGCCATGATATGGCAGCCCAAACCATCACTGATCCACCCCCATGCTTCACTCTGGGCATGCAACAGTCTGGGTGGTACGCTTCTTTGGGGCTTCTCCACACCGTAACTCTCCTGGATGTGGGGAAAACAGTAAAGGTGGACTCATCAGAGAACAATACATGTTTCACATTGTCCACAGCCCAAGATTTGCGCTCCTTGCACCATTGAAACCGACGTTTGGCATTGGCACAAGTGACCAAAGGTTTGGCTATAGCAGCCCGGCCGTGTATATTGACCCTGTGGAGCTCCCGACGGACAGTTCTGGTGGAAACAGGAGAGTTGAGGTGCACATTTAATTCTGCCGTGATTTGGGCAGCCGTGGTTTAGCACCCGAACATCCCTTTCAGACAGCTTCCTCTTGCGTCCACAGTTAATCCTGTTGGATGTGGTTTGTCCTTCTTGGTGGTATGCTGACATTACCCTGGATACCGTGGCTCTTGATACACAACAAAGACTTGCTGTCTTGGTCACAGATGCGCCAGCAAGACGTGCACCAACAATTTGTCCTCTTTTGAACTCTGGTATGTCACCCATAATGTTGTGTGCATTGCAATATTTTGAGCAAAACTGTGCTCTTACCCTGCTAATTGAACCTTCACACTCTGCTCTTACTGGTGCAATGTGCAATTAATGAAGATTGGCCACCAGACTGGTCCAATTTAGCCATGAAACCTCCCACACTAAAATGACAGGTGTTTCAGTTTAATTGTCCAACCCCTTGTATATATATATATATATATATATATATATATATATATATATATATATATATATATATAAAATGATGCAATTGCGACCTCTGCTGGCTGGTTGATGGTGTCTGCACAGAGTAGAGGAATAATGCTGATCAGGGTGTGGCTCTCCAAGGACAGGGCTGATTCGCATATGAACTCAGCTGGTGCAGGTGAAAAAATGCAGTCAGCTACTGCCCATGTATTGGAGGGGACGTGTGTCAGTTCGCTCTCCTCAATCAAGGATGGGGGTCAGCACCAGTAGAGAGTAAGCATAACGCAATTGGGTAAAAATTGGATGCGCTAAAAATCAGGAAAAAAAGAGAGAAAATGAATTTTTTTAAAAATCCCCAGCAACGCTATTGGCCAATCAGACGTCTATATACAGACGTTGGCTATGTCTGAAGGGGGAGGGGGTGGCTGAGACCCTGCAATGATTTTGAGAGTGTTACTGCATTGAACTCAAAAACCAAACCCACCACAACCATGACCAGGATGAAGCTGTGGTGATGAAAATGAAATTAATTTTAAAAAAACATGGGAATTTGACCCATGTTCACCCTCTATGAACAGTTGAAATTTGGGGCTGTTGTACTAAGACCTATTTTTATGTGGTGGTGTGTTTAGCAGCTGACAGTTTTGTTATGTAAGCTTGTGTTACTAACTGTGCTACAGCTGACACCATTCTGTCAACTAGGGCAGCTCTAGAAGGACAAAAATGGAACAAGCTGATTGGATGGAAGGGCAGTGATAGCTCAGTGGTTAAGGTACTGGACTAGTAAACAAAAGGTTGCCGGTTCAAGCCCCGCCAACACCAAGTTGCCACTGTTGGGTCCCTGAGCAAGGCCCTTAAACCTCAATTGCTCATCGTGTTCAGCTCATTGTGTGTAAGTCGCTTTGGATAAAAGCGTCTGCTAAATGCTGAAAATGTAAATGAAAGGTGGCAACCTGTGACAGTGTCAAAACGATAATATCCGAACTCTTTAGTACAACATACTCCACTGCCAATGTTTGATTTCACTCACCTGTTATCAGTGGGTGTGGCTAACATTGAAACCCACTAATAAAAAGGGGGGTATCCACATACTTTTGGCTATGCAGTGTATGTGTACGTATAATCAAGACAAGAAGATAACATGTGACACACTGATCAGCCATAACAATAAAACCACCTCCTTTTCCACACTCACTGTCCATTTTATCAGCTCCACTTACCATATAGAAGCACTTTGTAGTTCTACAATTACTGACTGTAGTCCATCTGCTTCTCTACATACTTTTTAGCCTGCTTTCACCCTGTTCTTCAATGGTCAGGACCCCCACAGGACCACCACAGAGCAGGTATTATTTAGGTGGTGGATCATTCTCAGCACTGCAGTGACACTGTCATGGTGGTGGTGTGTTAGTGTGTGTTGTGCTGGTATGAGTGGATCAGACACAGCAGCGCTGCTGGAGTCTCCACTCACTGTCCACTCTATTAGACACTCCTACCTAGTTGGTCCACCTTGTAGATGTAAAGTCAGAGATGATCGCTCATCTATTGCTGCTGTTTGAGTTGGTCATCTTCTAGACCTTCATCGGTGGTCACAGGACGCTGCTCACGGGGCGCTGTTGGCTGGATGTTTTTGGTTGGTGGACTATTCTCAGTTCAGCAGGGATCCACTCAGACCAGCACAACACACACTAACACAACACCACCATGTCAGTGTCACTGCAGTGCTGAGAATGATCCACCACCCAGCATGAAAAGGGGCTAACAAAGCATGCAGAGAAACAGATGGACTACAGTCAGTAATTGTAGAACTACAAAGTGCTTCTATATGGTAAGTGGAGCTGATAAAATAGACAGCAAGTGTAGAAACAAGGAGGTGGTTTTAATGTTATGCCTGATCAGTGTATGAACACTCAGTTACTATAAAATACCCAAACCTGTGTAAATTGCAGCTACTGATATGTTGCTTGAGTTGGGATTGGAGTGAATCATGTAAACCTTCATTTACGCCTTTTTAGAAAATAAAACAGAGGTTTGGATTTGAATAGCTGTCGTTTACAGTTCATTTTCCCAATAGATCCCAATCATTTGCCTAGTTTTTCTCATCCTTCTTCTCCTCCTCGTCAGTGGGGTAAGAATGCCAGGTGAGTCGCTCTTCATAGAAAGAAATGACCACCTGTGGACACTTCACATTTGCCTCCTTGGCTGGAACGAGATCTGCCTCATCAGAGTTTTTCCTGCAAATGGAGACAAAAGCAATAAAAAACCATTTACAAAAAAACAAAGTTGCCCCACTTTGGATATTGATGGGTAAAATAATAGGAAAAACTGGCATGAAGTTTGCATGACACAAACAAGTGATCCTAAAAATTTTTTTCTTTATTGGAGTATGGATGACAGGTGTTCCAGTCTCAAAAAACACTAAATTGACTAGTGTTTAATGGTATATACGTCCTACACCAAGAGAATGATACAGTTCTTAATGCTTGACATCAGTAAGGGAGCCCAGTGGCTCTGTTATGCTAGAAGGCTAGCATTTTGCTGGCAGGTTTTAGTCTATTTGTTAGTGCACTGATCACTGTTCTGAATGGAAGTGTGTTTTTAATAATGGCAATACCCTAAAATAACCCTACGGTGTCAACCTAGTTGAAAATCTATAGGAGATTTCGGACAAATGTCTTAGACTGCACTGTCTACCACCATCATCAACACCAAGTGAGGGAATATCTTTGCAAAAAATGTTAATTTATCCTACCGGTACAATTCCACACACTTGTTGGCTATGCCAAGGAGCACTGAAGCTTTTCCTAAAGTTCGTTTTCATCCAACACCTTACACTTCCTAAGACACATTCTTTCATGTGTCTACAGCTACACTTTGGGGTAAACACAGTGACCAGCACAAGAACTGAACAATCTAATCTAACTAAAACAGTTGAAATCTGGGCATGCAGCCCCATACACACCATTTCATGAGGAACATAAGCTCTCCGCTTGAGTCTGTTGCACCAATAATCCTCTCGGGATCCAAGCCACGGGCAAAGCCTCTCAGTTTCTCTGGCTAAATTAAAGGAATGGCAATTAAGACATCATCCCATGAGATTGAGTCAAGCTCTGAGTATTTAAATATCCATCCTTCCTAGTTAATGAAAATGGGCTGATGAACGGTCCTTCAAAATGCTTACTTCATCCTTGCGCTTTTTCGGCTGGGTCTCCTTTCCATCTCCGTCTCCTTCAGGGCGCCGTTTGACCCCAGTCTCATTAGCGGTTCTCTGGGACTGAAGGTATTCTGCAATGAGATCTGGGCAGTCCAAGTTTTCCTCTGGCTCCCAAGTGTTGTCCTCACTGGTCAGACATACAGAGAAGAAATTCTTGATAATTTAATGATAACCATTTGTAACTGATGCATTAGTCTAAAATACAGTCTTACAATATTCATTGACAAACTAACCATAAATTGATTGTGCTAAACAGACAGTTCAGACAGTTTCAGGGTGACACAATTAAATGATTTTCAACAAATCTGTTTAGATATGCTCAATTTTTCTGAACTTGACACAGGTTTTTAGACATTTAGACTAGCTGCAGTCTGATTTTCTCCCTGGAATTTGGTTTAAAACAGAAATATCTGAGCCAACAACAGCTCAATAGCAAAGCATACTAAATTTGGACTCTGGAACAGTGAAAACACAATTGCTATAGTGGCAAACAACACTAACTGGGCTTAGTGGATGTACACACACACAAACATGTGTGTGTGTGTGTGTATGAAATTTGCTGAGGGGGCCCAAAATTTTTTATAAATATAAATATAAAAATATATATAAAAATTATATATATATTAGGGCTGTCGAAGTTAACGCGATAATAACGCATTAACGCGATCTCAATTTAACGCGATTTTTAAAAATAGTGCCGTTAACGCAAATTCTATTTGGCCCTGCGAGTCATTCGTAGTTCATGTTGAGACTTGACCGTGCACGGCATCTCTCATTAAGAGTAGAGGAGTAAGTGCCCAGTGGCGGAGCCAGACAATTTTCACAGGGGTGGCCAGACTGAGACCATTGCTCACACAGGGGTGGCACAGAAACTGATACCTTTTTTATGTGGTCACTCACTCATTTACCTATACAGGCAGTGAGTGCCATGTAGAATTACATCACAAAGACTCGCATTGTTATGTTTTGTACTTAACCACGAAATACAAATGACACTAGTTATGTGGAGAACTTGTTGTCTTTATTGCTTAATCCACAACTTGGAGCATCACACTTAAACAACACGCCGTTACCCGCTGGTCACCTGATACACATATCAGCTCATTGACGTACAACACACAGTGGTAACGTGATACGCAGATCACGTAAATGATATATATCACACGCATGATAAAAATTATCTCTCTTAATTTTCCCTGACAAGTGAAAAACCAAAATATAGCAACCTTAACATTATGAGGAAGAATTTCAGAGATATTTCTTTGCAATACTTTATTATTTCAAGAATATGATACAGACTGACCAACACTATTAAGCCAAATCAGCATTGAAAATTGACTTTACTTTTAATAGCCTTCTACAATGCTGGTGCTTCTTAAAACTGAATATTTTCTTTTAAACAGAAGTGTTATTTAAATGCTATTAAATCGTTTTCCAACAAAATCCGCCCAATCTGGCAACACTGGAACGCGTTATTATTATCGCGTTAACTTCGACAGCCCTAATAAAAATGTATTCTGATATCCAGTTAGCAGCGTAGGGTTTATATAGCAGCAGGTAGAATAAGGTGAGAATAAGGTGCAAAAACAATGCAATATTGTGCAAAGATACAAGTAATATAGTCACTAGTATGAGTTGTCAGAACCCAGGGAACAAGACTGTGTTGATTGTGAATGAGATTTTGTGCATGTTAGTGTATGTACACCGATCAGCCATAACATTAAAACCACCTCCTTTTTAAAAAAAAAAAGTGATTAATCGCAATTAACTATATGAAATTCTGAGATTAATCGCGATTAAAAATTTTAATCGTTTAATATATATATGACGTATGCTGACAGATACATGTATTCTGATATTTAATTGTCTTTTAGTTATTTTAATATTTTACTTAACAAAAATATTGTAATATAATAATAACGACCTGGCGAGAGCAGCCAATGGGGGGGCAGTCTGGTGGGGGTTTGAGTTCATGTCGTGGAGGGCCCATGGGCCCCAGTGCACCTGCGAGGTAGTTACGCCCCTGGCTTCTGTCACTGTGGAATCACTTTGGGTAAGACACTCTCTGGTTTTAGGATGACCATGTTGACATGCATGAAGTAGAATCCATAAAGACCATAGATAGTTTGCAGAGTTTGGGATGGAAGAACTTTTCTGGCATGCCTGATCTTAATCCCATAGAGCACTTGTGGAATAAATGATGACACATACTACAAGCCAGGCTTTGTTTCCAGCAGCAATGTTTGACGTTGCTAATTCTTTTGGTGCCTAAAAGAAGCTAAATTCTGCAGTTACATTTTAAAATCTAATTAGAAAAAAACTTCTCATAAAAGGCACAGGGGAGCTAAGTCAATATTATTGCCCACAGATGTGAAATGAGATTATTAACAACCACATCTGGCTATCAAGATTGGTCAAAGTTTGAGTGTTATGAGTCAAAACTAAATTCTAAAGTCTTTCTGTCTTAGTCTAGCTTATGCATTATCAGTCTTTATCATTATTTTAAAATACTACAACTAAGGTGCATGGTGTTACATTACCAAGCCATTGGGGGGGCATATAGGATAAGTGCATCTATTTTGCCCATCAGGAGGGTTGCCTCAGTAAGGGCATCTGGCATAAAAACTGTGCCAAATTAAACATGCAGAGAAACTGAATAATCAGTATCATCAAATAAAAAAATGTTTTGCTTATGCATGAAAAATCTGCCTGGTATACTGCATGTGTAAAGTCTTGATGACATGGGTGTCAAACTTATTTTTACCGAGGGCCACATCTGCATTACAGTGGCCCTCAAAGGGCCGATTGTAACGTATCATGCTGTAAATGCAGTCTGCCTCTTAATTCTTGGACAATTTGTTGTTTTTCTTGGAGGCTAAATTCTGTGTTTGGTGTCAAAATGCCAAATTTATACTGTTTATTTATAATATATATCTACATTTATATTGTACTCCTTTACCACAGACATGGCCTCATAACATAAGAGACATACCGGTTTTTCTTCTTGAAGCACAAACTTGTATTCACTTTCACACCTTAATTCAATTAAATTCCCTTAATTCTGCTTCAGTTTTCTCTTCTTGTACATTTTGGGATTATTTGTAAATATTTCTCAACATCACTTGTTGGAAAACCGCCTCAACGCTGCTGTGAAGTGTCTAGTGGCGGGATGCGGTCACTTCGCAGGTCACAAAATCATTGCAAGCATTGTGGGAGATGCAATTTATGTACGATTTTATAGTGTATTTAAAGACAATCATACGTCTTAAGCTCTCGCCGGCCACATAAAATAAAGTGGCGGGCCGGATTTGGCCCGTGGGCCTTAAGTTGATGTGATGTAACAGGATTGTAAGAGTCAGTGGATTACTCTCATACACTTACTCTGAAAAGCCTTTCCACTTGAGGAGATACTCTACTCTTCCCTTCACAACACGTCGGTCCAGGACCTTCTCCACAACATACTCTTCCTCCTCTTCTTCCACCACCTTTTCCACTTTCTTCTTATTTTGTTTCTTTCCTCCTGCTGGCTGCTTGGCTTCAGTCTGCGCAGGAGGAGCTATAGCAGAGGAAAATAATAAGCATCTAGATTGCCAGAACGTTATAAAGGCATCTTTTATTATATGTTTAATGTTAAAAATACCAAACCTTCTGTCACAACTGAAACCTCGACTGGCGTCTCTGATGTTTGGCTCATGTTCCCAAGGGATTCTAACATCTGAAAATACACAAGAATATAAATGGTAGTTATGTGTCAACACAGTTTATTGTTTTCCATCAACTGTTTTGGCTCTAGTTTTGTATTATTACTGTTTCAGAAACATAAAAAGTAGAATAAATGTCATATACACCAATCAACCATAACATTAAAACCACCTCCTTGTTTCTACACACACTGTTTATTTTGTCAGCTTCACTTACCATATAGGAGCACTGTGTAGTTCTACAATTACTGACTGTAGTCCATCTGTTTCTCTGCATGCTGTGTTAGCCCCCTTTCATGCTGTACCTCAATGGTCAGGACACTGACATGGTGGTGGTGTATTAGTGTGTGTTGTGGTGGTATGAGTGGATTAGACACAGCAATGCTGCTGTCACTGCTGGACTGAGAATAGTCCACCAACCAAAAATATCCAGCCAACAGCGCCCCGTGGGCAGCATCCTGTGACCATTTTTTTCAGCATTTAGCAGACGCTTAGCTGACCACTGATGAAGCTGACCACTGATGAAGGTCTAGAAGATGACCAACTCAAACAGCAGCAATAGATGAGCGATCATCTCTGACTTTACATCTACAAAGTGGACCAACCAGGTAGGAGTGTCTAATAGAGTGGACAGTGAGTGAACACAACATTTAAAAGCTCCAGCAGCGCTGCTGTGTCTGATCCGCTCATACCAGCACAACACACACTAACACACCACCACCATGTCAGTGTTACTGCAGTGCTGAGAATCATTCACCACCTAAATAATACCTGTTCTGCGGTGGTCCTCTGGGGGTCCTGACCATTGAAGAACAGGGTGAAAGCAGGCTAAAATGTATGTAGAGAAATAGAAGGACTACAGCCAGTAATTGTAGAACTACAAAGTGCTTCTATATGGTAAGTGGAGCTGATAAAATGGACAGTGAGTGTAGAAACAAGGAGGTGGTTTTAATGTTATGGCTGATTGGTATACACATATACAGGTGTACAATACAACAAAATTCCTTCTTCACGTATCCCAGCTTGTTTGGAAGCTGGGGTAAGAGCGCAGGGTCTGCCATCGTACAGTGCCCCTGGAGCAGAGATGGTTAAGGGCCTTGCTCAAGTGCCCAACAGTGGCTGCAATGCATGGCATTTCAGTTGATAGCCCAGATCTCGACCCACTAGGCTACCACTGTACAAGTATGCGTCAACACAGTTTTCCAACAAGTTAATAATACAAAGCAATCCACTATGACCCTGACCAGGACACATCAGTGGTAAATAAGAAGATTTAATGGAAAAGTATTTATATAATATTATTAGGGTGCTTGGGTAGTGCAGCAATCACCAAGTACCAAGATTACTAAGATTACCAAGTACTAAGATTACCAAGTAATCTTTTGGCAGGCTTAATTCTTCCTAATTCAAGTATATTTAAATTGAATTATGAGAAAAGCAAATTGTAAACTTATTATATGAAACAAATCAGATAGTAAAGAGAGTTTAGATATGATGCGTTTGATGTGATGCTGACTTATGACACATATACTGCCTGGCCAAAAAAATGTCAACACCTGGATTTAACTAAGCAAATAGGTAAGAGCCTTCCATTGGATAATTACTGCATGGGTGATTATGTTTCAGCTGGCAACAAGTTATTTAACCCTAACTGATGCAGTGAGTAGCTTCTCATCTGTTAAACAACCATGTGGAATGACTGTGGTCATGGCAAAGATGTTCATCTGTTTCAGAAGGGTCAAATTATTGGCATGCATCACGCAGAGAAAACATCTAAGGAGAAGCTGAAACTACTAATATTGTGTTAAGAACTGTCCAACGCATTATTAAAAAGTGGAAGGACAGTGGGGGGGAAACATCATCTTCGAGGAAGGAATGTGGTCCAAAAAAATCTTGAATGATCGTGATCGGTGATCACTTAAACGTTTGGTGAAATCAAATGGTAGAAAAACTACAGTAGAACTCAGGGATGTTTAATAGTGAAAGTAAAAGCATTTCCACATGCACAATGTGAAGGGAACTCAGGGGATTGGGACTAAACAGCTGTGTAGCCTTAAGAAAACCACTTGTCAGTGAGGCTAACCGGCAAAAACGGCTTCAGTTTGCTAGGGAGCATAAAGATTGGACTCTGGAGCAATGGAAGAAGGTCATGTGGTCCGATGAGTCCAGATTTACCCTGTTCCAGAGTGATGGGCGCATCAGGGTCAAAAGAGAGGCGGCTGAAGTGATGCACCCATCATGCCTAGTGCCTATCGTACAAGCCTGTGTGGGCAGTGCTATAATCTGGGGTTGCTGCAGTCGGTCAGGTCTAGGTTCAGCAATGTTATGTGCCCAAAGAATGAGGTCAGCAGGTTATTCCATCAATGGATTTTTTCTTCCCTGATGGCACGGGCATATTCCAAGATGACAATGCCAGGATTCATCCGGCTCAAATTGTGAAAGAGTGGTTCAGGGAGCATGAGACATCATTTTCACACATGGATTGGCCACCACAGAGTCCAGACCTGAACCCCATTGAGAATCTTTGGGATGTGCTGGAGAAGACTTTGCGCAGTGGTCCAAATCTCCCATCATCAATACAAGATCTTGGGGAAAAATTAATGCAACTCTGGACAGAAATAAATGTTGTGACATTGCAGTAGCTTGTGGAAACGATGCCACAGCGAATGCGTGCCGTAATCAAAGCTAAAGGCGGTCCAACAAAATATTAGAGTGTGTGACCTTTTTTTTTTTTGGCCAGGCAGTGTAATATGCATGTCAACAGAGGACCGACCTCTAGTGCCATAAAGCATCACTCCTGTAACATTACACGTCACTTGCTTGTACAGAATCCTTTCAGATTCCATTAAAATCAGTACTGGATCATGATGTTTATCAGCCGACACTTAGAGCTCTCATACTGGTATTGTTTTGAAAATGGAAAACGTGATCAGCGCGTCTAGTAACATCCACAATGCACATCTGGAATCTTAGTAGCAATCATATTAAGTTGCAGAATGACATGATAAGTGCATATCTCCTATAGAAGCATGCATAAAGCAACCAGTCCTATTTTATTCTCCTTCTTCCAGCCCGGGCTTCGTTTTATAAATAAAATGGATGAGAGCAAGGCAACGCTGGAGCTACTTTTCCTCGGTGGAATTCGAAGCATCCTGCGCCATGTTGCTTTTCCATTTCAGTGCAGCGCTTTCTTTCATTTCTGACTAAATAAAGCGTTTTTGTACCACACCATGATTAATCATCCATACAGTTACAGCCTGACTGCTGCAGACGCTAAACTGGCAACCAGATCGTGCTCATGCAAACAGCTGAATGAATGAACACCCTATCCAAATAAATAATAATAATGAAATATATACTTACTTATAGCTGCCTTGCCACGACGCAAATGCTGCCACGCTGGTGGCTTATAGTATAACGATCTGATAGGGATGCACAGCTGTATTGAATAAATATCCCGCTATAAGGAATGCTGAGGTTGTAGGTTACAATGGGGATCAGCTACAGTAACATGGTCGGCTGATCCAGCTGCGGCTCGGCGCAGGCGTCCTGAGCTCTGTGCGCTTTTTATTATTCGGCCCATATCTGAACAGAACAGCCTACCATACAGCTGTTGAATAATACACATGTATAGCTGTAGTTCGTTGAGGTTCACTTTGTTTTGAGTTAAACAGTGTTTTCCACAATGTTTTGAAGTCGATCTAACTAAGAATCGATTCTTCATTTCATTTCGATTCGCGACCCCACAGGGCGATAATCGTCAGGATGATTTTCAGCAGCATCTTGTGTTCACAATGAAATTATTTACAACCCCAATTCAGAAAACGTTAGGACAACACAGAAAATGCAAATAATAAAAAAAACAGACTTTTATTTCATTGCAGACAGTATGAACCTGAGATATTTCATGTTTTGTCTGGCAACTTTATTTCATTTATTAATAAACATCCATTCCTGCATTTCAGGCCCCCTACGGAGCCCCTAAGGTGACATCCCCCCCAAAAAAAATAATGCGTGGCCACGCCTTATTAACTCGTGGGAACGAGATAATTAAGTCGTAGCCACGACTTAATAAGGCGTGGGAACGAGATAATTAAGTCGTGGCAAAGGTTGAAACAGTTGAATATGGTGTGATCATCTATTGCCATGTACATGAATTCCCCTACAGCATATATCCGATTCTGTATGATTTGTGTAAGCTGTGAAAATAAAAGGATCTTGTTACCACCACCTTACTAAGTGGTGGCCACGACTTAATTATCTTGTTCCCACGAGTTAATAAGGCGTGGCCACGCATTTTTATTATTTTTTGGGGGGATGTCACCTTAGGGGCTCCGTACAGGCCTGCAACACATTCCAAAAAAAAAGTTGGGGCAGTAAATCATTTACCACTTTGTAAAGTTGCCATTTCTTTTCACCACACTTAAAAGTCATTTTGGCACCGAGGATACCAAGTGATTTAGAGTTTAGGTTTTATTTTGTCCCATTTTTCCTGCAAACACGTCTTCAGATGTGCAACAGTACTGGGTGTGAAAGGGTGTGGGTTTGAATAGGTTCTGCCATGCATCCACTCTTGGGCCCTTAGCCCTTTCGGCTCAATGGACACTGTATAGTGGTCCCAGATTCCAAGCAAGCTGGGATTCACAGAAAAAGCCTTTCATTGTACCAAACATGTGTGTATGTACATATGACAAATAAAGGCATTCTATTTTATTATTTTTTTCATCTATTGCATTCGTATTCTAGTAGTAGTACTATTTGTTATAGTGACAGGAGGCAAAGCTTGAACACAGGCCCTTAGAATCCATGTTGCTGTGCCACACCCAGGCTGTGCCTTGTGTTTTCTTTATTCTTTTTTTTTTTTTTATGGATTTTCTCCCCTTTTTCTCCCCTTTTAGCGTGTCCAATTGCCCGATTGCATCATGCTTCCTCTCTGCCTATGCCGATCCCTGCTCTGACCGAGGAGATCGAAGCTAACCCACACTCCCTACGGCACGTGGGCAGCAAGCCGCATGCATCTTATCACCCACACATTGACGAGTGTTGTGCCACCTAGCGTTGTGTGCGTGAGAGACACACCCTAAGAGCACTCTTTCCTCATCTCTGTGTAGGCGCCGCCAATCAGCCAGCAGAGGTCGTAATTGCACCATTCTGACAGAGAGACCCATATCTGGCTTAGTCCCGCCCACATGAACAACAAGCCAATCGTTGTTCATGTGGCAGCTCAGCCTTCAGCCGGCAAGGCAGAGCTGAGATTCGATACGATGTATTTGAGATTCCAGCTCTGGTTGCAGCGTGTGTTTTTACCGCTGCCCCACCTGAGCGGCACGTGCCTCGTGTTTTCAAATATTACATTGCATTAAGGGAACACTTAATCATCACAGTATAACACAAAGTCAATTAAACTTCAGGGATATCAATCTGCCCAGTTAGAAAGCATTAGCGATTGTGAATCAAGTTCAAATGAGTGCTTTGGTGCAAATGAAAGTGACAAGGAAAGGTGGTGGCCACAGACAAATACTCCCTCTTCATCCTTGCTGAATGATTCTTCTTTGGTTTTGCATTTTGCTAGTGTCCTTGTAACTACTGGTGGCATGAGGCAGTACCTGCAGCCCTATCAGGTTGCACAGGTAGTCCAGTTCCTCCAGGATGGCACCTCCAAACGTGCTGTTGCAAGAAGGTTTCCTGTGCCTCCCAGCACAGTCTCAAGAGCATTGAGGAGATACCAGGACACAGGTCGTTACACAAGGAGAGCAGGACAGGGATATAGAAGGGCATCAACCCAGCAGCAGGAACTTTGAGCAGGATTTTTTTGTATGAATTTGAGTCCAGCCCTCCATGATGATGATTTTGGTATTCATTGACTGTTGTTGTCATTTTGTTCTTATAATTACACAATTTATATAAGTAAATATTTTCAACTTTTATGTTTATTATGCATTTTTATTAGGGCTGTCGATAATCGAGATTAAAATTTTCAATCAAACAATTGTTATTGGGCTGTGTTTGTGCCACGTAAATATGCCACGTTGTAATTAGCGCTGCTTTAACACACCAACATTGTGTTTATACTGTATAGTGATAACACGGCTCTTTTCCAGTTACAACTGACTCGAGCTCGGGTATTTTAAATAATAATTTTCAAAAAGTGTGAGAAATCATCACTAGACAAAATTACAGTTATTAATTGACGCTTTAATATCATCTGTGGTCAGAGCCGCATTTGTCTCAGGCGTCTGCGCGCACAGATACGCGTTACAGACAAAATGAGCTCAGACTCTGACTGTATTTCAGATGAATTTGGATGGAAAGCACATGAACTGTGCATTAAAAATACCAGAGGCAGGAATTTGGACTTGAAGTCCAACTTCTGAGTGAGTACTTTTAATTCATTCTGATCAGCTATCATCATATGCAATTTGTTGAGGGGGCCCAACTTTTTTTTTTTGCACTGGGGCCCATGAGCTCCTAGTTATACCACTGGTGTTGCATCTAGAAATGGTTCATATTATGAACGCCTGTTTTCAGTGGCAGGGTTATGAACAGGAAAAAATCCTCAATGTGAACAGACTTGTCATTTTAAATAACTGACTGAAAGATGGGTAGCTGGTAACAACTCTATATAGGCAATGGCTGGCTTTTTAAAAATAATTTAGATTTAATAATTTTATAATAATTTTATGAATGTTTTTATTGGTAAACATGTTCTTGCAATAAAAATGTGCATAACTGTTAGCGGTAAAAAGAAACGCGCTGCAACCAGGGCTGGATTCTGAGAGCGTGGTATCGAATCCAGCCTTGCTTTACCGGTTCGAAGCTGAGTGGCTATATGAGCAACGATTGGCCGGTTGCTCATGTGGGGGGTGGGACAAAGAACCGGATGTGGGTCTCTCTGTCAGAATGCGATTGCGTTCTCTGCCGGCTGATTGGAGGCGCTTACACAGAGATGGGAGAGGGTGCCCTTAGGGTGTGTCTCTCCGCATGCAACGCTAGGTGGCGCCAAACTCGTCAATGTGTGGGTGGCAAAGATGCATCTGGCTGCTGCTCATGTTTCGGAGGGGATACGGGTTAGCTTCAATCACCTCCGTCAGGGCAGGGTTCGGCATAGACAGAGAGGAAGCACGATGCTAATTGAACAATTGGATGCGCTAAAAGGGGAGAAAAAGGGGTAAAAAAAATAAATAAAAAAAAAATAAAAAAAAATAACTGTTCAAATTGTGCTTAGTTATTAGTTAGCCATTAATTGAGATTAATTTGGTTCTTTAATCGTGATTAATCTCGATTACAAAATTTAATCGCGTGACAGCCCTAGTTTTTATGTTTTATGTTTATTACTATGTTCATTAAATTATGTGTTATTTAAGAGTTCCCTTAATTTTTTTTGGCAGTGTATTAACAGTCTAATAAGAATATTTTCTACTTATATTGGGTGCTGGAGATAATTTGTTTCTCCTTATATAAATTCCACTTATATGTATTCCACCGTAGGAATTAACTTTGTCGACTGCATTTCGAGCTTCTGGAGTCGATTAATTGAGTCGATTCCAAAATGTATGGAATTGAATAGTCCTACTTTCCAACTTTAGTTTGTTGGTGGCAGTAATGAGTACAAATGTAACTATTGTGATCAGTAAAGAAGAAGATGCACGTTCGCTCTGCCTGTTTACTTTATGATGTCTAAATGAAATCCTCTTGAAAGTCCCAGTAAAGTGAAGTTTTAAAAGGATATCTGAATAAACTGCTCCTGTCATACTGTTCTGATTCAGAGGAACACACGTAAGTAAATGTATTTGTGAACCTGAGGCTTAGCGTGTATTAGTTAAGTATTACTAATTATAACTAGTACTGTACTTGTATGTGCTTTGAAGGACACAATTGTTTAGCTACCATTGCATAAATATAAATAATTTCGAGTAAAAGTTGTTTATTGTTACGCATGCTGAAGTTTTCCAAAAAAAGTTGAGACACTTTCAACTTAATACTGTGTGTTAAGACTCAAAAAGCTGGGACAGAGGCGTGTTTACCACTGGGCCACATCACCTTTTTCTTTATTTACACTTTTTAATCGTTTGGGAATTGAAGGTACTAACTTTTGGCAGTTTTGCAAGTCGAATTTTTGCCCAATCTTGCTGCATACAAGACGAGCTGCTCAACAGCTCGAGTTGAAACAGAGATGCTGTTGTTTGCACGTTTAGTTTTATCTTTTTATCTTTGGCACGTAGAATCTGACAAGCTGAAACATAGACTCGTCTGACCACAAAACACATTTCCACTGTCTTTTGGTCCATCTCAGATCGCTTTGGGCCCAGAGAACTTACCTTTGTTTTTGTGCAAAGTGAACATATTGCTTTTTCTTTACACAATACAGTTTCTTAATGCAGTGGCAGGCTGTGTTAAGAGACACTGATTTTCCAGAGTACTCCTGAGCCCATGTCTAGGCAAAGCCGTAGCCTAGTGATGAAGTTATGAGAGAGACCCTCAAAGACTTAAATTCTTGGCAGTCTTGCACTGGGAAGCATTGTCTTTAAACTGACAGCTATTCTCTCACAAAGTCTGGCACAAAGTGGGGAACCACAACCCACCCTTGCTGGCAAATACTAAGCCTTTGGTGGATGCACCTTTTGTAGTCATTCTTGATGACCTCACCTGTTACCAGTTCAAATGCAAATTGTGGAACCTTCAAGAATGGTGTTAATCAGGGCCGGCGCTAGGGGGGGGCTGAGGGGGGCATTGCCCCCCCAAATTGTGTCTTTGCCCCCCCAAGCACAATGCAAGCAACGGCTATTTTTAAAATTATCTCTGAACCAATCACAAAAATGCATTTTGTTTTACAGTGTGAAGATATTTCCTTGCTTATTCCTGATTGGCTCTTTGAGTCATATAAAAATCGGCAGACTGCCCCAAACAGTTCAGTTCGGCAGTATATGTTCTGTTAGTGTGAGCGAGAGGCAGGTATACTGGTAAACACTTTTTTTTTACAGAATTAGTATTCTTTTGTTTTCTTTATATTTTAATTTCCCAATAATATAAATATTCTCACTCATTCCTATTTCCACGTTTGAATATTCTCAGTCTGTGTGTAGGTACATTTGTCAGCTTTGACTTAAATTTGTATTAAAGCCTTTCAAGAAATAGAGTTGTTCTATTAGTAATGGCAATTTAATTAAGGGGGCGTATTAAAATGAAATACAATTAGATAATCTTTTTTCTCCATTTACATAATCAACATGTATTTTTTAATCATTGGGTTTTAAGTTTAAGTTCGAAAACATGCATTTTTATTTCTTTACCTCATACATCACTTTAAGCCAGTATCAATAGCTTGGCTGTCATCATTCATGCACAAATCAAGCCTTGAATATATTTATGGCTTCAAAAACATGACTATCAACATGCCCCCTCATTAGGTTTTACTGCCCCCCCAAGCAAAGCAGTCCAGAACCGGGGCTGGTGTTAATTGTATATTATAAAACGGATAGTTCCGGTCCTAAAATCTGATTGGCTGAGCCGCGTTCGAAGCCATTGTAAAAAATCGCAGTATCGCATGGTCTCTCGTGGCTTATTGCTTTAAACTTAGTCTTATTCCCAACAGGAGTCACGTTCTATTGTTTTTATAGTTACAGAATACAATTATCTGTAAAAACAGTAAAAACACATCAGCGTCAGTAAAAACACTGAAATTCTTTTCTTTGTACTTTAAATCAGTTAAATAAAAGTTAAACCTTTTAAACAAATTACAGTTTAGTAAATTACTGTTTAGTCATTTAGTAAACTAAATTACAATTTAGTTTTTATTTCATTTTAGAAAGTGTTCCAACGTTTTTGGAAATGGGGTTCACACCAAAGTTGGTATTGAGCAAAATAGCGTCTGCTAAATGCTGAAAATGTAAATGTCTATCATGGTAGCATGATGGTTTCCCAAACAATACCACCCAAGGGGTTGATGGTCACACACATTCAGCAGCAGTTTCTGTCCTTGGCATTTACGCACCAAGATTTCCCCTGATTCCCTGAATCTTTTTTATGATACTATGAACTGTAGATGGTGAAAGACTTAAATTCTTGGCAATCTTGCACTGGGAAGCATTGTCTTTAAACTGACAGCTATTCTCTCACAAAGTCTGGCACAAAAAAACAGTAAAAACACACGTTGGAACCAGAGCTGGGATCTCGAATACATCGTATTGAGTCTCAGCTCTGCTTGCCGGCTGGGCTGAGCAGCCACATGAACAACAATTGGCCTGTTGTTCAGATAGGGGTGGGATTAAACTGGATAAAGTCTCTCTCATAACGAATGCAATTACGACCTCTGCTGGCTGATTGATGGCGCCTGCACAGAGATGTCAGGGTGTGTCTCTCCGTACACAGTGCTGAGCTGCACTGCATTCGTCAAAGTGCAGGTGACAAAGATTAGTTTGTGGGTTAGCTTCGTTCTCATTAATCAGAGCGGGGATCGGCATTGGTGGAGAGGAAGCATGACACAATCGGGCAATTGGACACGCTAAAAGGGAAAAAAATGCATAAACAAATGCTTTATTTCATACCTATTGAGCCAGAAGCATTTCTTAACTTATGTTTGTAAATGTACAAGAGTACAGTAGGTACACCTAATTAACTGGACACTTACTGTGCATTATGATCAATTTACCAGTGAGAAGTATTCCTGGATACAGATTAATAGTCTTTTGTTATTTGACTTGACTTGAGATTTTTGTCATTAGGTTGTGGACATGACTCGTGATCTGATGCTCGGAGATGAACTCCCTGATTGGGTGGGAGCCAAGGAGTTTCATCAAAAGTATGAGCCCAAGGAGGTAATTGGCAGGTAAGTGTCATGATGCAGCATTGACATTAATATACCATAGATTTTGCTCACTTTAATGAAACAAATCTGAGCCTGTTGAGCACTTTAGCTGTCTAGACATGTGTACATTTGCTGATTATCGTCCTCAGTGCACAGAGTATAGACTTGGAGGAAGGGCTCTAATGCTTGTGGCACTAATTGGAACAGGGTCTTTGCCTAAATGTTGATATCACATGCACAATGGTAAAAAATGGATAAGCAAGTGATATAAAATGAATAGAAATAATAATTGAACAATCAGCACCAGGTAATATTATTGTACATCTTACATTATAGTGATAGTATACACTGATCAGCCATAACATTAAAACCACCTTCTTGTTTCTACACTCCTTGTCCATTTTACCAGCTCATTTTACCACATAGAAGCACTTCGTAGTTCTACAGTTACTGACTGTAGTCCATCTATTTCTCTACATACTTTGTTAGCCTGCTTTCACCCTGTTCTTCAATGGTCAGGACCCCCACAGGGCCACCACAGAGCAGGTATAATTTAGATGGTGGATTATTCTAAGCACTGCAGTGACACTGACATGGTGGTGGTGTGTTAGTGTGTGTTGTGCTGGTATGAGTGGATCAGACACAGCAGTGCTGCTGGAATTTTTAAATACCGTGTCCACGATCGCTCATCTATTGCTGCTGTTTAAGTTGGTCATCTTGTCATCAGTGGTCACAGGACGCTGCCCATGGGGCACTGTTGGCTGGATATTTTTGGTTGGTGGACTATTCCCAGTCCATCAGTGACAGTGAGGTGTTTAAAAACTCCATCAGCATTGCTGTGTCTTATCCACTCATACCAGCACAACCCACACTAACACACCACCACCATGTCAGTGTCACTGCAGTGCTGAGAATGATCCACCACCCAAATAATACCTGCTCTGTGGTGGCTCTGTAGGGGTCCCGACCATTGAAGAACAGAGTGAAAGCAGGTTAAAAAAGTATGTAGAGAAACAGATGGACTACAGTCAGTAATTGTAGAGCTACAAAGTGCTTCTATATGGTAAGTGAAGCCAATAAAATGAACAGTGTAGAAATAAGGAGGTGGTTTTAATGTTATGGCTGATCAGTGTACACTGAAGATATAACATTTGCACCTTTAAGGGTACCACCCCACCAACCAAAAAGAATACATACTTTTTAAAGTATCCTATTGAGTGTGTGCAGTCATATCATGCCTGGTGCTCAGGTAAAACATCTGTTTGTGTGTAGGGGTGTAAGCAGTGTGGTACGCAGGTGTGTAAATAAACACACAGGACAGGAACTAGCTGTAAAGATCATTGAGATCACAGCGGAGAAGATGACTCCGCAACAGTTGGAGGAGGTTAAAAGCTCTACAATAAAAGAGATTCATGTCCTCAGTGTGGTGAAAGGGCACCCGTCGATCAGTAAGTTATACATTTCAATATTTTACCTGGTACACTTGATGTTTTTATTTCTCAAAACAACCATTCTCTTCTGTTTTTAGTCACTCTTGTAGATTCCTATGAATCAACAACCTTCATCTTTTTGGTATTTGACCTGTAAGTAATAGTTTTAAGTTTTGTTTTCTGTTTTTTTTTTAGTTGTAGCATAAGTAACAACATTTTATTTGTGAAAGTATTTAATAACATTGTTTTACCATGCATTTTTATTCTTCTTTTTATTTATATAAACCCAGCATGAGAAGGGGTGAGCTGTTTGATTATCTAACAGAAAAGGTCACTCTTAGTGAAAAGGAGACCAGGTGAGAAGTTGTAGCCATGGTTTGTCTGTAATGTTTAATATGATCTGAAATTCAGGGAATGGAGAGAATGTCAGAACTTGTAACAATGCATTCATATTCATTTATAAAGAATGCATTTATTTGTCATATGTACATACACTGATCAGCCATAACAGTAGGAACATATAGGAACACTTTGTAGTTCTACAATTACTGACTGTAGTCCATCTATTTCTCTACATACTTTTTTTAGCCTGCTTTCACCCTGTTCTTCAATGGTCAGCACCCCCACAGGACCACCACAGTGTAGGTATTATTTAGGTGGTGGATCATTCTCAGCACTGCAGTGACACTGACATGGTGGTGGTGTGTTATTGTGTGTTGTGCTGGTATGAGTGGATAAGACACAGCAGCGCTGCTGGAGTTTTTAAATACACTCACTTTAATGTCCATTCACTGTCCACTCTATTAGACACTCCTATCTAGTTGGTTCACCTTGTAGATGTAAAGTCAGATGTAAAGACAATCGCTCATCTATTGCTGCTGTTTGAGTTGGTCATCTTCTAGACCTTCATCAGTGGTCATAGAATGCTGCCTACGGGGCGCTGTTGGCTGGATATTTTTGGTTGGTGGACTGTTCTCAGTCCAGCAGTGACAGTGAGGTTTTTAAAAACTACATCAGCATTGCTGTCACTGCAGTGCTGAGAATGATCCACCACCCAAATAATACCTGCTCTGTGGTGGTCCTGTGGGGAAAAACATTAATCTCTGTTCTTGGTAATTGATTTATGTCAACTGATCATGTTCAGGAGTATGATGCGTGCTCTTCTGGAGGCAGTTCAGTATCTTCATTCCCTTAATATCGTACACCGGGACCTCAAACCTGAAAATATCCTCCTGGATGACCAGGGACACATCAAACTGTCAGATTTCGGTTTCTCAGTACAGCTGCAACCTGGAGAAAAGCTGAGAGGTGAGTGGTCAATAAAGATACAATAGTCCTCCCAGTTTTCTGTGAATTTGCTTTCAAAAATATGGAATGAAAAATGTCATAAACTTTAGAATGCACTTCATTCTAAGTGCCGTGTTGAATTCATCTTGCGCCGTCCTGCCTCTGAGATGAATCCACTTCTTCGCACTCTATCCATTCTATATCCACTCTATACTGTCACCACACAGCAAGAAATTCCTGGGTTTGATTCCCAGGTGGAGCAGTTCGGGTCATTTCTGTGTGAAGTTTGCATGTTCTCCCCTTGTCTGCATGGGTTTCCTCCGGAAGCTTCGGTTTCCTCCCACAGTCCAAAGACGTGCAATTGTGGTGAATTGGAGATACAGAATTGTCCATGACTGTGTTTGACATTAAAGACTTGAACTGATGAATTCTGTGTAACAAGAATCTGTTCTGTCATGAATGTAACCAAAGTTACAAATGTTAAAACATGTTAAAATCCTAAATAAATAAATAAATAAGTATCCATGCTGTATACATAGTACCTGCAGTTAGTCACGTAGTAGCTGTCTTGGTGCAGTAATGTAGTGTTTAACTTGCTGTGTATGCTGTGGTTTTTAAAATGTTATATTATATTATATAATATTGTAGTTTAAATAATCGTTTATTGTGCCTCATTTAGAAATTAAACTTTATCATAGGTATGTGTCTATATGGAAAGCATATTATACACATAGGGTTTAGTAGTATCCATGCTTTGAAATGGTTTAATATGGGACTATTGTATCTAATTATGATATTAGTGTCTAACTTAAATACAATTATTATAATAAAATAATTTTTTGTATTAGAGCTGTGTGGAACTCCAGGATATCTTGCACCAGAGATTCTGAAATGTTCTATGGATGAAACACATGAAGGATATGGAAACGAGGTTGACTTGTAAGTACAGATTTAATAAGCACTTTTTGATGAGCACATGCCACAGCAGTGTTGTGCTGAATTCTGCAGCCCTGTGGTCAAATGCATCCCCTTTTCATAATTTTAACCAATAACGAGGGACTAGAATAGAATGAGAATGGAATGCCTTTATTTGTCATTCATACATACTCCGATCAGCCATAACATTAAAACCACCTCCTTGTTTCTACACCCATATAGGAGCACTTTGTAGTTCTACAATTACTGACTGTAGTCCATTTATTTCTCTACATAAATTTTTAGCCTCCGTTCACCCTGTTCTTCAGTGGTCAGGACCACCACAGAGCAGCATTATTTGGGTGGTGGATCATTCTCAGCACTGCAGTGACACGGACATGATGGTGGTGTGTTAGTGTGTGTTGTGCTGGTATGAGTGGATCAGACACGGCTTCGCTGCTGGAGTTTCTAAATACCGTGTCCACTCACTGTCCACTCTATTAGACACTCCTACCTGGTTGGTCCACCTTGTAGATGTAAAGTCAGAGACGATCACTCATCTATTGCTGCTGTTTGAGTTGGTCATCTTCTAGACCTTCACCAGTGGTCATAGAATGCTATGGGGTGCTGTTGGCTGGATATTTTTGGTTGGTGGACTATTCTCAGTCCAGCAGTGACAGTGATGTGTTTAAAAACTCCAGCAGCGCTGCTGTGTCTTATCCACTCATACCAGCACAACACACACTAACACACCACCACCATGTCAGTGTCACTGCAGTGCTGAGAATGATCCACCACCCAAATAATACCTGCTCTGTGGTCGTCCTGTGGGGGTCCTGACCATTGAAGAAGAGCATAAAAGAGGGTTAACAAAGAATGCAGAGAAACAGATGGACTGCAGTCAGTAATTGTAGAACTACAAAGTGCTTCTATATGGTAAGTGAAGCCAATAAAATGGACAGGGAGTGTAGAAACAAGGAGATGGTTTTAATGTTATGGCTGACCGGTGTATACTTGCTCAGGGGCCCAACAGTGGCTGCATGGCAGAGCTGGGATTTGAACGCTCAACCCACTAGACTACCACTGTCCCCTATATTATACATTAAAATATTAACATTGTTCAGTTGCATCTTATTATCTAATTCCCCTACGTAATCCATCCCATGACAACAAAGCTTAAACTAACTACTAGCTACTGACTTATGGTATTTAGGTACAGTTGCAATTGGAAATATTCAGCCCTCCTCAACTTAACAGGAGCACCAATGCTGACTCTCTACTAATTTAATTGTTTGCTTACCTATGTTTTGCCTAAAATTATCATTAATCTGTGGGGTTTTTTTCAAGATGGGCATGTGGTGTGATCTTGTTTACTCTTCTTGCTGGCTCTCCACCTTTCTGGCACCGCAAACAGCTGCTGATGCTAAGAATGATCATGGAGGGTCGTTATCAGTTCAGCTCTCCAGAGTGGGACGACAGGTCTGACACAGTTAAGGACTTGGTAAGACTTTATACACAAGGTTGCTTATAAAGTAGTTGTTGTAATTCTGTTTCTTTGTGTACATTTTACTTGCCAAATTTGTAGCATTATTTATGCAATATACACCAATCAGCCATAACATTAAAACCACCTCCTTGTTTCTACACTCACTGTCCATTTTATCAGCTCCACTTACCATATAGAAGCACTTTGTAGTTCTACAATTACTGACTGTAGTCCATGTCTTTCTCTGCATGCTTTGTTAGCCTGCTTTCACCCTGTTCTTCAATGGTCAGGACTCTCCCAGGACCACTACAGAGTAGGTATTATTTGGGTGGTGGGTCATTCTTAGCACTGCAGTGACACTGACATGGTGGTGGTGTGTTAGTGTGTGAGTGGATCAGACACAGCAATGCTGATGGAGTTTTTAAACACCTCACTGCCCCTGCTGGACTGAGAATAGTCCACCAACCAAAAATATCCAGCCAACAGCACCCCGTGGGAGGCGTCCTGTGACCACTGATGAAGGTCTAGAAGATGACCAACTCAAACAGCAGCAATAGATGAGCGATCATCTCTGACTTTACATCTACAAGGTGGACCAACTAGGTAGGAGTGTCTAATTGAGTGGACAGTGAGTGGACATGGTATTTAAAAACTCCAGCAGTGCTGCTGTGTCTGTTCCACTCATACCGGGTGGCACGGTGGCTCAGTGGGTAGCACTGTCGCCTCACAGCAAGAATGTCCTGGGTTCAATCCCCAGGTGGGGCGGTCCGGGTCCTTTCTGTGTGGAGTTTGAATGTTCTCCCTTTGTCTGTGTGGGTTTCCTCCGGGTGCTCCGGTTTCCTCCCACAGTCCAAAGACATGCAAGTGAGGTGAATTGGATCGCTAAATTGTCCAAGACTGTGTTTGATATGACCTTGTGAATTGATGAACCTTGTGTGATGAGTGACTACTGTTCCTGTCATGAATGTAACCAAACGCACACACACGTACGCACACACGCACACACACAGAGATAAGACAAGACAAATCCATTTTTTTTGTTTGTTCTTTTATTTTATTTTATTTTTTAGTTCTTTCCTCTCTCTTCAATTACTATTACTATTACCTTTCTTCTCCCTGTTGTCTGCTCATTTCTGTTTCCTCTTTTACACTCCGCTCTCACCCCCTTTTTTTTCCTGTTTGTTCATTATTTTGCTTATATTATTGTCTTTTTATTATATGTTATGTATATCTTCCCTCTGCGTTATGACCACACTTTAGTACTTTGCATTAACAACAATAATAAAGTTTAATTGGTCCCCCAAAGAGGGGGGGTGGTGGTGGGTAAAAAAAAATAAAAAAAAATGAATGTAACCAAAGTGTAAAACATGACGTTAAAATCCTAATAAAACAAACAAAACATCCACTCATACCAGCATAACACACACTAACACACCACCACCATGTCAGTGTCACTGCAGTGCTGAGAATCATCCACCACCTAAATAATACCTGCTCTGTGGGGATCCTGACCATTGAAGAACAGAGTGAAAGCAGGCTAACAAAGTATGTAGAGAAACAGATGGACTACAGTCAGTAATTGTAGAACTACAAAGTGCTTCTATATGGTAAGTGGAGCTGATAAAATGGACAGTGAGTGTAGAAACAAGGAGGTGGTTTTTATGCTATGGCTGATCTGTGTATATCACTATAAATGTAATATATATTTTAGATCTCAAGACTTTTAGTTCTGGATCCCACGGTTCGTCTTTCAGCTGAGCAAGCCTTAGCTCATCCTTTCTTCCGCCAGTACCAGAGGGAGGAGGTGCGGCTCTTTAGCCCCAGAAAGACGTTCAGGGTAGGCTGTATGCTCAAAAATTTACTGTAACAGAAAGCACTTAAGCAAGCAGAAGTATTTGTGGGGTTATTTCTTTTTCTTTTAATGCTTAAGTTTATAACTGAATGTTAATATTTTTCCTCTTCAGGTGTTGATCTTAACAGTTTTGTCCTGTATTCGGATGTATTCCCGCTATAATCGGGCCAGACCTCTTACACGAGAGCTCCTGATAAGAGACCCTTACTCTTTGAGAGCTGTGCGAAAGCTTATCGATGGATGTGCTTTTCGCATATATGGACACTGGGTCAAGAAGGGAGAGCAGCAGAACCGTGCCGCTCTTTTCCAGAACACTAGCAAAATCCTTATACCAGGTCTTGAGGATCTTGACAGCTAGAGTAATGTATATTGTATGTCTAAAGATATTCCACACATGTTTATTAGAATTTTAATAAGAGTATGTTTTATTGTTACAGATATTCATTTGGTCAGACGTCAGATGCACACAGTCTATTTTTATGTTTCTTCTTAATCACTGTGATATTAAAGGTGGATGGTGCTTCATTCATACAAGCTTATACTAGAAAGACCTCACCTTTTATCTTTTTGGTAATTTGTTTTTAATATTCACTGATTTCAGTGTATGAATGTATCTTCTGTTGGACCTTCAGACTACAGTTGCAGCTCTTCTTTGAACACATTCACTGCAGACAGGGCACACACTGAGCTATAGTGAACAGCTGAATAAGCAAACACTGGACACCAAACGTGGAATATTTGGATCAGTTATCTATAATACATGGACTTACGTTTCAGCCAACCATTCCTTTTACAATATTATTCCAACTATCCAGCTGACCTCATTTCATCACTGCACACTTAAGAATCATTTTAATGAATGTTTTACATTTACATTTTAATTTACATGTTTTATGACTGAGTACTGTATTAACTATTAATTAATTAAAACGTTTACTATGTTACTACTCGAAGGAAAGCAGAATTTTCAAAATGCTGATATGCCTACATTAATCATTTCTGGAAAATGGAATTGTCTGGTGCACAGCAGCAGTAATGCAGATTATTCTTTCCATAAATGTAAATTTGTAATTAAATAAATGCCTTATCATTTTATATAAAAGCTTCGAGTACATACTTCTATTTTCAGTGTTTAGAATTGTATTAAAATTCATGGCAAGGGTTTCCATGGACGGGCAACTGTATGCAAGCTTTACATCACCAAGTACAATGACAAAGTGTCAGACGAAGTGTTATAAAGCATGCCGCCACTGGACTGTGGAGTGATAAATCACGCTTTTCTATCTGGCAGTTTGAATGAGTCTGGGTTTGGCAAATGTTACCTGCCTGACTGCATTATGCCGATTGTAATGTTGGTGGAAGAGTGATAATGCTGTGGGGTTGTTTTTCCAGTGGTTGGCATAGGTCACTTAGTTCCTATTGTCTATAGAGTGTATATAAAGGTCTAAGTCTGTGGAATTTTAAGCTCCAAGTTCAGATAATGCACAGGGTAATATAAGATTTTCTAATATTATGCTGGAATGCAATACACTGATCAGCCATAACATTAAAACCACCTCCTTGTTTCTACACTCACTGTCCATTTTATCAGCTCCACTTACCACATAGAAGCACTTTGAAGTTCTACAATTACTGACTGTAGTACATCTATTTCTCCACATATCTTTTTAGCCTTTCACCGTGTTCTTCAATGGTCAGGACCACCACAGAGCAGGTATTATTTGGGTTCTCAGCACTGCAGTAACAATGACATGGTGGTGGTGTGTTAGTGTGTGTTGTGCTGGTATAAGTGGATCAGACACAGCAGCGCTGCTGGAGTTTTTAAATACCGTGTCCACTCTATTAGACACTCCTACCTAGTTGGTTCACCTTGTAGATGTAAAGTCAATCGCTCATCTATTGCTGCTGTTTGAGTTGGTCATCTTCTAGACCTTCAGCAGTGGTCACAGGACGCTGCCCACGGGGCGCTGTTGGCTGGATATATTTTTGGTTGGTGGACTATTTTCAGTCCAGCAGTGACAGTGAGGTGTTTAAAAACTCCATCAGCATTACTGTGTCTGATCCACTCATACCAGCACAACACACACTAACACACCACCACCATGTCAGTGTCACTGCAGTGCTGAGAATGATTTACCAGCCAAATAATACCTGCTCTGTAGTGGTCCTGTGGGGGTCCTGACCATTAAAGAACAGCATGAAAGGGGGCTAACAAAGCATGCAGAGAAACAGACTACAGTCAGTAATTGTATGACTGCTTTTATATGCTAAGTGGAGCTAATAAAATGGACAGTGAGTGTAGAAACAAGGAGGTGGTTTGTTATGGCTGATGAAATTATTTAGCAAACACTTCTTACACTAATGCAAGGGGATAATATACTGATGAGATGTGGAGTAATGCTGTTAAGGGGGTGTTAATATTCTGAGCCTTTATGGGGTCACTGGCTGGAATGTGCATCCTATACAGGGTCTAGTCACACCTTGCAACATGGATATGATCCAGACTCACCACTGCCATGACCAGGATAAAGTGGTTGCTAAAAATGTTCATGAAGGCTACATAATGCTAAGGTGAATGTTAGAAAATACAGCTTATCATGTATTTAATTACTGACTGTAGCCCATCTGTTGCTCTTTACACCCTCATACCCCATTTATCAATTGTTGGGGACCCGTATAGTAACCCCACTGAATAGACAATGTTTGGTTAGTGGGCCATTCTTAGTACTACACTGACACTAACATAATAGTGTGTGCTGTTCTCGTATGAGTGTATCAGGTACAGCAGTGTTGTTAGGATTTATAAATACTTGTTTTTGTTTATTAGGAACACAGTCTACTGTACTGACACAGCAGAACATAAAAGCTTGTGGTCACTTTTTAGTTTGAAGCTTAATCTCCAGTGCAGCAAACGCTGTATTAAGCTGATCAGTCGTTTCCTGCAACCGTTTTTCAAGCTGAGCAGTCAAGCGCATCACTTCCTCCTTTACTTCCTTTTGAATTATTCTCCTAAGTGTAGCCTTTGGGGATGAATCTAATGGAGAAAATACGTATTAGTGTGCATGCAAATTTACCTCACTGAGATCATATATGTAGGTTACAGATTACAAATACAGTATGTGCTCACCAAGCACTTTATTAGATACACCTATCTGTATGTACTTTTATTGATTATGTATTTATTTTATAAGCCACACCTACATTACAGATTAACTTTGTCATACATTTACTGACTGTAACCTGTTGCTCTGTACACTGTCACCCCCACCTTCACAAATACACAATTCAATACCCTTTGATCAAAAAGGACCCCTGTAGGATCCCTATTTTCCTGATGTTATTTTGGTGGTGGACCTTTCTAATCACTGCACTGACACTAGTTCACTAGTGACATGACATTGTGTGTTGTACTGGTATAAGTGTTATTTTCATGACACCTCACTGTCAATGCTGGGAAGAGAATAGTGCTCCAACCCAAAATAGAACACTCACAGCATCCAGGTATTTGAAAAATCTCAACAACACTGATGTAGCAGATACAATCATACCAGAACAACATTCAATGTTAGTGTCAGTGTAGTACTGAGAATAGCCCACCAACCAAACATTGTCTAGTCAGTGGGGGTCCTATACGGGCAATTGATAAATGGGGTACATGGAGATGACAGTCAGTAATTGTTCATTTACACCGATCAGCCACAACATTAAAACCACCTCCTTGATTCTACACTCACTGTCCATTTTATCAGCTCCACTTACCATATAGGAGCACTTTGTAGTTCTACAATAACTGATTGTAGTCCATCTGTTTCTCTACATAAATTTTTAGCCTGCTTTCACCCTGTTCTTCAATGGTCAGGACCACCACAGAGCAGGTATTATTTGGGTGGTGGATCATTCTCATCACTGCAGTGACACTGACATGGTGGTGGTGTGTTAGTGTGTGTTGTGCTGGTATGAGTGGATCAGACAGGAGTTTTTAAATATCGTGTCCGCTCACTGTCCACTCTATTAGACACTCTTACCTAGTTGGTCCACCTTGTAGATGTAAAGTCAGAAACGATCGCTGCTGTTTGAGTTGGTCATCTTCTATACCTTCCTCAGTGGTCACAGGATGCTGCCCACAGGGCGCTGTTGGCTGGATATTTTTGGTTAGTGGACTATTCTCAGTCCAGCAGTGACAGTGAGGTGTTTAAAAAAACTCCATCAGTGCTGCTGTGTCTTATCCACTCATACCAGCACAACACACACTAACACACCACCACCATGTCAGTGTCAATGCAGTGCGGAGAATGATCCACCACCCAAATATTACCTGCTCTGTGGTGGTCCAGTGTGGGTCCTGACCATTGAAGAACAGGGTGAAAGCAGGCTAAAAAAGTATGTAGAGAAACAGATGGACTACAGTCAGTAATTGTAGAACTACAAAGTGCTTCTATATGGTAAGTGAAGCTGATAAAATGGACAGTGAGTGTAGAAACAAGGAGGTGGTCATAATGCTATGCCTAATGGTATGGTAGGTGTAGCTTTTAAAATAAGCAGTAAAAAAACACCCAGCGCATACGCAGACACGATTGGCTGTGTCTGTTGGGAGGGATGGTGAAAGGAATTTCTCAGTACTGCTGAAACTGTGACCTTTGCTGGCTGGGTAACGGTGCTTGCAAGAGAGTGAATAACAGAGAGCAGTGTGTAACTTTCCGGACGCGATAATGCTCTCTGTGTGAAAACATCTATTGCAGGTGTAGTGGTGTATTTTACAGTTTTTAATCCATTTCAGAGACATTTAAATGCAAACAAAGATTTATTGTAGAGTAATTAAATTCAATGTTCATACCTTGTTTAGGTTCATCTGTCTCTGTGGGCAGGGTTTCTGTACCAACAATTCCTTCTTTATTTGCTGCATGTGCTTCCTTTTCATTATCTTGTTCTTCCTCTGACATTCAAACATTAAAAAATATGTGGCTTATTCTCTAAAAAACAGATAAACAGTGTTGTCTTGTACCAACAAATAAGGGTTTACTGTACCAGAGCTGGCTGGTTCCTCTGCTGCAGGTTCCTCATGCAGCCCATTGTAGGACAATGACAAATCCAAATACATCTAAGCGTGAGAAGAATGTGCATTAATAAAATGAATGAAACAGAGCTTAACATAAAGTTTCTGCTTAATGTGTATACAGTCATGCTAACATACCTGTGGGGTGAAAATGTACTTGTAGAGCATGTAGTGTCTCATATAAGTGTTGATGAAATATTTTAGAATCTTAGTTACTTCTTCTAAATTAAAAAGATCAATACTGAATGGAGGTCTCTACAGAGAAATATCAAGAAAAAAATGTTGGGGTTAAAGACCTATTTTTTTGCACAAGAAAGCTATTATTGTTACCATACAAAAGTGGTACATTATTTTACTCCTAGTTTTCCAATGTCAAATATAGATGCTTATATACACTGACCAGGCATAAAATGATGATCACTGACCAAGTGAATAACTCTGATCTTTTCATCACGGCACCTGTTAGTGGGTGGGATATATTAGGCAGCAAGTGAACCTTTTATCCTCTAATTTGATGTGTCAGAAGCAGGAAAAATGGGTTTGACAAGGGCCAAATTGTGATGGCTAGACAACCGAGTCAGAGCATCTTTAAAACTGCAGCTCTTGTGGGGTGTTCCCAGTCTGTAGTGGTCAGTATCTATCAAAAGTGGTCCAAGGAAGGAACAGTGGTAAACCGGCGACAGGGTCATGGGCAGCCAAGGCTCATTGATGCACGTGGGGAGCGAAGGCTGGCCCGTGTGGTCCGATCCAACAGACGTGCTACTGTAGCTCAAACTGCTGACGAAGTGAATACTGGTTCTGATAGAAAGGTGTCAGAATACACAGTGTGTCGCAGTTTGTTGCGTATGGGGCTGCATAGCCGCAGACAAGTCAGGGTGTCCACCGCCGAAAGCGCCAACAATGGACACGTGAGCATCGGAATAGGACCACGGAGCATATAATGCATGGATAATGTTTTAAGGAGCACAACAACGAGTTTGAGGTGTTGACTTGGCCTCTAAATTCCCCAGATCTCAATCCAATCGAGCATCTGTGGGATGTGCTGGACAAACAAGTCCGATCCATGGAGGCCCCGTCTCGCAACTTACAGGAGTTAAAGGATCTGCTGCTAACATCTTGGTGCCAGATACCACAGCACACCTTCAGGGGTCTAGTGGAGTCCATGCCTCGATGGGTCAGGGCTGTTTTGGCAGCAAAAGGAGGACCAACACAATGTTAGGAAGGTGGTCATAATGTTATGCCTAACCGGTGTTTATACATATGCACAAACACTGCAAGGCCAAAAGTATGTGGACACTTTCATAATTAAAGGTGCATATAATCAAGCATAGAGATCTGCAATCTGTAAAACACTTGAGTGAAATAATCCGGGACTGTTTATCTTTGACTCATACATTTGACTCATACAGGAATTCTAAAGTACATACCCTGACAGAATGAACAAGTAGAAGCTCACTGCAGTAAGTAAAACACTGGTCCATGTTGTTGAGGGGAGTTTCTAAAAAGATTAATTAACATCTTAGAATTTTAAAAGACATTTCAACAAGTCAACTATCATGTTTGGATGGTAAAGATTTGTGGCTTTTGTGTCTATAAGTGACCCCCATTATAGAGCAACACAAGCTGTTCTTTCAAACAAAATATCTCACCTGCATTGAGCTGATGCACATTCTTTATGATTGAGAGTAGAACCGAGGTTTGTTCTGTATTGAATTTTTGCTCTCTGCAGAACAGTACTGTGTTAGTATAAAGCTCCAGTAGAATACCACGTCGTGGTTCAGAATCCTCAATGTTCAGGGCATCACAGAGAATCCTATAAAAAGCAAACATTAACCATCATTTTAAGTAATTGCATTACATTATTACATTATTAAGCACCTATGTATGTCATGAAGGTTTTAAAAATAGTATTTTTGTGCACCTTTCAATCTCTGGAATAGACTGTGCCTTGTTGACTGTATCTGTATCATCGTAACTAAGATCCGCCCTGCAGGTTTATACAACAGTACAATTATTATTTGTAGTTTTAAGTTGAAATACGTCTCATTTTATTTGAATTCAGTATATAACATACCATAACAATATTCTGCCCTTAAGGTGAGTAGACTCCTACAATGGGCACAAAGAAGTCAACAGCTATAATTAATCATGGTCACTAAAAAATCAAGGTCATGCTACATAAAGAAAAACATTACAGAACTTTCATAATAATACTGAGTTCTTTATAAATGGCAGCAGAAGACAATAATCTCCCAGAACTGCCATGACATGTAAATTATAAATGTACATTATAAATGTAAACTTCAACTGTATTAAGAAATAACTGGTGCATAAACTTACCGACTTCTCCATCTTCTTGAAATAAAAATGTGATTGTGTGGTCTTACTGCTGTAATTCTGAAATATAACGGAAACATATCAATAAAATAACTTACCACTGAATGTTTGGTCCCCAATGCTCTTAGCCTTTTTTTATACTACTGCTTTTACATCGATACTGCAGTGCCAACAATGCTGCTCCTAATAGATGGGATGGAAACCTGGCGTGTTTACAACAAACATGTCCAGAACTTACAACGGACTTTATCACAGACTGGACTGAACAATGAAGAACTCCAATTATTTTTTTTTATTTTTTTTTTGCTAGTTATAACTTTCAGATCAATGTAATTTTGTGTTTGTATGATTTGTTTAAATCCTATTTATTTAAAGTATCCTCCAGGCCACCCAAGTAGGATGGGTCCCTGCTGAGTCTGGTTCCTCTCAAGTTTTAAAAATTTTAAGGGAGTTTTTCTTGCCACTGTCGCCCTCGTCTTGCTCAATAGGGGTTTTTGGTCTGTTGGGCCTGGATTCTATAAAGTTGACTTGACAAATAGATAAATATATACTGCTCTAATGCGTGTGTACATGCTGCAAATGCTGTTCATTTACGACAAACTCTTTCCAAATGAGTTGTACAACATCAGTTTATATACACAAATCATTGCAGCAAAAGACTAAAATGGATAGTGTTAGAATAGTGAGATAAGCTTTATACTTTGTCCAGTATGTGTATATAAAACATAGTATTGCTAAATTGTTAGGTAACCCGTGTGTTTTACTTTTGTTAACAGAAATGTGATTTAAAATTAATAATGTTAATTTACACTAGAAGTATTAATACATAATTAATTACTACTTAGGAAATGTAGATCCAATAGTCATATTCCAAAATGGATGTGTACGTAGTGTACATGCTAAGAAGTGCGTAAATTATGACGTCAAAAAACAAGTTTTAGCTGATTTAGACCAGTTCCTATTTTCTAGCTAAGAAATCTCTGTTAACAATGGCATCTTCTACTGTCCTACAAGGTTCAGCCATAACATTGAAACCACCTCCTTGTTTCTACACTCACTGTCCATTTTATCAGCTCCACTTACCATATAGAAGCACTTTGTAGTTCTACAATTACTGACTGTAGTCCATCTGTTTCTCTACATACCTTTTTAGCCTGCTTTCACCCTGTTCTTCAGTGGTCAGGACCCCCACAGGACCACCACAGAGCAGGTATTATTTAGGTGGTGGATCATTCTCAGCTCTTCAGTGACACTGACATACATGGTGGCGGTGTGTTAGTGTGTGTTGTGCTTGTATGAGTGGATCAGACACAGCAGCGCTGCTGGAGTTTTTAAATACCGTTTCCACTCACTGTCCACTCTATTAGACACTACTACCTAGTTGGTCCACCTTGTAGATGTAAAGTCAGAGACGATCGCTCATCTATTGCTGCTGTTTGAGTTGGTCATCTTCTAGACCTTCATCAGTGCTCACAGGACGCTGCCTACGGGGTGCTGTTAGCTGGATATTTTTGGTTGGTGGACTATTCTCAGTCCAGCAGTGACAGTGAGGTGTTTAAAAACTCCATCAGGGCTGCTGTGTCTAATCCACTCATACCAGCACAACACACACTAACACACCACCACCATGTCAGTGTCACTGCAGTGCTGAGAATGATCCACCACCCAAATAATACCTGCTCTGTGGTGGTCCTGGGAGAGTTACATAAGGTTGTTTATTTTTGCCAGTGTTATCGCATTCACAGAGCCTCTGTGTGAGACTCTGTCTGTGTAATCCTTCTCTGAAGACAATATTAAAACTCTTTTCTACTCACAATCCAGTCTTTGAGGTATTTAATTAAAGGTTTTTTCACCATAAGACCTTTTTAGTAGTAACTCAAGTTAAGTAGCAACGATATACACTTGTGTAAGTGTACGCAGGTGCTTGTCGACGTCTCAGGTGTCCTCCTACCTGTTGTGTGTTTGCGTCGCTGTTTTGTCAAATGTATGTGGCTGTTACCTATAATCAGGAGACCCTGCTCAGTATTCGGGATGTGTGGTGGTGTTATTTGATTCAGCGCATTAAACCATTAAATAAGTTTATCCCACCGTTACTGCTGCTGACGGTTCCTCTGGATAGCTGTTGTCTTCGTTACCTCGGCGACAGTCGAACTGCGCCGGTTGCAAAAGGTCTAGAACTGCAAAAAGGTCCAGAACTAAAGAATATGTTTTACAAACATCTGTTAACAGAAGATATACATTTATACACATTTTTTAATTATTTATCCCACCCCCCATATATAATTTATATTAAGTATAAAGGGTTTGTTGTAAATGAACAGAAAAACAGCTTGTAGCCTACATCATTTATAAATGCATACATACATAAATACAGTATATATACACACACACTCAAACAACTACATGATCTTTTATTTAAAACATTTGTACCTTTTAAAATTCTAATGAGCTAACTATTTGTTCACAGTTATTAATTGTTAGTTAATTGATTAATAAAATTGGTAATTATAGTATACACCGATCAACCATAACATTAAAACCACCTCCTTGTTTCTACACTCACTGTCCATTTTATCAGCTCCACTTACCATATAGGAGCACTTTGTAGTTCTACAATTACTGACTGTAGACCATCTGTTTCTCTGCATGCTTTGTTAGCCCCCTTTCATGCTGTTCTTCAATGGTCTGGACCCCCACAGGACCACTACAGAGCAGGTATTATTTAGGTGGTGGATTATTCTCAGCACTGCAGTGACACTGACATGGTGGTGGTGTGTTAGTGTGCGTTGTGCTGGTATGAGTGGATCAGACACAGCAGCGCTGATGGAGTTTTGAAACACCTCACTGTCACATCTGGACTGAGAATAGTCCACTAACCAAAAACATCCAGCCAACAGCGCCCCATGGGCAGCGTCCTGTGACCACTGATGAAGGTCTAGATGACCAACTCAAACAGCAGCAATAGATGAGCGCTCGTCTATGACTTTACATCCACAAGGTGGACCAACTAGTTAGGAGTGTCTAATAGAGTGGACAGTGAGTGGACACTGTATTAAAAAAAACTCCATCAGCGCTGCTGTGTCTGATCCACTCGTACCAGCACAACACACACTAACACACCACCACCATATCATTGTCATTGCAGAGCTGAGATTGATCCACCACCCAAATTATCCTGATAGTAAGTTGTTACCAGTCGTAATATGCAATGTGAATCAGATCCTTGTCATCCCTCATAACATGTTTTACTGATATTAAGCAGCACATAACCTACAAATAAAAGAATCATTTTGCCTACTTATGAATGTTTCTTAATAGCTAACTAATACCCATCAGCTATTAATAAAATAATACAGTAGTCTTTGAGCGCTTTGTGCACTTCTATGTGTCTTTGTGTGATTATGTGCGGCTGTGTGTGCTTTTGTGCGTCTCTTTGCGTTTTTTATGTTTTTGTGCACTTCTGTGCGCCTTTGTTCTCTTTGAAGCGTTTGTGTGCGCTTGTAAATAAAATATTTAGGTCGCAAACCAGCTCTACCCCTATTTTAATAGATTTAGCTTACTTCCTTAATTTTTTTCCCCCTTTTTATCTGCCTTTAGTGCATCCAATTGTTCAATTTGCATTGTGCTTCCTCTCTGTCTATGCCAAACCCTGCCCTGACCGAGGAGATCGAAGCTAACCCATATCCCCTCCGAAACATGGGCAGCAGCCGGATGCATTTTTGCCACCCACACATTGATGAGTGTGGTGCCACCTAGTGTTGCATGCGGAGAGACACACCGTAAGGGCACTCCTCCTCATCTCTGTGCAGGCGCCTCTAATCAGCCGGCAGAGGTCGTAATCGCATTCTGACAGAGATAGACCCACATCCTGTTCTTTGTCCCACCCCCCAACTGAGCAACCGGCCAATCGTTGCTCATACAGCCACTCAGCCTCGAACCGCTGCGCCACCTGAGTGGCTACTTCTTTAATTTTACTTTTAAATTTAGCAGACGCTTTTATCCAAAACGACTTACAGTTATGACCGAACACGATTATGAGCAGTTGAGGGTTAAGGGCCTTGCTCAGGGGTCCAACAGTGGCAACGGTGGGGCTTGAACCGGCAACCTTCTGATTACTAGTCCAGTACCTTAACAACTGAGCTATCAAGCTAGTTCAAATCCACTGAAAACAAAGTTTAAGCTCTCTTAGTAAAATATTTAAGATAAGATAAGACTTTATTGATCCCCTTAGGGAAATTAACTTGTTACAGCAGTAGGAAGACAGGAAAAACAGAAAGAAATACAACTAAGTTAAAATATTGCACACATAGTGTGTAGTTGTTTACTATCAAAAATATCAAAAAATAATATATACATTAGAAATATGCAAAATATAGTAATAAATTACATATTGCATTTCTTATTACACCATGAACATGTAAGTATAGGTATGGGTGACATATTACATATTATTATTGTTGTAAGCCCTGATGGCTGCTGGAATGAAGGACCTGCAGTAGCGCTCCTTCTTTACACAGGGGGTGGAGGAGTCTGGTGCTGAAGGAGCTTGTTAGGTCCCCTACAGACTCATGTAGTGGATGTGCGGTGTTGTCCAGGATGGATGACAGCTTGGCTATCATCCTCCTTTCTTCCACCTCCTCTACAGGTTGGAGAGGACAGTTCAAGACAGAGCTCGCTTTCTTGATCAGCTTGTTCAGTCTTTTTCTGTCTCTCTCCGAGATTGCACCTCCCCAGAACACCACTCCATAGAAGATGGCTGTTGCTACCACAGTGTCATAGAAAGATCTTAGCAGTGGTCGGCACACTCCAAAGGACCTCAGTCTCCTCAGTAGGTGGAGGCCCTTTCTATATAGGGCACCCGAGTATTTAGTATTATTTAGTATTTAGTATTTAGTAGAGTATTTAGTAAAATACTTAGTAAAATTTATTTATCAAACGTAAAGTCTATTAATATATTTCTAATATTACTACATTGACAGTAAATATTAGTCAGATTTAGTAGTTCTGGTTAACTTTAATAACCCTGGATGTCTTGTGCAACCTTTAGTGTGAGACTTTTATTGTGAAGTTACCAGCGCTGATTCTATCACAGAACTCGTCCCACTGTTATTCACTGTTCCGGTCTTTGCGGCTAGCAAAGGTTTGTTACTGTGTTCAGACGTATTTCTGTACAATTCAGTCATTCGGTATTAAACTAAAATGTTTTTATCTCTCAGAACTTGCACAGACCTAAAGTGCGTTAATAATGAAGGAGCTAAACGTTTAAATTAGGTGAAAACGTCCGTGTTTACTGCTTGCTTTTATCATTAGCTATTTGGCTAACTACCGTGTTGTTAGCAAGCTTAAATTAACTGGTTAGATATAAAAATGTAGGGTTATAAACATACAATAAAATAGGGCGTTGTTTTAATCTTAGTTTTAAGCTACATATACACATACATATGTGTTAATTTAACTAAAATACAACACGTCATTTAGCGCATAGCATTAAGCTATTAGCATTCTAAAATATCATTTTATTATCTCAGCCACTGTTACTTTAATTACATTTACATTTTCGGCATTTAGCGGACGCTTTTAACCAAAGCGAATAACAGTTGTGACAGTATACAATCTAAGCAAGTGAGGGTTAAGGATCTTGCTCAAGGGCCCAACAGCAGCAACCTGGCAGTGGTTGGGCTTGAACCGGCAACCTTCTGATTACTGGTCCAGTACCTTAACCAGTAGGCTACAACTACCCTAATTACAGAAACATTGTGAAATTGTGTGTACAAAACACTTTAATCATTACTAGTATACTTCATTTTCTTATTTTTTGTAAACAAATTGAGAACTCTTAGGTTGACTTATATAAATGTCATTAACTACTGTTATAATTAATTACAAGCCAATTAGGAATAAATACTTATTAATTCATTTGGCATCTCATTTGTTTTCATTTATTTTGTCTCCTTAATCACTGTTTAGGATACCATGTTTTAAATGTAGCTAAAGTTGTCAACCATCTCTACCCTTTCCATCGATTTGTTTGTTTGTTTATTAGGACTTTAACGTCATGTTTTACACTTGGGTTACATTCATGACAGGAACGGTAGTTACTCATTACACAAGATTCATCAGTTCACAAGGTTATATCGAACACAATCTTGGACAATTTAGTGTCTTCAGTTTACCTCAGTTTACTTGCATGTCTTTGGACTGTGGGAGGAAACCCACGTGGACACGGGGAGAACATGCACACTCCACAAAGAAAGGACCCGGACCGCCCCGCCTGGGGATCGAACCCAGGACCTTCTTGCTGTGAGGCGACAGCGCTTCCCACTTAGCCACCGTGCTGCCCCCTTTCAATAGATATAAAGGAACCAGATTGGGAATTTGGGGCCATACCATTGCAGCAGTGATACTGCCACATTATAAGACTTGACTTAGACAACTAACTAACTCAATTATGCTCACACACACACACAAGCATTCTGACTGACAACCATGCAAGATGGGAGAAAAGGTGTCAGGAAGACTTGTATTTGTAAATCAGCCGTGTGTCTTTTTTATTATAGATGTTACTGCATGCTCAATAATCCAGGTACACAAATCCACAAAGTTGAATCAGTTCATCTGGACACAAGTTTGGTGTAGAGATACGTTTTACACTCATCTAAGTGACTTCTTCAGTCTGAACTGAAGAAGTCACTAGGATGAATGACGAAACGTATCTCTACACCAAACTTGTGTCCAGATAAACTGATTCAACTTTGTGGATTACTGTATAAAACTGTAGTAAGCTTACACGTAAACAGATATTCTGGTCAGTAGCGAACATGTATGTGTTTCAGTAATGCTGACCGAAATGATCAGCCAGTGTGTATACCTGTTGTCCCCTCCATTAACATGCCATTGTCCTGTCAGTTTTACAGATATGCTGGCAATGGTCCACCCAGTTAATATGTGTGCCAGATCTAAGTGTATGTGCAGGTGAAAATTGGCAGCTGGGTGTATTTGTAATGTTAAATTATTAAAAAGAAATGTAAGCAGCTGTCTTAATCTTTTTTTTTTCTCCAAGTATAAACCTTTATTTTTTCACTCTCTTATCCTTATTGTTTACCTTGCATATTTTTATAACTGAATGTGTTGTACTTGATTAAATGTCTACTGTAACTGCTAGTAGTTACAGAAAATCCCAATATTTTAGTATCTATATTATTATAATAATGAAAAATGTTAGAATGAATAACAAAGCAAAGCCATATTAAAATAAGATAAACAGTGGTAGATAGATTTTCATGCAAATGCATTTTACAATTTAAAAGTACATTACAATTTAAAAGATTCTGGTTTTATTGGATTATTAGATTTACGTTCATTGCCTAACTTGTAATTTTACTGTTATCTGCTTTTATAAAACATCAGGAAACAATGTCTGGAACAGGAGGAAAGCGTTCCTCTGGAGGGGATAGCCCTCCAGGGCCACCTGAAAAGAAAATGAAAAAAGAGGAGAAGACTACGACCACTCTTATTGAGCCCATTCGTATTGGAGGAGTTTCTTCCACGGTGGGTTTTTGCTGCTATATTATCCTCACTTTAGAGAGGCCATCCTGTGGAAGCCAGGCTAAGATCTAATGCAAGATTTTGTATTATTTTGCAGGAGGAAATGGACATGAAGGTCATTCAGTTCAAAAACAAGAAGCTGTTTGAGCGCCTTGAGCAGAAACAGGCAATTGAAGATGAGCTTAGAGAGAAAATTGAGAAGCTTGAAAAACGACAGGCGACTGATGATGCGACACTTCTAATTGTCAACCGTTACTGGACTCAGGTATACACAGACATAAAATATCAGTAGAAACAGATGACACAACTTAGGTACTTCTTCTGTCACATTGCATTGTAAACTTTCTACATCACATTTTGTAAAAATGGATTAGTAATCATTAACCAAAGGTTTTCTTTAATGAATTTTTTGTAGATATTTTCAGTTTATGAAGTTCTGCCGCTTGCACAACCCCCAATCTATGTCTGTTTTAGTGCAACAAAGCTTTGTAGTCATTTTAACACCTAGTATAGTCTCAGTAATTAGTAAAGTGTAGATGCAGCATAAACTTGCAGTTATTCAGATAACTCACTAACTATATAAATATTTATTTATTTAGTCTCTACAGTGCATTCATATTAAGTCATTTCATATTTACCCCATAGGCTAGATTTTACCCTGTAAGTTATTAACAATGTACAGTTGTTGTTTAAGGGTTTAATCTCAGTTGTAAGATTAGGGTTGGTATACCTAGTGCTGGCTACAAGCAACTGGCTGTTTTTAAAAGCAGGGCTGTCTATAATACAGCCACTTTACTGAGTGTCGTATTATCATTTACTGTGCACCTATAACTAATTTTATTATATAGACAATTATTTAACTCTAGCAAAGTTTAAAAAGTAAATCATGCCCCCCCTTCATCCACTTTTTGTATGCTGTAGTTGATTCTATATGTATATTAAACATCTTTTTATGTACTGTTTTATTTGTATACAGCTGGAGACACATGTTCAAGAACTGCTGCAACGGGTAGAACCTGAGGGAGCTCCAGTGCCTGTGCAGGCCCCTATTAGTCCTCCAACCTCTGCTGCCGATCCTGGTCCGGATCCCTCACCTGCCCCTGCTCCTGACATTTCTGCTTCTTTGAAAACTACAGTGGAAGGAAAGGATGGCCTTCCTCAGCCTCCACCACCAACAGAGGAGGAGGAGAAGGAAGAAAAGCAGCAACCTGAGCAGGATGTTCAGGATCAGGAGCAACACCAGCAGCCTGATGCAGTGCAGAAGCCTCCTGAGGGACCAAAAGAGGATGCAGTTCCTGGTAAACCCACATTTTCTTCATTTTGTTTGAGGTTAAGTATAGAACACAAAATATTTTTTTCTCACTGAGTGTATCTCTCATCATCTTATTTATTTGCAGCCCCTCTTCCACTCCCCCCACTGAGTGAAAGTGCAAAGGCCTTCCTCTCTACACTGGATAACAGCAGTGAGGAAGAGCTCAGCTTGCAGCTCCAGGACAGGATGCAGTTCAGCAAGGGTGCAGTGGCCAGCATCGTCTGCATCTTTGACCGGCTGCACAGCAGCATTCAAGATCTGTGTACTCGTGTTCAAGCAGCAGGTAAAAAAATCACACCCTGTAATTTACCTTACTTCTAACTCTGGTTAGAACGAAATATGGCTATTTTCACAAAACAAGCTTTTTGTGCTTTGTTCACTCCAAGGTTCGGCACATTGCGGCGATTAGGGTGGTGTGTACGTCTTTCACATAGTACACGTCAAAAATGCTTTCTGCTGCCTGCTCCACTGAGTGACAAATAAAATAATACACAATACTGAATGACAGCATTAACAGTTTATTCACATGCAGTTTTGTATGAAATATATTTTAGTTTAAAATTAAAATGTGTCGTCATTTGGAGACATGAGAAAAAAGGAAACGGGTTCATGGAAGTATCGTTTTAATCAAACGGTGCATTTCTATATATTCTATACATTCTATTCTATCTATTGTATACTATTCTATACAACATCAGGAAGATTTGGCCATTTCTTTCCATGGAATCCACTCAGATTCTTGTCCAGTCACTTGAAATCTCACGGTTGGACTACTGCAACTCCCTCCTTGCAGGTTCTCCTACGTCCACTATTAAACTCTTGCAGCTCATTCAAAATGCAGCTGCCCGTCTGGTTTTTAACCAACCTAAACACTGCCACATCACCCCACTGCTGTGTGCTCTTCACTGGCTTCCTGTAGCTGCACGCATTCAGTTTAAAACACTAATGCTTGCCTACAAAGCCAAAAATTATTTTGCTGTCTTTAAAAAATGATTAAAAACCCACCTCTTTACTAAGCACTTAAGCTGACTTGTACTTACTTACTAACGCTCTTACTCTTTTCTTAAAAAAAAATGAACTAACTCTGGGTTCTAACAGAGTTTCAGCAGATTTGTGCTCTTGGACTGTTGTCTACTTAAACTCAAGAAAGGTAATGTTTACTATGGAAGCACTTCTGTAAGTCGCTCTGGATAATAGTGTCTGCTAAATGCCGAAAATGTAAATGTACATTTCTCTCATTAAAGAGCTACAAACCCACAAGTAAGTACTGCACTGTGATGATGGTTTTTACAGGACAGATTTTAGACCCACCAAGACGAGGATAATGAGGTTATGTAGGATCAGTGAATGAAAGAAGCAAATCAATTTTTAAATAATAAATATATTTTTTCATTTTAGTATGTGAGGATGACATGCAACGAGAGACTATTGCCACAAATCGCACCCTGCTAGAGGAGAGCAACAAACTACAAGATCTTGCTTCCTCGCTACAAGGCAGACACCACAAAATGTCACTGGAGGTACTTATTACACAGGCTTGAGTACATGTGTGTGTATGTGGTGAAGGAGGTTATTGCCCTATTATTCCTCCCTTTGCTCCCTATGATACCCATGCTAGCCAAAAAGAGACTGACATAGTTTTCACAACTGATGTTTCCTCACTGAGAACCCTAACACATTCAAAGAACACTCCATTAGGACTTCTTTATTACTCTACCAGTCCTGTTGGCACCTTGACCAGACAGTAAGGGTTGCTGATGCAGCCTGCTTTTCTGATGTCAGACTTGGCCATTTGTGCATCCGACCAGGCCAGTGGCACCACTAAGACTTGAAAAGGGTCTCAACGTTTTTGCTTGAACTGTAGTTCTTTATACCACTGATGCTTTAATCTCAGTTTAAATCAGCTGTTAGCCTTTCAATCAAATACGCATAAAGATTAGGTAATGTACTAATATGGCTTTTGATAAGTGGTTCAGTGCTATTGCTATACTATCCTGTAAAACCAAGTGTGAAGTATTAATAAATAAATGATTGTACTTTTAGTACCCAAGAATGCAATGTTACAAATCACTCTCTTCTTCTGCTGTTCCTGTAGTATAATGAATTGGTTGACAAAGTGACTAGCTCTGAGACAAAAGTGTCTGAGATGGAGACTGCTGTGGAGGACCTGCAGTGGGACATCGAGAAACTTCGGAAGAGAGAGCAAAAGCTCAATAAGCACCTAGCAGAGGCTCTTGAGCAGGTCAGGCTTTTTTTTATTTCTTTCTTTAAACTTTCTTTTGTCATTTTGATTAGTTTTGGTGCAAATGCATTTAATAACATGAAATAATTACATGAATTGTTTTTCTACTTTTCAGCTAAATTCAGGCTACTACACTTCTGGTAGGTCTGGTGGACTAACTGGTGGTCAGATTACTCTCAACATACAGAAGGTAATTGTTGGTTTGGGATTATTTTTTATTTTTAAATTGACTTTTTTAATTAGATGTAGGCAAATGTATTTAATTTCTAAACAATTTTAATTCGAATACCTGTTTACAACTGTGTTGTCAGTTTGAGTCGCTGAATGCAGAGTTGGAGCAGAATCAGGAGTTAGCTAATAGTCGCATGGCAGAACTGGAGAAACTGCAACAGGAGCTTCAGGAGGCTGTGCGGGAAAATGAGAAACTTAAGGTACTGAATTTCATCGTGTGGGTGCAATATCATGTACGTACACATTAATAGATTATTTTCATTCATTCATGTGCACCAATCAGCCAAAACGTGGATCACCTTACAGTGCATCCTAGAGTAATTTCTTCTTTTGGAAAACAATTCACACATGCTCAGCTGTCCACATGATCTTGAGGAAAGCAAGATTCTTCTGATCAGTTAATCTCTCATTGCTCTGATGTCCAGTTAGATGATGGACAGGAGCTAGCATTGGCACTGTGTCTTGTTTGCGGTCCAAATACACAAAGGTACAATGCACTGGGTTTTGAAACATTCACCTGATCACCAGCATTAAAATGTCTTCAGATAGAGCCACAGTAGCATTTCTATAGACACCATAACCTTAATATCCTATGGCATTGATTAGTCTTGGCCAACAGCCTATCAGTGGTTTATGGCTTGTCCCTTCTCAGACCACTGTTGGTGGTTACACACCACACCCTGCTGTTTCAGAGATTGTTCATCCCAGTCTTGTGGCCATAATGTAGATTTCTACTGGCCAATCTGCAGCTGCTTCTTATCACCTTGCTGTATTTAATTCCCACACAGAGCTGTTTCGTGTACAGAGAACAAAGCTAAGCTTCAAATGACTTAATATGACTTTGTTTCTGGCAGCACTGGCGCAGGTGCGAGTATTGCATATCACAGTGGAATCAGGGAAGACCTCGATTGACCTTCTCTCCCTAAAACACGGGCAATTTTGTTTGTGTAGACACCCAGCCAGGCCGGTGACACTGCTGAGATTGGAATACTTTGCATTGGTTTGTTGGTTAACAGTAGGTTATGAGAATAATGTAATGTGACGTTTGTATCTTTTTAAGATTGACATTCGGAATGTCCCAGAGGAGGTGGTGAAGGAAACGACAGAGTACAAGTGTCTCCAGTCTCAGTTCTCTCTGCTGTACAACGAGTCTCTAGGAGTGAAGACCCAGCTGGACGAAGCCCGGGCTCTGTTACTTACTGCCAAAAATGCTCACCTGCGTCAGATAGAACACATGGAGGTGAGCATATTAAACGCATGCAAGTCTTTTATATTCTACATATGCATATTTGCAATTTGAAAATGCTTCCATGTCCACCTGTTATTCCTAAGAACAGAACACCTAGTTCCGAGTTTTCAACAATTTTAAGATTTTCGTTATGACCCCAGCACAGTTCCACTACCCACCTCATGTGGGGTGGCTAAGTGAGTAGCACTGTCGCCTCACAGCAAGAAGGTTCTGGGTTCGATCCCCAGGTGGGGCGGTTCAGGTCCTTTCTGTGTGGAGTTTCCATGTTCTCCCCGTGTCCGTGTGGGTTTCCTGCGGGTGCTCCGGTTTCCTCCCACAGTGCAAAGACATGCAAGTGAGGTGAATTGGAGATACTAAATTGTCCATGACTGTGTTCGATATAACCTTGTGAACTGATGAACCTTGTGTGATGAGTAACTACCGTTCTTGTCATGAATGTAACCAAAGTGTAAAACATGACGTTAAAATCCTAATAAACAAACAAACAAACCAACCCACCTCATGTGCAGGCTCGAGCTTCGTTGAAGGGTACTCTTTTGAGTTGCCAAGACCAAAGTCAAATACATCTCATAGATGCCTACCGGACATATGTGGTGGGATATGGTTATTATCCAGTCTCAAGAGTAGACTACTGTTGTGAATGGAAATTTAGGTGGTGCAATGCTTTGTTGGAAGTTAATGCACTTGACTCGTACTGTTTGTTGGGGTGCTATTTATTTTTAGTTTTTTCTTTAATGTTGTATAATGGGTTTGCATACATTTTGTTTGTTTCTAGAGTGACGAGCTGTCTCTGCAGAAGAAGTTGCGGACCGAGGTCATCCAGTTAGAGGACACGCTAGCCCAGGTGCGCAAGGAATATGAGATGCTTCGGATAGAGTTTGAACAAAACCTGGCAGCCAATGAGCAAGCAGGTAAAGCCTCTGGTGATTTTTTAAGATGAAGTTAATTTGGGGTTCATTTAAGTTCATAGTGTACATTTTAGACAATTCAAGTGAATTCCCCAGACACACTTGCTTTACTGTAACAATAGAGGAAGTGAGGAAATGTGAAGGGGTGGTGTATCCTGTCATCGTTTTTTTTTTTATTTGTCACTATTTTGGTTGAGTGCTTACCATGCATCAGATAGTCAAACCACTACCTGCTTATCAGTCTCACCATTTCTTGTGCTTTACTGGCTGTTGTTTCCAGGCCCAATAAACAGAGAAATGAGGCACCTTATTAGCAGTCTTCAGAACCATAACCACCAGCTCAAGGGTGATGTGCAGAGATACAAGAGGAAGTTGCGTGAGACCCAAATGGAAATTAACAAGGTTGGCTTTACACGTTCACACCCTAAGATCTAATCAGTTTTTAATGAAATGTATACAAGGATTCTTTGCAGTTGCTAAGATTGTTCGAACGCAGACTAAGCGTACATTTTAAGCGTATGTCACAAGTAAATTACACGCTTTTATCCAGATATTTAAATTATATCTGGATTTATATATTAAAACTAGTAAAATTAGGTCAATATAGTTTTACAGGTGCTTTTACAGGTGTCAGCTTTTATTTTGTTATAATGGCTGTTAAGTATCAAATAACTTTAGGGCTCTAGAGTGATGATAGTTTGTTAATGTTAATGATGCCATAGCCATCTAGGGCCAGGAGTCCAGCAGAACATAACTGAGATACATATTTGGTAGACAGGCTGGAATTCCATTTCCTTATATAAAAGCCACACCAGCCTGGTGAGTTCAATGTGTATGGAAGCAGCCAGTTAGCACCAGCCCCCAGTTACATTAATTTGTTGCATAACCTGCCGTTTGAAAAGTGGTAGTTGTTAGCTACACGTGCCTCAGAGGAAACCAGTTACCCCTCAGCCTCTGAAGTTGGTAGCTGTTGTGCAAAAGCAAACCATTATCAAGATGGTAATGACTACACTGTGAGAAAAGGGGGGAATCTGATTTAGTCTTACAAGTCTAGACTTTATCTTTAAAAAAACATGTTGCTAATTACTAGGAATAGACATATATATGTAAATGAGGAATGCAATTTCTTTTAACCGACAACCAGCAAGATTCAAAAACATCAAACAGAGTTTCATGACCAAACGGCTTTATTAAACCACTAAAGCTTAACACGGCAAACAGTGCATTCATTTCCAACAGTAACATGAGCTTAAGCATCATGACCACAAATAGTGCAGTATTTAGAATGTAGATTTCAAATTAAGTAAGCTAGCTGTCTATTACAAAGCAGGAACAACTAAACATGGTAATTATAGAAAGATGCAGCCAGTTTCTGCTCTTATATATATATATACAGTGTATCACAAAAGTGAGTACACCCCTCACATTTCTGCAGATATTGAAGTATATCTTTTCATGGGACAACACTGACAAAATGACATTTTGACACAATGAAAAGTAGTCTGTGTGCAGCTTATATAACAGTGTAAATTTATTCTTCCCTCAAAATAACTCAATATACAGCCATTAATGTCTAAACTACCGGCAACAAAAGTGAGTACACCCCTTAGTGAAAGTTCCTGAAGTGTCAATATTTTGTGTGGCCACCATTATTTCCCAGAACTGCCTTAACTCTCCTGGGCATGGAGTTTACCAGAGCTTCACAGGTTGCCACTGGAATGCTTTTCCACTCCTCCATGACGACATCACGGAGCTGGCGGATATTCGAGACTTTGCGCTCCTCCACCTTCCGCTTGAGGATGCCCCAAAGATGTTCTATTGGGTTTAGGTCTGGAGACATGCTTGGCCAGTCCATCACCTTTACCCTCAGCCTCTTCAATAAAGCAGTGGTCGTCTTAGAGGTGTGTTTGGGGTCATTATCATGCTGGAACACTGCCCTGCGACCCAGTTTCCGGAGGGAGGGGATCATGCTCTGCTTCAGTATTTCACAGTACATATTGGAGTTCATGTGTCCCTCAATGAAATGTAACTCCCCAACACCTGCTGCACTCATGCAGCCCCAGACCATGGCATTCCCACCACCATGCTTGACTGTAGGCATGACACACTTATCTTTGTACTCCTCACCTGATTGCCGCCACACATGCTTGAGACCATCTGAACCAAACAAATTAATCTTGGTCTCATCAGATCATAGGACATGGTTCCAGTAATCCATGTCCTTTGTTGACATGTCTTCAGCAAACTGTTTGCGGGCTTTCTTGTGTAGAGACTTCAGAAGAGGCTTCCTTCTGGGGTGACAGCCATGCAGACCAATTTGATGTAGTGTGCGGCGTATGGTCTGAGCACTGACAGGCTGACCCCCCACCTTTTCAATCTCTGCAGCAATGCTGACAGCACTCCTGCGCCTATCTTTCAAAGACAGCAGTTGGATGTGACGCTGAGCACGTGCACTCAGCTTCTTTGGACGACCAACGCGAGGTCTGTTCTGAGTGGACCCTGCTCTTTTAAAACGCTGGATGATCTTGGCCACTGTGCTGCAGCTCAGGTTCAGGGTGTTGGCAATCTTCTTGTAGCCTTGGCCATCTTCATGTAGCGCAACAATTCGTCTTTTAAGATCCTCAGAGAGTTCTTTGCCATGAGGTGCCATGTTGGAACTTTCAGTGACCAGTATGAGAGAGTGTGAGAGCTGTACTACTAAATTGAACACACCTGCTCCCTATGCACACCTGAGACCTAGTAACACTAACGAGTCACATCACATTTTGGAGGGAAAATGACAAGCAGTGCTCAATTTGGACATTTAGGGGTGTAGTCTCTTAGGGGTGTACTCACTTTTGTTGCCGGTGGTTTAGACATTAATGGCTGTATATTGAGTTATTTTGAGGGAAGAATAAATTTACACTGTTATATAAGCTGCACACAGACTACTTTTCATTGTGTCAAAGTGTCATTTTGTCAGTGTTGTCCCATGAAAAGATATAATGAAATATTTGCAGAAATGTGAGGGGTGTACTCACTTTTGTGATACACTGTATATATATATATATATATATACAGTGTATCACAAAAGTGAGTACACCCCTCACATTTCTGCAAATATTTCATTATATCTTTTCATGGGACAACACTATAGACATGAAACTTGGATATAACTTAGAGTAGTCAGTGTACAACTTGTATAGCAGTGTAGATTTACTGTCTTCTGAAAATAACTCAACACACAGCCATTAATGTCTAAATAGCTGGCAACATAAGTGAGTACACCCCACAGTGAACATGTCCAAATTGTGCCCAAATGTGTCGTTGTCCCTCCCTGGTGTCATGTGTCAAGGTCCCAGGTGTGAATAAGGAGCAGGGCTGTTAAATTTGGTGTTTTGGGTACAATTCTCTCATACTGGCCACTGGATATTCAACATGGCACCTCATGGCAAAGAACTCTCTGAGGATGTGAGAAATAGAATTGTTGCTCTCCACAAAGATGGCCTGGGCTATAAGAAGATTGCTAACACCCTGAAACTGAGCTACAGCATGGTGGCCAAGGTCATACAGCGGTTTTCCAGGACAGGTTCCACTCGGAACAGGCTTCGCCAGGGTCGACCAAAGAAGTTGAGTCCACGTGTTCGGCGTCATATCCAGAGGTTGGCTTTAAAAAATAGACACATGAGTGCTGCCAGCATTGCTGCAGAGGTTGAAGACGTGGGAGGTCAGCCTGTCAGTGCTCAGACCATACGCCGCACACTGCATCAACTCGGTCTGCATGGTCGTCATCCCAGAAGGAAGCTGACGCACAAGAAAGCTCGCAAACAGTTTGCTGAAGACAAGCAGTCCAAGAACATGGATTACTGGAATGCCCTGTGGTCTGACGAGACCAAGATAAACTTGTTTGGCTCAGATGGTGTCCAGCATGTGTGGCGGCGCCCTGGTGAGAAGTACCAAGACAACTGTATCTTGCCTACAGTCAAGCATGGTGGTGGTAGCATCATGGTCTTGGGCTGCATGAGTGTTGCTGGCACTGGGGAGCTGCAGTTCATTGAGGGAAACATGAATTCCAACATGTACTGTAACATTCTGAAACAGAGCATGATCCCCTCCCTTCGAAAACTGGGCCTCATGGCAGTTTTCCAACAGGATAACGACCCCAAACACAACCTCCAAGATGACAACTGCCTTGCTGAGGAAGCTGAAGGTAAAGGTGATGGACTAAACCCAATTGAGCACCTGTGGCGCATCCTCAAGTGGAAGGTGGAGGAGTTCAAGGTGTCTAACATCCACCAGCTCCGTGATGTCATCATGGAGGAGTGGAAGAGGATTCCAGTAGCAACCTGTGCAGCTCTGGTGAATTCCATGCCCAGGAGGGTTAAGGCAGTGCTGGATAATAATGGTGGTCACACAAAATATTGACACTTTGGGCACAATTTGGACATGTTCACTGTGGGGTGTACTCACTTTTGTTGCCAGCCATTTAGACATTAATGGCTGTGTGTTGAGTTATTTTCAGAAGACAGTAAATCTACACTGCTATACAAGTTGTACACTGACTACTCTAAGTTATATCCAAGTTTCATGTCTATAGTGTTGTCCCATGAAAAGATATAATGAAATATTTGCAGAAATGTGAGGGGTGTACTCACTTTTGTGATACACTGTATATATATATATATATATATATATATATATATACAGTATATACAGTATATACAGTATATATATATATATATATACAGTATATATTGGTACATGTACATTATTATACCTAAGCATAGGCTTAGCATAAAACATGATAACAGTGGAAATTTGTCTTCTTTTTTAAAACTCTAAGTTTATTTTAAATAGCTGTATTGTACCCTAAAACTTTACTACAATGACGATCTGTGTTGATTAGCTCAAGTGCCAGAGTGGAGACACCAGCAGTATGTTAAGTATGGAAGAGAGTGCAAGTGATGGAGGACTAGAAGTAAAAAAAGAGGAAGATGAAGACCAAGACGAGGAGGAGGAGAGAAGGCGTGAGTTGGAGAGGCAACGAGCACGTGAGCGAGAGAGAGAGGCGGAACGAGAGAGGGAGAGGGAGCGAGAGCGGGAAAGGCTGCGCAATGAGGAGATGAAAAGGAAAGACTCGGACACCCTAAAGATGCTCAGGACAGAGCTCAAGTATGCATTATATTTCACACATTATAGTACTTCATCTGCTTGTACATCAGGTCTGTGCAGTTGTACTGGTTTAAAGTTTGGCAGGTTGGTGGATTGTTTGAATAGGATTAACTTTGAGTTTGGGGTCTTGCCTAACTGCCTAAGCTGTGCCAACGTTTCTTATGGAGTGAGTTGGTGCTACTATGCAGCTGTGCTACCTTGAGCATCACATACTGCACAGACTTACCGCTTTGATGCTGAGGTTTTAACGCTTGTCACTGTGCTTACAGTTCAGTCTGATTGCCCTTGTTTGGCACCTTTTGAAAGTACTAGCAATAAAAGAAACACAGCCTGCATGATCTGACCACATCTGCTTTCAGTTTTTCTTCTCTCCGTCATGCTTCTCCTAGGCCTACAGTTCATTACAGTTCTAATCATGTTTGTGATTTACACAAGATTATTTTGCTGTGTGATGTATTTTAGTATTATATTTGATTGCTTCATATTCTGTCAACTTTCTGTGCTTTATCAAATGCAAATGGAAGAACTTGGTTTGCTGTAAGCATATCCGAATACCAGAGAAATGCACACCAGCAGCTTGCAGAAAAAGCAGCATGTGGTCACTGACTAAGGTTTTTTTTTTTTTTTCAAAGCTAGGCTATTAAAGGTGTAAGATGCTGTGGTTGCACAAAATGCATGACAGCCTTAAAATATAAGTAAGATAAGTAAAATCATTGTATTATTGTTATTGTAATTATTGTAATTATTCTAAATTGTAATTTTTAATATAAAAAAATCTAATGATTTAACTTAATCTAATAACTTAACTTATCATTAATTTTTGGACAATTAATTAATTATATATTTCCTAATTATATGGTTTTATTAAAAAGAACTTCGTAGTCTCTTTGTAAGTTATTTTTATGGACTCTTGATTATAGATTAAAAGAGCTGTTATTGTTATATATGCTGATTTAAAATCTAAAGATTTGCCTTTTTAACCAATCAGGAAAGCTCAGGAGTCTCAGAAGGAGATGAAGCTGCTGCTCGACATGTACAAGTCTGCACCAAAAGAACAGAGAGACAAAGTGCAGCTCATGGCAGCTGAAAGGAAGTCTAAAGCAGAGGTCTGTATGGACTTGAGTACAGATCACTTTTGTATCCATACATATCGTGACAAAAACACCCATACATGAATTTGGGTTGGAAAATCTGCTGATTTTTGACAGGTGGATGAGTTGAGACAGCGGGTTCGGGAACTGGAGGAGAGAGAAAGGAAGGAGAGTAAGAAGCTGGCTGATGAAGATGCTCTGAGGAAGCTTCGAGTGGCGGAAGAGACCATTGAGCACCTGCAAAAAAAGCTGACTGCCACCAAGCAGGTGTGCTAAGTTTGGCTATACTTAGTTATTATATATAGGTTGGTCACTTGTAAGAAAGCAACATAAGTAGACCCCTGGGTAGACCTCTGGCTGCCGGCCCGGAGGTCTGTTATATTGGTTGAGAGTGGTATTGCATGTGTCCTTTTCTGCATAGGCTTCTCACTAGAGCAGGATTAAGTGGCCATTATACCTGCTGTGAGAAAAATATACAAAAGGTGGCAAATTTATAATAAACAAAAAAACAATACTGATCAGGGTTGCTGTGGGTCCAGAGCATCACTGGCGTCAATGCTGGAAAATACCTATTAAAGGGCACCAATTAATTACTATACAACAATATGTATTAACCTTAAATGGAAGCTTTGCTATTAGCTGGCTGGGCACCTGCACAGACACACAACTGGCTATGTGTCTGTAGGGCAATTGATTTTAGGAAGTGATATCTGATTGTGGATTTGCTATTATTCCTAGTGTTGTATATTCTCAATCAATCTCTGTCGGTATATGCAGGAGGAGGAAGCCTTGCTAAGTGAGATGGACGTGACAGGACAGGCGTTCGAGGACATGCAAGAGCAAAATAGTCGGCTAATGCAGCAGCTGCGTGAGAAAGATGATGCCAACTTCAAACTGATGAGTGAGAGGATCAAATCTAACCAGATATACAAGCTGCTAAGAGAAGAGAAAGAAGAACTGGCTGACCAGGTGCTTACTTTCAAAACCCAGGTATGCAAAGAACACCAAGCTTTTTTGTGAACACTAAGCACATCTTGCAAAGATATGATGGTTCTGTTAGCAGTGAGAAAATGAACAATGATGATCTTCTTTCCAAGGTTGATGCTCAGTTGCTGGTAGTGCAGAAACTGGAGGAAAAAGAGGGCATCCTTCAAAGCTCCCTTTCATCTTTGGAAAAAGAGCTAGCAGTACGCACACAAGGTCTAGAACTCAATAAGCGCAAAGTAAGGACAAGATCGCAGATGGGTCTTCTGTCTGTGATTTAAGTTTAAGATCATTGTACTTGATAAAGTGGTGTGAGATTAATTCTGTATCATACAGAATACAAAGATATATGATCCAGTATACCTTGCATTCTTATACTTATCTTTGTCACAGGCAGTGGAAGCAGCTCAGCTAGCTGAAGACCAGAAGGTGCAGTTAGAACACACTCAGGCCAAACTGAGGGAGATCCAAGCCTCAGTGCTGGAAAACCGAAGTGCACGCGAGAGAGAGAGTGGCAATCTCAAACGCGCACAGGTGAACTACTTACTGACTGGCTTACATACAATTAGCATCTAATTTTTCCACATGACTGGGAAACTCAAAGCACCTTTCACGTAGCATTTTAAATAGTAGCACTAATGGTAGTATTCTAATTCGTCATGTGTTAATGCAGAATAAAGTACATTGGGATGCAGCCAAAGATGATTACTTTCAGAAACTCTGTCTGATTGAATCATGGTTAATGATAATAGAGCTTGCTCTCTTTTGTACAGCCTTTCCATGTAACTGTAGTGACAATCATTCCATAATATTTTACCATATAGGCTTTGTACCAAACAGCTTACTGCATGCTGAATTCACACACCCTCTTCGACATGTGTCCAGTTCTTAGCACCTATCAGTGTTAGGTTCCCACACACAACTGTATTGCATATAGAAAGCCATGCTAAGATCCATGTCACTCCCCCTTTACCCCCCAGTTACGCAGACACCCAGACCGGTCCTGAAGAATGCATATCGCAGGAGCAGTTTGACCCTGTCCAGCCTTCCCTCCCTTAAAAAATATTCAGTTGTGTTTGTATGGGTGCCCAGCCAAGTTGGCTATGCTAAGATTTAAACTTGCAAGTTTTAGCACTCCACAGTGGTGTGCTAGCACTTTAGACTGCTACACCACCTGATGGCTGTAGCTTGCTAAATTTTACTACAGCTGTATTTACACAGCTGTAGGACACAGCCCAACGTAACAGTTTGCCATGAAAACTCGATGTGTTTGGTTTTGATCTGCCACTCAGGATTTCTGCAGGCAGATATGTGAACAGTGCTGCTTGGGAGGTTAAAAACGTTATGTCTAGGAAGCTCTTTTATGCCATGTATGCATTGTGCATTTTAGGAAGACCTGTCAAGACTTCGCAGAAAGCTGGAGAAGCAGAAGAAGGTGGAGATGTACACTGATGCTGATGAGATCCTACAGGAGGAAATTAATCAGTATAAGGTAAAGAAAATGGATTCGCAGATGCATATTTGTATTTTTTTTTTTCATTTATTGCATTGTTTCTGACCGATTACATTGTTTTCAGGCTAAGCTGCGCTGTCCGTGTTGTAATACCCGAGACAAGGAGACCGTACTTACCAAGTGCTTCCATGTCTTCTGCTACGAGTGCTTAAAAACCCGCTATGACACACGTCAGAGGAAGTGTCCAAAGTGCAATGCTGCTTTCGGGGCCAATGACTTCCATCGCATTTACATCACCTAGGTCCAGAATGAAATTGACACCTATATGAACAGTAAAACAATGGGAAGTGATTGTCAGAGCAACGAGTATGTGTTTTGTGCAGTGATATTCTGCTCAGAGGGCCACTTCCAGAAGATATGTTGGTGCTAGTGACCAAATGGACAAGTATGCAGACTGAAGTGGTGATGAAGTGGGTGAAGATCGTAGCTAACAGCACACAACCAGTGCTTGTTAACGGCTGATTTATCTAAACTTCTAGGTTGTTGCACTTGTTTTCTAATCCTGTAAGTTGTTCTGTAACTTAGTGTTTTTACTTGCATTCGCTTTATGAATATGTAGTGAATTTCACAGTCCCTGCACACCACTTTGTTTCTTAAACTTAACTGTCGCTTGTGTAATTTGGTGCAGATATTTTGACAAAAAAGAAAAGTGTGAATTTTTGTTGGTTTTTTTTTATTGTGGAACTTGTGCATCCAAACCAGAACAGTGCAGTAACTGCATTTATACTATAATGTTTAATGGAAACTATTTAAAGAACAACCATCATGAACAGACTGGACCAACTGAACAGTTTTACTCTGGTGTAAGTTCTTGCCCAGAGAAATAATATTACATTCTTTCTGTGACTGTCGTTGCTGTGTGTTAATACTAAAACCTTACATCTTATTCTGGAACGCATAGCATTGAACATGTGTGACTACATCTGTGTTGGAAAGGAATCCTATCGACAAATAATTTAAGGAATAAACACCATAAATCTGTATACTTTAGTTTCACAACTACGCGCACTTCGGCAATGTGTCTTTATTATCACAGGCCCTTCAGGGGCCAGCAGTTAAGGTGGGGTTTCCTTCTGTACTCACAGAGGTCTTAAAATAATAGGAATGTACGCTTGCGTGCAGGTGCTTATACAAAGATTTTACTTCGATTACCTTTTGACCTGCATTATTAGGAAAACAATTTAATTTGGCTTGTACTGAATGCTAAAGCAATAACATTCATAAAACAGGTTGTAGTCTAGTACCTTTATCTCTCAAGCTAGATATTTCCATATTAACATTGTGAACCAACTGCTGCTTGTGAAATCCCCAGTCTGTTGAAGGAGAGCCGCTTCTTTTTACCTGCCAGTGTTAGATTCTCACACAGACGCCCGATCCCCAGGTGGGGCGGTCTGGGTCCTTTCTGTGTGGAGTTTGCATGTTCTCCCCGTGTCTGCATGGGTTTCCTCCCACAGTCCAAAGACATGCAAGTGAGGTGAATTGGAGATACTCAATTGTCCACAACTGTGTTCGATATAACCTTGTGACTTGATGAATCCTGTGTAATGAGTAACTACTGTTCCTGTCATGAATGTAACCAAGGTGTGAAACATGACGTTAAAATTCTAATAAACAAACAAACACAGGCGCCCGAACCAGTCCTGGAGATCACATATTGCACCAGTTATAGGGACCCTGTTTGCTCTTTTCCTCCTTCAAACACAGACAAATGGGCTTTTGTGGATGCCTGGTTAGATCAATGGTTCTGCTGAGATTTGAACTCACAAGTACTCTGCAATAGTATAGAGCTCAATTCTGTATGCTCAATATTAAAACATTTCATATAGGTTTAAAGTCACATTTCATGCATTGCTACATTATCCAAATGCAGTTTGCAATTATTTTAACATCACAGTAGGGGTAAATGACTTCATAGACGCACTTGATGAATAACAGTAAGACATGACTGGATTATTAAGTTGTTGATCACACAGTGCATAGCTGCCATGCATTTGGATCAGTAAAGTTTAACATTGTGTTCAGTGTTTGAGGGGAAAATCTGTTCTCATGTTGTTGGGTTTAGTGTCTGTAACTAAGTAACCGTGTGTTTTTCCTCTCGGCGCTGTTAATTCCTCCCAGACAGTGCGCGCTTGGCCCGCTATTAGAATGACGTCGCTGGGTGTGGTGACATTAACGAGTCCACTGGGTTGCATTAGCGCTGTTCGATTCAGCTGCTTTTGGAGTCGCATCCGATCCCGATTCCACGTACTGGGAGTCGACTCAAGGAGTCGATTACAGAATTACTTAAGTATTCCAATAAAAAAAAAAACAAAGTGCAAAATGGACATTGTAAATGAAATGGGTGCAGTATTATATACAATATAATTCAGTCTATTGGTCACAGCAAGCAGGTTTCTAGTCCATTTCAGGGTATCACACATTTATATGTTTATTTACTCACAAAAAGGGGAAGACATTTAATTAGGCCTTCTATCTGCAGCCAGTCTAACATCTTTAAAATTCAAAATATTTTTGGATATTCCTCCATCCACCAAAACGTGCCAACATGTGGTTTGGTAACTCAAAATTACCAATAAATGAGGCTCTGATCTTTTAATATATCTTATAATATACTGGTGCTGGTCATAAAATTAGAATATCATGAAAAAGTTGATTTATTTCAGTAATTCCATTCAAAAAGTGAAACTTGTACATTATATTCATTCATTACACACAGACTGATATATTTCAAATGTTTATTTCTTTTAATGTTGATGATTATAACTGACAACTAATGAAAACCCCAAATTCAGTATCTCAGAAAATTAGAATATTACTTAAGACCAATACAAAAAAAGGATTTTTAGAAGTGTTGGCCAACTAAAAAGTATGAACATGAAAAGTATGATCATGTACAGCATTCAATACTTAGTTGGGGCTTCTTTTGCCTGGATTACTGCAGCAATGCGGCGTGGCATGGAGTCCATCAGTCTGTGGCACTGCTCAGGTGTTATGAGAGCCCAGGTTGCTCTGATAGTGGCCGTCAGCTCTTCTGAATTGTTGGGTCTGGCGTATCGCATCTTCCTCTTCACAATACCCCATAGATTTTCTATGGGGTTAAGGTCAGGTGAGTTTGCTGGCCAATTAAGAACAGGGATACCATGGTCCTTAAACCAGGTACTGGTAGCTTTGGCACTGTGTGCAGGTGCCAAGTCCTGTTGGAAAATGAAATCTGCATCTCCATAAAGTTGGTCAGCAGCAGGAAGCATGAAGTGCTCTAAAACTTCCTGGTAGACGGCTGCGTTGACCTTGGACCTCAGAAAACACAGTGGACCAACACCAGCAGATGACATGGCACTCCAAACCATCACTGACTCTGGAAACTTTACACTCCTCCAGACTCTGGGACCTTGATTCCCAAAGGTAATGCAAAATTTACTTTCATCAGAGAACATAACTTTGGACCACTCAGCAGTCCTTTTTGTCTTTAGCCCAGGCGAGACGATTCTGACGCGGTCTCTTGTTCAAGAGTGGCTTGACACAAGGAATGCGACAGCTGAAACCCATGTCTTGCATACGTCTGTGCGTGGTGGTTCTTGAAGCACTGACTCCAGCTGCAGTCCACTCTATGTGAATCTCCCCCACATTTTTTAATGGGTTTTGTTTCACAATCCTCTCCAGGGTGCGGTTATCCCTATTGCTTGTACACTTTTTTCTACCACATCTTTTCCTTCCCTTCGCCTCTCTATTAATGTGCTTGGACACAGAGCTCTGTGAACAGCCAGCCTCTTTAGCAATGACCTTTTGTGTCTTGCCCTCCTTGTGCAAGGTGTCAATGGTCGTCTTTTGGACAACTGTGAAGTCAGCAGTCTTCCCCATGATTGTGTAGCCTACAGAACTAGACTGAGAGACCATTTAAAGGCCTTTGCAGGTGTTTTGAGTTAATTAGCTGATTAGAGTGTGGCACCAGGTGTCTTCAATATTGTACCTTGTCACAATATTAAAATTTTCTGAGATACTGAATTTGGGGTTTTCATTAGTTGTCAGTTATAATCATCAACATTAAAAGAAATAAACATTTGAAATATATCAGTCTGTGTGTAATGAATGAATATAATATACAAGTTTCACTTTTTGAATGGAATTACTGAAATAAATCAACTTTTTCATGATATTTTAATTTTATGACCAGCACCAGTATATACACTGATAAGGCATGACCACCTTCCTAATATTGTGTTGGTCCCCCTTTTGCTGCCCCACAAGCAACAAACTGAGATGCATTGTGTATTCTGACACCTTTCTATCAGAACCAGCATTAACTTCTCTATTTGAGCTACAGTAGCACGTCTGTTGGTTTGGACCACACGGGCCAGCCTTCACTCCCTACACCTCCCTCCTTTTCCACCCATGCACTCTGCACAGGCGCATCTATCCACCAATCAGGGTCCTTTCACAGCGTTTGAAGACCCCGCCCACATATTCCTCCCTGCAGGAACTTGCCAATTATGCCTGCTAGATGGCGCCCAGCCGACCGGTGGCAACGCCGAGTTTCAAACCGAGGAATTCAGAATTTCGGCACTGGTGTGCTAGCGGAATATCCCGCTGCACCACCTGGGCGCAGGGTCTGATCTTTGGTGATGTACTGGTGCTCTTTCCAGGGTGTTTTAATGATTCGGTATCACCTTAACCCTCAGCCGGATTAAGTAGTTACTGAAAAGAAATGAATAAATAAAAATGTATACTTTTGCTTTTTCATTTAAGCTAGCATGGCAGCTATCTTCTGTAGTTTGTCTACACATTATATAAAGCTCTGAAAAAAAATTCACTCAAATTTCACTAAGATTTTTCTATAATCAGCATTAGCATTCCATACCAGTGTTTGTTTAAAGTTTCACCTAAACCAGTGGTGTCCAAACCTTTTTCAAGGAGGACCATATTTGACAATTGGAAAGTCCCTGATGACATTATTTTAAACAATTAAATATGCATATAAATACATTTATTATTTATTAGTATTATTATTTAATAATTTAATTTTCACACAGCAAACAACGAAGTAACCAAATTTAAGTGTTCAGATGAACAAATCAGAACATACAGAGCTATCTAAGTTTCTAACAGAAATGTAAAACTTTTAGAGACTCAAAGACAAAGACAGTTGGGGTGCATTTACGAAAAAAAAGCTAACAGAAGTTACGACACAGGAACACTAAGTTTCTCTAAATTATTATTGGCCATAAGTTTTCTCTACCACTGAAATTTTTAGGTCGTTGTTTTAGTACAATACGTCACTTTAAATTTTGTTCCCGTTTATCGTTGTTTGTACAGCCTGTGTCGCTTTTATCTCGTCATATCAATAAGTACGTTTCATTCACGGTTTTGCAGCTTTTCATATGAATGCGTACTTACCATCTGGTAAAAAGAGGAATTGCATAGTAAATTTGTATGATTAATTTTTTTTGTATGTGCTGGCGGGCCACAAATAATGCAATTTAAGACAGAAGACGCATAAAATAAAGGCCGTATAAAATCTGACCTTGGGCCATGATTGGCCCGCGGGCCGGACTTTGGCCATGACTGGCCTAAACCAAATCGTCTTGTTTGAGAAAAAGTATAAAAACTGCTGTTGTTATCCCTATTCTCTTGTAATAGAATTAGCTGGCTGGCAAGACAGTGTGTCTGTATCTAAAAATAACTGGAATAAACAAAATAATCATTAACCAAGCCAAGAAAATTAAAAAAGAAAAGATTTGTGTGAGGAACAGAAGGTTTTAATTCTGGCTTTAGTGGAAGGAGAATACAGTTAGTGTCAGCTTGCTTCCATCCTTACAATTTGAAAGATAGTGGTTAAAACCACTTCCTGGCAGGAATAAGGCTGTGCAAAGCTATGAATCATCCTTTATTAACGAAAAACAAAGAAGTGCCAGGGTAAAGTAAGAAAACCAGGACTGAACAGTATAAGACTGAGTAAGGCCATCACCTTTGATGAATCCAATCAGCACCCAACAGCAGTGTGAAAGACTAATGAAGAGCATGCCAAGTCACATAAAAACTGTGATTGAAAATCAGGATTATTCATCCAGATATTGATTTCTGAACTTTTCAGAGGTTAAAATATTAGTAAAATTAATATAGACTTCTTTGCTATATTATTCGAGGACTAATGTTGAGGACTATTTTGACTATGCGTTTGTCATTTTCTGCAAATAAATGCTTTCAGTTCTCAAATACTCAAACACCTGCCTACAAATACAAACTATTGGGCAACTATTATTTTCCAGTGGTCTCTTAATTTTTTCCAGAGCTGTACATTTAAAACATGATAGTGCCCTCCCACAGGTTTTGGATTCACTGTGACCCTGACCACAGTAAAGCCGTAAATCATGCATCAGGTAGTGTGGTCACCATGCGTCACTTCTGGTCACCATGCGTTTTCATACAACATCTGAAAATAAATTGTGGATTGGCTATTTGAAATTACTGTAGTGTGAATGAGTAAGTGAAAAGTGTGTGGTACACTGCAATGGACTGACTTCCCATCACTCAGTATGATTGAGTATGCTCTGAACCCACCTCGACACTGATCAGGATGAATCAGTTATTAAATGTGAATGAATCAAATAAATCATGGGGTGTGGTTTGTAGTGCCAGACTGTCAATTTGTGGAATCTATAACTCAAAAAAGATTGCTATGGCTCTTAATTCCTATTTGGGCGGCAAGGTGGCTCAGTGGGTAGCACTGTCGCCTCACAGCAAGAAGGTCCTGAGTTTGATCCCCAGGTGGGGCGGTTCGGGTCCTTTCTGTGTGGAGTTTGCATGTTCTCCCTGTGTCTGCGTGGGTTTCCTCCGGGAGCTCCGGTTTAACATTAAACTTGTGAACTGATCAATCTTGTGTAACGAGTAACTATACCAGTAACCCGTCATGAATATAACCAAGGTGCGTAAAACATAAGGTTAATATCCTAACAAATAAATAAACATATATCTTAGGTACAGATTACATTTCATATTGCTGGGTTTATTGTGCATTTCAAAGTCCTCAGGTCCTTTCTGTGTGGAGTTTGCATGTTCTCCCCGTGTCTACGTGGGTTTCCTCCAGGAGCTCCGGTTTCCTCCTACAGTCCAAAGACATGCAAGTGAGGTGAATTGGAGATACAAAATTGTCCATGACTGTATTCAACATTAAACTTGTGAACTGATGAATCTTGTGTAATGAGTAACTACCGTTTCTGTCATGAATGCAACCAAAGTGTAAAACATGACGTTAATTCTAATAAATAAATAAACATATACCTTAGGTACAGATTACATTTAATCAGTGTGTAAACTATTGCTTATATCATATTGCTGGGTTTATTGTGCATTTCAAAGTCCTCGGGTCCTTTCTGTGTGGACTTTGCATGTTCTCCCCGTGTCTCACAATGGCTAACTGTTGCCTCACAGCAAGAAGGTCGTGGGTTCAATACCCAGGTGGGGGGGGAGTCCAGCTTTGTTAATGTTCTCAGAACGTTCTTTTAAAGTTATGAAAACGTTCATAGAACGTTACCTAAACCTCATTTGCAACAATAATTTAACATTCTGGGAACGTTGTCTTGGAATGTAAATTTATTTTCATTTATTTAGTTATTTAATTCAATTATGATACAGAAAATGTTGCTAAAAAAACGTCCTTAAACTTTTCCACATTTTTCTTACACATCTCACTTACCCTGGAATGTTATCTTTCAATGTTTGAAGATTTATAGTCCCAGTTTTCCCAATTTAATACAAGTTAAAGAACATACCCAAATACATTTTAAATGATTTTTTTAATGTTGTTTGCTCATAACATTAGGAGAACGTTTACATAACGTTAGTGAAAGTTGTGGGAACGTTCCCTGTTAGCTAGGAAGACACACAGGTGAGGTGAATTGGAGATACTGTGTTTGACATTAAACTTGTGAACTGATGAATCTTGTGTAATGAGTAACTACCGTTTCTGTCGTTAATGTAACCAAAGTGTAAAACATGACGTTAAAATAAAATCCTAATAAATAAATGAATAAATAATTCCTACTTTCTGGAATCGGAGAATCAACTCTTTGGAATCGACTCCCAGCATTATGATTCATATCTTGTTATTAGAGGCTGGTCTGTCCTAAAACTCTTGGGAAGTTCTTACCGAGGCTCCTTCTGTTTCTTGCTAAACGAAAAATCTATTTTATAAACTATTTTTATAAGAAAAATTAAAGAAATACTGTTTAATTATTGTCCCTTACATTATCAGAACTTGTTACCGTGAGGCGTTTGGGGTAAACGTTTAATAAATAAGATAGTCTGGCACCGTGTGGCAGAGGGAAAGTGGCTCTCAGGATGCCCTGTAGTGTCACTAAACGCCATTCTTGTCCAGGAAAAGCTCTTTCAGTGTACATAAAGCGAGTCTGAGTACAGTCGAGAGGAAATGAGTCATAGTGGCTGTAGCCAGAGAGTGTGTGGGTGTGGGCGCTGTTAAAACAAGGCCCACACACTCAGCCTGACTCATTCACATGTTAGCTCAGCTCCTCACTCACACACACCGGCCGCGGGGTTTCTCTTCATTCTGAAACTGTGAAATTTCACTGTACACACAGAGATGAGTATCAACACTGTTCTCCGTCTGCTCTGCCTGACTCTCGTGGCTGGAACTCATTTAAACGGGATTAACGCGGACAAATGTAAGAATATTCTTTACCTTTTTGTTATGCTAGTTATTTATTAGCATTTTAATGTCATTCATGACAGAAACGGTAACTACTGGTTACACTAAATTCATTAGTTCACAAGTTTAATGTCATACACAGTTCATGGGCAATTTCGTATCTTCAGTGCACCTCACTTACACGTCTTTGGACTGTGGGAGGAAACTCCACACAGATGGGACCAGGACCGCCCCATTTGGGTATCGAACCCAGGACCTTCTTGCTCTGAGGCGACAGTGCTACTCAATGCTATCCCGTTTTAGGATTATTGACTAAACCGTACATTCAATATGCACTTAAACTTTCCATTTCTTTAACAAACAGAATGATAAATAAGTCACAGTATGTGTATCTGTCCTGGTTTATGTCCTCACTTGATGTTGATGAACGCGGCTCGTTTCCTTTAGCAGCTGGAGTTCCCACCGGTTCCGCATTCCTACAAGCTTATTTCACTCCATCACGCGGCATGAGAGCTGAACTGCTGTCCCGCGCGCCCGTCCTAAATGACACCCTGTGTACTCCGTAGTGCACTACACGGGACGTTTGAACAATCACTTCACGCGATACGTAGTGCACTTGTGTAGGGATGTGGTAGTCGTTTGGAGTCGCTCCAGTCCTCATGCCGTTAGGAGTCTGTGTTTGTATAGTTTGGAACAGTGTTGTCTGGGTGGAGCAGCTAATGCGCGGATGTGCTGTTTGGAAAGATGTGTGCACTTGGTGTGGTTTTTCCACTCTTGGAAAAATATAACAGAATTCCTCACTTGTTCTTTAATTTGGTAACAGTATTAAATAAAATGATTTCTATTCTGAAATGTCCCAACATTTCTGAGCCTCATACAGTTTAACTGTTGTAGTTTATCCAAAGTGACTTACAGTATACAATCTAAGCAATTGAGGGTTAAGGGCCTTGCTCAAGGGCCCAACAGTGGCAACCTGGCAGTGGTGGGATTTGAACCGGCAACCTTCTGCTTACTAGTCCAGTACCTTAACCACTGGACTACAGCTGCCTACAGGACTGTCAAGGTTTCTGTTAGTGGTGTAAGGAGAAATATTTAAGGATATACGTAGAACAAGCTGAAGGATGTAGATAAATGTTTTTTTTTATATGCTCAAACCACACAACCCTTTAGGGTGCTAAGTGGTGGTTTGATACAGGCAGTGGCGGTTCTAGACCATGTGTGGTGGGGGGGCCAGGCAGGGGCCAGACAGGGGCCAGAGGCTATGTTAGAGGGGCCAATTACTTTCTGCCCAAATGTGCGTTGTGGGCAATAAGAGGAAACAGTCGATATTCAATAGAATTCAACATTTTATTTATGATGTAAACAGATCAACAAAGAATCACCATTTAAGGCATTTGCTCTGCTTAAATGTCATTTATTCAGTCCTTTTCATATTCAATTTGAGTTACATATACTGTATTCCTAGGGAGGCCGGGGGGGGGGGGGGCAAGCTGGTTGTCACTGGCCCCCGCTGCACCCACCCCCTAGAACCGCCACTGGATACAGGGCACCTTACAGCCTTGGTTTGTAACACAGTCACACTCACTTTGTGTCTTGATTTGGGAACAGTTTCACACGTTCACTTTCTGAAGACAATTCACATCATCAGTGTTATTTATTCCATTTTTTATATGCATTTTCTCCCTTTTTCTCCCGATTTTTAGTGCGTCCAATTTTTACCCAATTGCATTATGCTTCCTCTCTGTTAGTGCTGACCCCCCGCCCCTGATCGAGGAGAGCGTACTGACACACGTCCCCTCCAAGACGTGAGCAGTAGCCACAGCATTTTTTCACCTGCACCAGTTGAGTTCATATGCGATTCAGCCCTGTGCAAGGAGAGCCACACCCTGATCAGCATTATTCCTCTACTCTGTGCAGACGCCACAACCAGCCAGCAGAGGTCGTAATTGCATCAGTTATGAGGTCCCTATCCGGCTCCCTAACCCTGTTTGAACGACAGCCAAACGTTGTTCATATAGCCGTCCAGCCCAGCAGGATGGCGGAGCTGAGATTCCATGTATTCGATGTATTCGAAATCCTGGTGTGCTAGCGTATTTTACCGCTGCGCTACCTGAGCGGCCATTTATTCCATTTTTAATAGGGTGGCACAGTGTCTCAGTGGGTAGCACTGTGGCCTCACAGCAAGAAGGTCCTGGGTTCGATCCCCAGGTGGGATCGGTCCGGGTCCTTTCTGTGTGGAGTTTGCTTGCTCTCCCCGTGTCTGCGTTGGTTTCCTCCTACAGTCCAAAGACATGAAAGTGAGGTAAATTGGAGATACGAATTTGTCCATGACTGTGTTTGATATTACACTGATGAATCTCGTGTAATGAGTAACTACAGTTTCTGTCATGAATGTAACCAAAGTGTGTAAAACATTATGTTAAAATCCTAATAAATAAGTAAATAATACCATGTTTAACAGCTCTACTTAAGATGTCTTTAACAATAAAACAAATTCTGCAGAGAAAGTGGATCCAGAAAGTACTGACCTTGACGTTTTGCTCACTTTGCATTGTGGACTATATGATTGCCATTGTGGAATAGAATTGCCATTTTGCCCATAAATCTACAGTTAATTAAACTTTATTACCCCGTGCAACGCAAGCAAAGGCTGTTTTTAATTGTCTCTGAACCAATAACAGAAACGTGATTTGCTGTTCAGTGTGAAGTTATTTCTTTGCTTATTTCTGATTGTCTCTTTGAGTCATATAAAACAGGCAGACTGCTTTGAGCAGCTCAGTAGCACAGACAGGTTCTGTCATTGTGAACAGGAGAGGCAATTTAACGTGGTGATTTTGTTGCTTAATAGTACTTACTTTTAATAATTTTTTAATTAATTTAATAGCAGTTAGCTGCTAGTTATTAGCAGCTTATCTGTCTGACGTAACTTTACTTGAAACCTTTCTTTATGGTTTTTTTTGTCTGAATTTTGCATTTAATAAACATACATTGTAGGAAAACCTATAATGCATCGTTTTCTGATTAAAAAAAAAATCAACTGAACTTAGATAAGATTCCTTTATTGATCCCCATGGGGGAAAGTCGAGTGTTACAGCAGCTCCAGTACAGTGTAAGTACAGTAAATAGAGTAAATAAAAAAAGGGTAGGAAAAAAAAAAAAAAAAAAAAAAAAAAAAAAAAAAATATATATATATATATGCAATTACTACTAAACAGCAGTATGACTGTAGAGTCCAGTGCTGGGAAATGGATTGGGGGGGGGGGGGGGGGTCTTTGAGTGGCTTGTCAGTATGGGGACAGCCCCCCCCCCCCCCATTATTTTACACTATTTTTTGATCAATAAAACGTTTCTGACTTGTTGATATTAAACTCTAACGTGTTTTAGATTTTGATAGGATGCTTTGAGCTTGTCAGTTACCCACTAACTAATGACGGTTGGTTATTGATTTAAATGTCCTCGTGGGCTACAGGAGATCTTTGATATGCTCATTTAACTGAACGGGTACAAATTTTCACACTTTAAAACGTTCCCAGAGGAGTGAAGGCTTGTATTACCATAATAGGGTCTTAATGAGGGGGGCAACTTTCTAATCAGTTGCCCACATCATTTTGGTCACATATTGTAAGTAGACCTTGATGTGAAAATAATCAGCTTTAATGCTGTTCACAGTGTACTGTTCTAAAATTACTGCCACGTGCTACATGTTACACTATTTTTTAATTAATAAAACGTTTCTGACTCGAATGTGTTTTAGATTTTGATAGGATGCTTTGAGCTTGTCAGTTAACCACTGACTAATGACGGTTGGTTATCGATTTAAATAACCTTGTGGGCTACACAAGGGAACAGGAGACCTTTTAAATGCTCATTTAACTGAACGGGTACAAATCTTTAAAATGTCATAGAAGGCCTTCCCTGATGAGTGAAGGCTTGTATTACCATAATAGGGTGTTAATGAGGGGGGGCAACTTTCTAATTCTAATAATTTTGGTCATAGATTGTAAGTGGGCCTTGATGTGAAAATACTCAGGTTCAATGCAGAACATGTCAGTGCTGGTCAAAAGTGACTAAGTATTGAAGCTTTTTACCTACAACTGCGTCAGTAGTACTGCACAGCTGTAGGTGCACCTACGTAAAAATATTCAAAGTGCAACAAGTCGAAAGGTCTATAAGTAAACTCACCTGTTTCATGCTTACCACAGTAATCAGTGACTTATACACACAGGAAGTGTGTTCAGCTGATTTCTCACTTGCTTTAGTTGGTTGGTTTTACAAACAAGATTAAAATTAGTATCTTAAGATTATTCATGCAGTACAATCAGTAATCTTTACTTTATAAATTTGTATATCTAGAATAGGCAGAGACCTTAATTATCCTGTAGAATATGACATATTTGCAGTCTAAAACTGAGACTGTAAAACTGCTCATTTGGTGAATTCTGTGGTACCTGCCACACCACAAGGTTTCAGCTTTGTTAAGTGCTTGCGTCAGGAGTGTACGTGACAGGTTAAACTGAATTGCACTGTTGTTTCAGCTTCTCATGAAGTCACTCCTTCCTGTGATGTTTCTCTGTAAGGGTTCTGGAGCGGCATCATAGTCTGGTTATGCTCAGACATTCACGCGTACGAATCATTGCTTGTGCACTCGAGAGTATGAGTAATACCGCTTTCCCACAAATGCTCAACCACATCATTTGAACGGAATTTCCCAGCTCGTTTCATATGAATAAGACCCTGAATTCCTTTCTTCTTCAGACGAAAGCATCTTCACCTTCATGAAACACCATGCTGTTATTGTTATTGTGTTTACATGTGCAACTAAATGAACTTGTTTTTTTCCCTTCTCCCTATACAGCCTGTACGAAAACTGACTTCTATAACAGTGATATTGGTGAATGTGTACCCTGCTCTTCATGCATACAGTACCCCAAAACCCCATCGTGTGACACATGTGAGTTTTTGAATTATTTATCTAATAAAAAATAATGCACATATACACCGACCAGGCATAACATTATGACCACTGACAGGTGAAGTGAATAACACTGATTATCTCTTCATCACGGCACCTGTTAGTGGGTGGGATATATTAGGCAGCAAGTGAACATTTTACCCTCAAAGTTGATGTGTTAGAAGCAGGAAAAATGGGCGAGCGTAAGGATTTGAGCGAGTCTGACAAGGGCCAAACTGTGATGGCTAGATGACTAGGTCAGATCATCTCCAAAACTGCAGCTCTTGTGGGGTGTTCCCGGTCTGCAGTGGTCAGTATCTATCAAAATTGGTCCAAAGAAGGAACAGTGGTAAACCGGCGCCAAGGCTCATTGATGCATGTGCGGAGCGAAGGCTGGCCCCTGTGGTCCGATTCAACAGATAAGCTACTAATGATGGCCGTGATGGCCATGGCCTCTTTCAGAGGGATAATGCGCCCTGCCACAAAGCAAAAATGGTTCAGGGATGGTTTGAGGAGCACAACAACGAGTTTGAGGTGTTGACTTGGCTCCAAATTCCCCAGATCTCAATCCTATCGAGCATCTGTGGGATGTGCTGGACAAACAAGTCCGATCCACGGAGGCCCCACCTCACAACTTACAGGAGTTAAAATATCTGCTGCTAACATCTTGGTGCCAGATTCCACAGCACCATGCCTCGATAGGTCAGGGCTGTTTTGGCAGCAAAAGGGGGACCAACACAATATTAGGAAGGTGGTCATAATGTTATGCCTCATCTGTGTAATTCATTCACTAATTTTTTATGAGGTGGACAAAACAGTCACATCAAAGTGGAGCTTGATTAATTACAAGCTGCACATGTAAGTTGATTTATGATAAAGGGCATGTGTTTGGTATAAAAGAGCTCTGACAATAGGAACTCCGATTTGTAACATTTTTTCAACAAGTTTCACTAAGGATAAATATTGGGTGTAACTAAGGGGAACAGCATTACCACATAGCTGCTAAGAGCTCCAAAAGTACAGCCTTGTAAATTTAAAGCTTTAATTGATGACAGGGCTGCCAAAGGTCAGTGTGCAAAGACACATAACTCTTTAATACATATAAAAAAACAATACATTTAAGGTATTTTAAAAGACCAGGTTTACCATATGTTGCAAACTTTGTATCCTAAAGATGTTCCTATATTCCTGAGTGATATTGTCTCCAGGATGTTCTGGAGAAACACTATCCATATGGTCAGAAGGAGCTGGAATCGACCAGATGGCACTTACCAATATTTGTAATAATAATGTCTCCATATAAACTTCTTTAATTATACAAGAGTGGTTTGATAAACACCAGGATAAAGCAAGTCAATGGACATTGTCTCAAAGCAACTTTACAGAATTCAGGACCGACAGACCAAAAACCCCTGTTAAGCAAACCAAGGGCGACAGTGGCAAGCAAAAACACCCTTAAAATTACAGGAAGAAACCTTGAGAGGAACCAGACTCAGCAGGGACCCATCCTCCTTGGGTGGCCTGCAGAATAATTTAAATGAAAAAGCAGCCTGTATGACCTACACAGTTACTAGATATATACATAAATAAGTCCTGGAGTGCAACGGGTGATTGGGTGGTACAGTGGTAAAACACTCTAGCTCACCAGTGCTGAAATCTCAAGCTTGCTAGTTCAAATCTGAGCTATGCTACCAGCCAGGCACCTGGTCAGTGGCACCTGCTCAAGGATGCTGAATAATGGAGATCAGTGTGTGAATCTCTTTACGTGATACTGATCCTTGTGTGAACCCTGTGTAAACCAGCCTCGTGCAAGTGTAAAGAGGGGAGGCATGTCAGAGGGGACATGAGTTAGGTACGGCCTTCCTCATCCACAAATAGGCAGCAGTGAAGGAGAGACATAAGCAGGGTAACTGGATATGACTAGATTGGAAAAAAAAGCAGTAAATGCATAAATAGAATACAATATATACATGTTATGGAATGCAGACTTTGAAGTAGGTCTTACCACACCCCACCACAGACCACTATCTGTGTGATCACAAAAATGTAATCTGATTATTAAGCAATGGATGTCCTAATCCAAAACAGCCTATAAATGTATCGAGAATGTTTGTCCATCCCATGTAATCACACAATAAAACTTTCTTTTCTGTGTATTTTTTGTGGGCCAAGTTGCAATAGCCTAAAGCAATAGAAACACTGTGCCGCCATCAGGACTCTTTTAGCCCATGCTGTGAGTTTTTGAGCAATAGCAGAAACTCCTTCAATAACACTGTCCAATGGTTAACAGGCCCACCGCCATCAGAGCCTCTTAATTCCTGGAGGGTGGCAGCCATCACCAGTTTCTCAGTGCTGGCAGCTGTGGTTGTTTTCGGAGCTTTGGTTATAGGAGTGCTGGTACATCAATGCAAATCCAAAAGAACCCTAAGTGGTAAGAACTTAACATACTAGTACTAAATAACATTTCCAATGTTTTAGTTAGTTTGTGTTTTAGGAAATATGCTCATGGTTTTTTATTATTTAAATAAATATTGTTTCTCTTCGAGCGCAAAAATCTCAATGAATAAATCTTTTTAATTATTTAGAGCCGATTGAAGAAACTACAGGCCCTCTTTATCCTGTATAGGCATATAAGTAAGTACCTGTTCATTTATTAATGTGACTTCTAGGGATGTAACGATACACTCTACCCACGATGCGATACGATTCACGATACTGGGTTCACGATGCAATTTCTTCCCGATTTTTTTTTTAAAACAAAATGAAATTGAAGACAAATTATGACAAAGTTTCCTTTTATTATTTCTCTTTAAAATAAAAATAAAATACTGTATTTGTGATTATCTTTTATTTATCTAAATAATGAATTCCCTTTTATTTTTGAGGTAGGTACAAAATGTCAAATAATGCTTATTGTGAAAAAAACAAATCCCACATTATATTAATAAACGAATAATAAATGAATAATTCAGATAAAGAAAGTATCCTCACATAAATAAATTTGGCTGGAAAATTCCGAACCTGGCAACCCTGTAGTGACGTCAACCAGGCGAGGTGAATAGCGCCAGTGCCCTCTGCTGTTTAAAGTGAATATCGATTCATCTTAAATGAATAACCGAATCGAATTGTGGCACTAGTGGTGCATCGTTACATCCCCAGTGACTTCTCATTTTCTTTTAAGGAACACATAACGTTTACAAACAGTCATATTATAAAAATGCATAGCCAAACAAGCATTTACATTTAGAAAAAGTTTGGGAACCTATTGGAATTACCTGGAAAAACCATTAACTACTGCATTAACTACTTCAGATGATGTCTGTTATTGGTCCAAGTCCTAAAAATAAGCACACCCTGTCTAAATGTTTTACATCAGCCATTGCCCTGCTGATGTCTTAAGACATTTGCAATCCAAGACAAAAAGTCTATTTACAACGACGGCGTGTTAGGGCCACTTTAAAGAAAAATATTTTTTTAAGTTTCGATTTTGAGAATAAAGTCGAAATTATTCAGAGAATAAAGTTGAATCGATTTCAAGATTAAAGTCGAAATATTATGGCCATAGCAACTTTCGTATTGGTTTCACAAATAAAGAAATCCTCGATCTCCTGCACATCAGCAGTTTGTTATTAGTGTAAGGACGCTGAAACGGCTTTGCATTAAACTGTGTTTATTTAGAAGAACGTGCGCCACCGGTGTGCTCGGCGTCTGCGTCGTCGCCAGTACTTCAACCGAGGCTTATGGACTCGTACGACAAACTAAAGCTGTGTGGCATCGCTATAAATGGTTGCATTGATGGTTTTAGTCATCATGTCATTTGGATGGAAGCGTACAATACAAACAAGACCCAATAGTATTTGCGGGTTATTGGATAACCACAGTAACATTATAGGCTGCCCTCAGTGCTTGCAGGTACTGAGGTCCAGGTACAGAGACCCGTGCTTCTCTGAACTGACAAGCCTACGACGGCTGCACACTCTTCGGCCATAATATACGACTTTATTCTCGAAATTAGTGACCCTAATACGCCGTCATAATATACCAGCATAACATTATAGATTATAAATATTATTTAAGAATTTAGGGTCTTTTGTTGCATTCAGTCAACATCCTACAGAAAATATTCTCAATACAATTTTTTTAATGTATTGTTTTCCAATGAGGGTGGGATGGTGGCACAGTGGGTAGCGTTCTCCCTATGTCTGCATGGGTTTCCTACAGGCTGTTCCGGTTTCCTTCCACAAGTACAAAGACATGCAGTCAGGCCAATTGAAGCTACTAAAAATTCCTATGTGGGGGGTTTCCTACCGCCCACCCAATGAAATACACCCAGCGTGACCCTGACCAGAATAAATTGGTGGTAAAAGAGATAAATGAATTAATGTTTCTTTAAGATTGCATCCCTAAACAATGATGCTCTCTTCACAATGCCTCACAGATAGACTGTTTAGCCAAAAGTATGTTTACACCTAACCATAAACTTGTTGGACATCCTCTTCCACTAAACAGAGTTGCCTTCTACTCATGGCTCTTCTGGGAAGGCCATTCACAAGACAATCAGTGTTCCAGTTTATCCCACAGGTGTTTAATATTGTCCAGGAAAGGGAAGACTTCCTAGAGCCTGTCTAGAACCTACATCTTGTTAACCCAAAGGCAGAGAATTATTCAATTTATCAATTACTTTGGTAGATCCTTAAACATGACGTTAAAATAATCCTAATAAACAAACAAACTTACATGTGATTATCTCTTTTTATTTATTTCAGCTATCCTAATGGAATAGAGCTCCAGACATGATGAGATGATGGTTCAGTCAGAGAGCTGGCTGATAAATAGACTACAAAGTGTACTTTGAGCAGCATGTGATTCTTCTAATTTATTATTATACTGGTAGGTTAAGCATAGAGGTGATTAACACTCCAGAACATGCAGACGTTGTAGTGTCGCTGTGAGCTCAGAAACCTCAGAGACTTGGTCATTCACTGTACGTGACGTGTGAGCAAACCTGCGGTGCTATTTAGGAGGAATCCTCTACACAGCTGCAACTCGCCTTACAATGGATGCATCAATTCGTTTTAACCTCTGTGTTCATTTTATAGAGCAAAGTCCCTTATTCTGTCTATTTTTATATCTTTGACCTCATATGTCTTTTTAAACCAGCAAAAACTGCCTTAAACCTCCAGAGCTGCAGACATACATTTTGTACAGGAGCTATTTACCTGCACGTTAGATGTATTCTGGCCTAATGAATGTACTGTGTAATCCCTATTGTATAGATGAACGACCTGTTTATATTTGAGTACTATGCACTGTTAAGATATACACATTATAGTATAGAAAATGTTCTAAGACTGACTGGCTTTGTAGCCTGTCTGTGGTGTTACAGATGTAGGATAAACAACCTCTGAGGTCATTTGTATCTTAGCAGCTATTACAGGTGCTACCAGCATATGACAGAGTCGAGTAATGTTTCCTATTATGAACGGGTTAAGCTACATGGCCAAGTGTGTTGACTCTTTGTAGGTGCTAGATTCAGCTTATTTAGCCACACAGACATGCACTCTCCTTAGACAAACATAAGCAGTATAATGAGTCGTACTAAAGTGCTTAGTGAATGTTTAAAACACGGCACTGTGAAAGGATAGCACCTTCTAACCAGACCAGTTACATCTGGAACGACTGCTCGGCCACAGACATCACTATGCCCAATGCCAAGCACTTGCCTAAGTAGTATTAATCACATCATCATCGGGCAGTGGTTGCACAGCAGTTAAGATACTGAACTGGTAAACAAAAGGTTGCTGGTTCAAGCCCCATTATGACCAAGGTGCCACTGTTGGGCTTCTGAGCAAGGCCCTTAACTCTCAATTACTCGAATTGTATTCAGTAATAATTGTAAGTTGCTTTGGATTAAAGCTACAAACGTAAATGTATTGGACTTTGAAACAGTACAAACGGTTCCTGAGGTCGGGAATCACTTCAGCCCTCTGGTGGTTTGATGATTCTGGGTTTGATGGATGCTGGGAGTATGCTATAGTTGGCAACCTGGGTTTGGTAAAGAAAAATATGACTGTTGGTTTGTAATTCTGCACCGTTTAATAATATTCTAAACAACTGTTTCCAGTGTTGTGGAAACTGAGAAAGGATTGTTCCTGTTTCAGCATGACAGTGTCCCTGTGCCCAGTGTGAGGTCCATAAAGAAATGGTTTGCTAAGTTTGGTCTAGTTGGAACAGAAAATATAAGCAGGAATTATTGCCCAACATCAATGCCTGACCTCGGTAATGTACTTGTGGCTGACTGGAAGCAAATCACTTCAATATTGTTCCAAAATAAACAAAAAACTCCCACAGGAGTGGAGGAACCCCATATAAATGTCCAAAGTGATTGGGTGTCGGATATCTACAAATGTTTGGATATATTGTGCACTTAGATAAAAGTTGATTCAAGTGTTGAGTCACAAATCCATAATCGTGATCACTGATGGGTAATAAATGGTTTCATAAATGAGCAAAACCTCATAGCGCTGTTAGAATACTGAGATCTGCTATAGTGAACGATTATACTTTATATAGCCCACTGAGAAACAGCTCTTTCTGGTCTCTGAGATATCAAGAAAGAGTTTAGAAGTGGTAACAATCATGCAGTATTATTTTCTGTAAGAGCTTTATATTCTTACTGGTCATTGTAACAGTGTTGATGGAGTAAATGTTAAAGAAACAGTTTGTCCCTTTACTAATGTTTACATGATGTTAGACTACAGAACAGCCTAATCATTTGTAAGCAATAAACTGAGACAAATATTGCATATTTAATAAACTTGTATACCTATAATGTGTAAACATTTCATTTCCAGTAGCACCTTACTTGCATGATACACCTAGTGATGAACAAGGACACATCTTCAGTGATAGTACCTGGGGACAAAGGGTGTTTCGGGTCTTTCAACTACAGACCCCCTTACCCAGGCGACCTGACCGGGAGTGATCAGTTCCCAGCCTGTGTCAAAGTAGTAATAGCCCACGGTTTGTCCCTCCTAATCCACAACTATCTTGAAGCTTTCTCTGCTGCTTCTGAAGCTTGTCTGATGGCTTTCCTTTTCTGTGACCTTCCTGCAAAGCCCCTCGCCCCCACTTCAATTTGCAAGCGGCTAAGTGGGTAGCACTGTCGCCTCACAGCAAGAAGGTCCTGCGTTCGATCCCCAGGGGTCCTTTCTGTGTGGAGTTTGCATGTTCTCCCCGTGTCTGCGTGGGTTTCCTCCCACAGTCCAAAGACATGCAAGTGAGGTGAATTGGAGATACAAAATTTCCATGACTGTTCGATAAAACCTTGTGAACTGATGAATCTTGTGTAATGAGTAACTACCGTTCTTGTCATGAATGTAACCAAAGTGTAAAACATGAAGTTAAAATCCTAATAAACAAACAAACAAACAATAGGCAAGCACTGTGCCCTCCACCATGTTCTGCGGCACTCCTCCACCAGCTCCATGTATTTGCCCCTCTTCCCTTTCGTTGGCCTCCTCTATCTGTTCTTCCCAAGGTACTGTCAGCTCCAGTATGACCACCTGATATAACATATCCGAAACCAGCACAATGTCTTTGTTTAAGTTGCTTACCCAGGTCCATGTGTTGTTGAAGTTTATACATGTAAACTGAAAGTTAAAATAATGTGTGTCGAAGGATTTTCATGATTTAAATGACAAAAAGAAAGAGAAGGAAGAAAACTTGCAGAACAACTTAAATTTGAGGACAAAAACTATTGAAGCAGCCGTGTCTTTTTTTCATGGCGTCCAAGTCCACGGGTAAAGCCACCTCCTGGTTTCTACACACACTGTCCAATTTATCAGCTCCACTTACCATATAGAAGCACTTTGTAGTTCTACAATTACGGACTGTAGTCCATCTGTTTCACTACAAACCTTTTTAGCCTGCTTTCACCCTGTTCTTCAATGGTCAAGACCACCACAAAGCAGGTATTATTTGTGTGGTGGATCACTCTCAGCACTGCAGTGACACTGACATGGTGGTGGTGTGAATGGATCAGACACAGCAGCGCTGCTGGAGTTTTTAAATACCGTGTCCACTCACTGTTCACTCTATTAGACACTCCTACCTAGTTGGTCCGCCCACGGGGCGCTGTTGGCTGGATATTTTTGGTTGGTTTATTCTTAGTCCAGCAGTGACAGTAAGGTGTTTAAAAACTCCAGCAGCATTGCTGTTTCTTATCCACTCTTACCAGCACAACACACACTAACACACCACCACCACGTCAGTGTCACTGCAGTGCTGAGAATGATCCACCACCTAAATAATACCTGCTCTGTAGAGATCCTGACCATTGAAGAACAGGGTGAAAGCAGGCTAAAAAGGTATGAAGAGAAACAGATGGACTACAGTCAGTAATTGTAGAACTACAAAGTGCTTCTATATGGTAAGTGGAGCTGATAAAATGGACAGTGAGTGTAGAAACAAGGAGGTGGTCATAATGTTATGCCTGATCGGTATGGTCCAGCAGATTCTAATTCATGTCAAAACTGGTTTTTCAGGGAGCTCTTGGCTTATATCTGACTGGTCAGATTCCCTCTTAGCATAAGTTGATGATTCGGGTTCTTCCTTTTATGGCTAATTTGAACTGACATTGTAGAACTTTTCTACATCACCAAATGTTAGAAACACAATAATATAAAATTCTAATAATTTTATTTTGGATAAAGTATGTTTTCCAATAATTCATTTAAAGGTAAAGTTAATAGGGCCGCTCAAATGGCGCAGCTGTAAAAACACACGCTGGAACCAGAGCTGGGATCTCGAATACATCGTATCGCTGAGTGGCCACATGAACAACGATTGGCCTGTTGTTCAGATATGGGCGGGACTAAGCCGGATAGGGTCTCTCGCTCATGACTGGTGCAATTACGTCCTCTGCAGGCTGATTGATGGCGCCTGCACAGAGATGAGAAAAGAGTGCTCTCAGGGTGTGTCTCTCCGTACACAACGCTGAGCTGCACTGCACTCGTCAAAGTGTAGGTGATAAGATGCATACGGCATGCTGCCCACGTGTCGGAGGGGGCGTGGGTTAGCTTCGTTCTCCTCAATCAGAGCAGGGATCGACATTGGTGGAGAGGAAGCATGACGCAATCGGGCAATTGGACGTGCTAAAAAGAAAAAAAAAAACAACATAAAGTCCACATTAGTAAAGTTTACAAGGAGAAAACAGCTTCACATGTTTAAAATGCCCCACTACCACAAATATAAGACAAGCCAAGCATTCAAACATTTACATTGTGTTTATTGAGTTCCAGAAAGTGAGGGCAAGAACATCTACAAATAAAGAGTATCTGCTTAGTTCTCTACTTGAAAAAGAGAAACATTGATTATACGAACAAAAATAAATATTCTGTATTTAAGATATATGTAAGTGATTAAAGTGAATCTGGAAGATTCAGAAGTCAGTGGAGTTTTATGACAAATGGCACCACGAAGTTCTACAACTCCTATTAAATAATCAGTTAGCACTGAAATATAGGCCTAACTGAAAACTACTAATACCTTGATCCTAAGTAGGGCAATGATATGAAATGGCACATAGAAATACAACCATAAATCATATCCTTGACACAAATATACTTTCCCATGATGCTTTGTGCATCAGACAAAAACATGATTTCATTATTTATATTATCTCTAGTGACTGAGGTGTAAAACCTGAGTATTTGAAAACATACTAAAAAAAAGTCTGCAACAATGTGTTCCTGCTCATGATAGAGTCCGACCGATCATGAACTACTGGGTCCCTTAAAATAGCATCTGTATAGTTACAGGCTCTCATTATTCACCACCTCCTTGTTTCTACACTAACTGTCTATTTTATCAGCTCCACTTACCATATAGAAGCACTTTGTAGTTCTACAATTACTGACTGCAGTCCATCTGTTTTTCTACATACTGTTTTACCCTGCTTTCACCCTGTTCTTCAATGGTCAGGACCCCCACAGAACCACCACAGAGCAGGTGGTGGATCATTCTCAGCACTGCAATAACAATGACATGATGGTGGTGTGTTAGACACAGCAGTGCTGCTGGAGTTTTTAAATACCGTGTCCACTCACTGTCCACTCTATTAGACACTCCTACCTAGTTGCTTCACCTTGTAGATGTAAAGTCCGAGAAGACGATCGCTCATCTATTGCTGCTGTTTGAGTTGGTCATCTTCTAGACCTTCATCAGTGCTCACAGGACGCTGTCCACGGGGCGCTGTTGGCTGGGTATTTTTTTGGTTGGTGGACTATTCTCAGTCCAGCAGTGACAGTGAGGTGTCCACCATGTAAGTGTCACTGCAGTGCTGAGAATGATCCACCACCCAAATAATACCTGCTATGTAGTGGTCCTGGGAGAGTCCTGACCATTGAAGAACAGCATGAAAGGGGGCTAACAAAGCATGCAGAGAAACAGATGGACTACAGTCAGTAATTGTAGAACTACAAAGTGCTTCTATATGGTAAGTGGAGCTGATAAAATGGACAGTGTGTGGTTTTAATGTTATGGCTGATCGGTGTATAAAGTAGGTTAAATAAAAGTTATATTCAAAAGAATATTCATTTACGTACATGACACACTGAGAAAAGAAATCTCAACTTCACTCTTTAGATGAACTGATGTTGAAATGTTTTTGGAGCAGAAATCTTAAAATGATTAAAATCACATTTAACTCAAACACTGATTAACAGAGTTGCTCAGATATTACCAGAGTATAAACAGTTTTTTTTTAATAAATACAGTTCTTCGATATTTTCTTCTTTCTATGGAATAGCTGGTACTGTATTTGTTGTTATTTGAAGTTATTCATGATGTAAAATGTTCAAACATTAACTTAACTGTAGACAAAAATGTCCTAAAAACACAGAAACACGTATATAGACCCCCTGCTTAAATCATGGAAATCAATATTTTAATATCAAGTATTAACCAAAAAAATAAAAAATATCGGTCGGACTCTACTCTCACAGGCTCATCTCGAGGGGCCAAACGTGATCCCGTAATGAGAAAACATGCTGTGAAAAATATAAAAATCTGAGTGCTGAGTTCAGTGTGATCCTACACTTGTTAGGGTGGGAACAAAGCTGATTAAAAAAAGCCTTCATTTAAAAATACAAGCCACCAGAGTGATATCAAATAAGCAAACTACAAATGGTATAATTACCTAATATCTAGGTATGCAGAGTGAGGTTTGTGTGCAGGTAGTAAATCTTTTACACTGTTCTTACTGTCCAGTGGATAGGTATTTTGTTATCATGGATCGAAGCTGGCTAGCTGAAATGCAACATGTCATTTAAGCATGTAGTGTGCAAAGAACAATTCACATACAGCAAAAACCCTTATAGCAGTTGTAGCCTAGTTGCCAGTTCAAGACTCACCACTGCCAGGTTGCTACTGCTGGGTCCTTGAGCAAGGCCCTTAACCCTCAATTGCTTAGACTGCATACTGTAAGTGCCAATCCCTGCTCTGATTGAGGAGAACGAAGCTAACCCACGCCCCCTCCGACACGTGGGCAGCATGCCGTATGCATTTCATCACCTGCACTTTGACGAGTGCAGTGCAGTGCAGCTCAGCATTGTGTACGGAGAGACACACCCTGAGAGCACTCTTCTCTCATCTCTGTGCAGGCGCCATCAATCAGCCAGCAGAGGTCGTAATTGCACCAGTTATGGGAGAGAGACCCCATCCGGCTTAGTCCCGCCCATATCTGAACAACAGGCCAATCGTTGTTCATGTGGCCTCTCAGCCTTAGCCGGTAAGACAGAGCTGAGATTCGACACCATGTATTCAAGATCCCAGCTCTGGTTCCAGCATGTGTTTTACCGCTGCGCCACCTGAGCGGCCTGCCGTAAGTCGCTTTGGATGAAAGCATCTGCTAAATGCCGAAAATGTAAATGTAAAACACTTCTTCGACTGCACAGGTAGTAAAAGTAAGTAACGGAGGCTGTGTGGAGCCAGATTACCACAGCAGGATATGAATCTGTGTGCAGTCACCTACAAGAAATGCAAAAGGGACACCAGTAGATCCAACAAACCTTAAAGATAGCAGAATTATACAAAGGATTTATTTCTCTTTATGCTGATTTATAGGCTGGGTGTTTCACAATATATAAATATCAAACTCATGTCTGTTCAAATCAATTATAAATTTGAGCATACAGACGGTGATAAACACTCTGCTTAATATAAATTTTACAAATAAATATCATTTTTAATATTACCAGTTAATAGAAGTCAAAAATAAAACTAGCAACCAACATAATAATCAGGGTCAATGATGGGTTTGGAGTCTCTCCTGGAAATACTGGACACAAGTTTTAATTTATGCTATTTTTGATCTAACTAAAGCGACCCTAGGCATGAGCACATTCAAAATTTTTCCTTTAACTTCTGTCTTCCCACGACCTTTCCTTTTGAATGACCATAGGGTGTTTATAAGCTTTTTTTACTAGCCTATGCAGCATTTTATATACTAATTACATTTTTTATTAGTGAATACTAATAAAAAAATCGAGTGATGCTCACATGGAGAAAAGCAAAGAGGACTGCAAAATGTGTTTTACCACGATTGTTATTTTAAAAGCACATAACATTAAAACCACCTCCTTGTTTCTACACTTACTGTCCATTTCATGAGCTCCATTTACCATATAGGAGCATTTTGTAGTTCTACAATTACTGCCTGTAGTCCATCTGTTTCTCTACATGCTTTGTTAGCCCCCTTTCATGCTGTTCTTCAGTGGTCAGGACTCTCCCAGGACCACTACAGAGCAGGTATTATTTAGGTGGTGGATCATTCTCAGCACTGCAGTGACACTGACATGGTGGTGGTGTGTTAGTGTGTGTTGTGCTGGTATGAGTGGATAAGACACAGCAAAGCTGATGGAGTTTTTTAAACACCTCATTGTCACTGCTGGACTGAGAATAGTCCACCAACCGAAAATATACAACCAACAGCGTCCTGTGGGCAGCGTCCTGTGACCACTGATGAAGGTCTACAAGATGACCAACTCGAACAGCAGCAATAGATGAGCGATCGTCTCTGACTTTACATCTACAAGGTGGACCAACCAGGTAGGAGTGTCTAATAGAGTGGACAGTGAGTGGACACAGTATTTAAAAACTCCAGCAGCACTGCTGTGTGTTATCCACTCATACCAGCACAACACAGTGCTAAGAATGACCAACCACCCAAATAATACCTACTCTGTAGTGGTCCTGGGAGAGGGCTAACAAAGCATGCAGAGAAACAGATGGACTACAGTCAGTAATTGTAGAACTACTAAGTGCTTCTATATGGTAAGTGTGTGTATAAACAAGGAGGTGGTTTTAATGTTATGGCTGATCAGTGTATGACCATAGCACTCCGATTTTAAGCAGATGACGGGCGATTGTGTACTTCTTTGGCTATTAAACTAAGCCTGGCTAGTAAAAAAAAAAATCATCACTTAATTTTAATGTGTATTTTTCTTACGCAATCACGTTTAGCCCCTGAAGACTACTTGCAGGCAGTGCTGGGGTAAAGTCTGGGTAAATATACTCCCCCCAGACTATTAGAAATCTATTAAAGTACCAGACAGTTTGTTACATTTGGGTGCACTATGAAAATAACAATAAAACATTCAAATCTAAAATGGTCTCTGACAGGCACCATCACTTATTCTAAAGTTTTTACAGTATCACTGTCCCTACCAGAGGTAGTTTCACGTCAAAGCCAGTCTTAAGTGTCCTTTAAAGAAAAATATTTCAAAATACAACAGTACAGGAGGCAACTAATGCCAAGATCAGCATCTGTTCTGGACACCGTCTCGACAAATACAGCAGAAAAACCTGATGTGATATGATTATTGGCATTGGGTCCTGGGTGGGGAAGAAATATCCATAACAAAGTAATGTTTCGAAATCTTCCTGCTCCCTTTGAACGGTGAGGTTAGAGTGTAAGCCCAGCAGTTTTTTCCCCTCATAGAAAAGGGTCCACACCCAGATCCATTAAGCCATCTGGATCCATGTTAAAAGAGGACTCGAAAGACTGCTGGGCATTCTGATGCAACTTCTGGTGGTGGCGCAGGTTGGACTTACTGGAAAAACGCTTATCACAGAGAAGGCAGGAAAAAGGCTTCTCTTTGGTGTGGATGCGTCTGTGACAGATGAGCTGGGTGGACACGCGAAAGGCCTTGCCGCATTCCATGCACTGGTAGCGCTTTGGCTCGACATGAATCCGCCTGTGGTTCTTCAGTGCCATCAGGTTAGTGAACTCCTTCTGGCACACTGAACAGTAAAAGGAACCGGTCTTGTGGCTGTTCTTGTGGTTGAGCAGAGATCCGGCGTGTCGATAAGAACGTCCGCAGTGCTCGCACACGTGGCTCTTCTCCCCTGCTTCACCGTTCTCTTGTTGATCTTGCGGATCAGAAAAGCTCTTACCCACAGGACTAAACCCTGGATGCATTTTAGGGAGACTTGGGAGCTCCACCTGCTGGTCCATTTCAGAACCCCATGACAAACCTTGTGGCACCGATGCGCCTTGGTGATCATGCTCCTGTTCCTGCATGCCCCGGTGGAGCTCCTGGTGCTGCTGAAAGCTGGCCATGTTAGGGAAGTTCTGCTGGCACACATTACAGTAATACGGCAGTCCCTTGCTGTGCACCTCCATGTGGCTTTGCAGGTGTGCAAACTCACAAAACGTCTTTCCGCAATCCGGACAGCAGTGGCGTGCCATCTGCAAGTGGTTTTGCAGTTCCAGAGGGTCAGTGAAGGTTTTGAGACAGAGGCTACAATTGAGAAGGTCAGCAGAATGAGTCTTTTTATGGTTCAGGAGAGAGCCGGCGTGCCTGTAGGAGCGCCCACACTGATCACATCTACAATTAAAAGATAACGAGAATTAGTTTTAGTGAAATAAAACAGCATGTTACCTCATGACCATACAGAATAGCTTTCCAAAATATGTCAAGGTATTCCACATATCGGGTGCTCGGGTGGTGCAGCATTTAAACTTGCCAGCCCACCATTGCTGAGATCTCAAGGTTGAATCTCAGCTCTGCTATCAGCCAGATTGGGGCCTACACAGACATGATTAGCTATGTCTGGAGAGATTACTCATAACTGCTGCAATTGCAGCGTTGCTGGATGATTGATGGCATGGTGAATAATGGAAAGTATTTCATGACTCAAAAGGGTGTGTTTAAAGTATGGGTCACTGCAGAGTAGTCCAAAAATTAAGAAAAAAAAGAGTATCTTTTGGTAGAAAGTCCATGCCATTCATGTGTTGTGTAACATAATATTTACACTGATCAGCCATAACATTAAAACCACCTCCTTGTTTCTATGTACACTTACTGTCCATTTGATCAGCTTCACTTACCATATAGGAGCATTTTGTAGTTCTACAATTACTGACCATCCATGTGTTTCTCTGCATGCTTTGTTAGCCCCCTTTCATGCTGTTCTTAAATGGTCAGGACTCTCCCAGGACCACCACAGAGCAGGTATTATTTGGGTGTTGGATCATTCTCAGCACTGCAGACACACTGACATGGTGGTGGTGTGTTAGTGTGTTGTGCTGGTATGAGTGAGACCAGAAATTAGTTCACCAACCAGCCAACAGCGCCCCATGGGCAGCGTGCTGTGACCACTGATGAAGGTCTACAAACAGCAGCAATAGATGAGCGATCGTCTCCGACTTTACATCTACAAAATGGACCAACTAGGTAGGAGTGTCTAAGAGTGGACAGTGAGTGGACACGGTATTTAAAAACTGTCTGATCCACTCATACCAGCACAACACACACTAACACACCACCACCATGGTATTGTCAGTGTAGTGCTGAGAATGATCCACCACCTAAATAATACCTGCTCTGTGGTGGTCCTGTGGGGGTCCTGACCATTGAAGAACAGCATAAAAGCGGGCTAAAAAGGTATGTAGAGAAACAGATGGACTACAGTCAGTAATTGTAGAACTACAAAGTGCTTCTATACGGTAAGTGGAGCTGATAAAATGGACAGTGAGTGTAGAAACAAGGAGGTGGTTTTAATGTTATGGCTGATCTGTGTACATTGGTGATACAATTAGTGAAAAACGAGGAAATTCCAGATAAAGCCATAGAAAAAACATATATAGAAAATACATACAGTGTATCACAAAAGTGAGTACACCCCTCACATTTCTGCAAATATTTCATTATATCTTTTCATGGGACGACACTATAGACATGAAACTTGGATATAACTTAGAGTAGTCAGTGTACAACTTGTATAGCAGTGTAGATTTACTGTCTTCTGAAAATAACTCAACACACAGCCATTAATGTCTAAATAGCTGGCAACATAAGTGAGTACACCCCACAGTGAACATGTCCAAATTGTGCCCAAATGTGTCGTTGTCCCTCCCTGGTGTCATGTGTCAAGGTCCCAGGTGTAAATGGGGAGCAGGGCTGTTAAATTTGGTGTTTTGGGTACAATTCTCTCATACTGGCCACTGGATATTCAACATGGCACCTCATGGCAAAGAACTCTCTGAGGATGTGAGAAATAGAATTGTTGCTCTCCACAAAGATGGCCTGGGCTATAAGAAGATTGCTAACACCCTGAAACTGAGCTACAGCATGGTGGCCAAGGTCATACAGCGGTTTTCCAGGACAGGTTCCACTCGGAACAGGCTTCGCCAGGGTCGACCAAAGAAGTTGAGTCCACGTGTTCGGCGTCATATCCAGAGGTTGGCTTTAAAAAATAGACACATGAGTGCTGCCAGCATTGCTGCAGAGGTTGAAGACGTGGGAGGTCAGCCTGTCAGTGCTCAGACCATACGCCGCACACTGCATCAACTCGGTCTGCATGGTCGTCATCCCAGAAGGAAGCGGATGCACAAGAAAGCCAGCAAACAGTTTGCTGAAGACAAGCAGTCCAAGAACATGGATTACTGGAATGCCCTGTGGTCTGACGAGACCAAGATAAACTTGTTTGGCTCAGATGGTGTCCAGCATGTGTGGCGGCGACCTGGTGAGAAGTACCAAGACAACTGTATCTTGCCTACAGTCAAGCATGGTGGTGGAAGCATCATGGTCTTGGGCTGCATGAGTGTTGCTGGCACTGGGGAGCTGCAGTTCATTGAGGGAAACATGAATTCCAACATGTACTGTGACATTCTGAAACAGAGCATGATCCCCTCCCTTCGAAAACTGGGCCTCATGGCAGTTTTCCAACAGGATAACGACCCCAAACACAACCTCCAAGATGACAACTGCCTTGCTGAGGAAGCTGAAGGTAAAGGTGATGGACTAAACCCAATTGAGCACCTGTGGCGCATCCTCAAGTGGAAGGTGGAGAAGTTCAAGGTGTCTAACATCCACCAGCTCCGTGATGTCATCATGGAGGAGTGGAAGAGGATTCCAGTAGCAACCTGTGCAGCTCTGGTGAATTCCATGCCCAGGAGAGTTAAGGCAGTGCTGGATAATAATGGTGGTCACACAAAATATTGACACTTTGGGCACAATTTGGACATGTTCACTGTGGGGTGTACTCACTTATGTTGCCAGCCATTTAGACATTAATGGCTGTGTGTTGAGTTATTTTCAGAAGACAGTAAATCTACACTGCTATACAAGTTGTACACTGACTACTCTAAGTTATATCCAAGTTTCATGTCTATAGTGTTGTCCCATGAAAAGATATAATGAAATATTTGCAGAAATGTGAGGGGTGTACTCACTTTTGTGATACACTGTATATAATTGATTTAGAATAATTCTCAGTGAATGCATTTTGTTTTAGCCATAGGCCTTCCACTCATGTGTCTTGTCATTTGACCTGCAGCCTGATGAAACTCCAACCACATGCATTTAGTCAAATGACCACTAATGGTCAGTGTTGTTTCTCATGTTCAGCTGTTTTCCCCTTCAACATTAGCATTTTTAGGCTGCAGCTTGAAAAAGGCAGCTTTGACCTTCTTGACTACATGCTTTTATTTCATCAGAGAGCTGATTGTCTTCCAAACTACACCAAACAATAGGGTTTTTTTACTGTGGATACTATATGGATCAGATTCGTCTTTAGAGTTACGCCTTTTACACAATTTACACTCGTCTCTGTCTCCTAATTGATAACCCTTAAGCATATAGATAGTGAAGTTAGAATGGGAAAAGTGAATTTCTGTACTCTTTTCTGTACGTTTTCTCTTTTTATCATTGGGAAACTGGTTTCTATGGATACGTGTGGTAGCAGAACTACAGCGAATAACATTAGCCAAAACACTTGATCCAAAAGAAAGAAGACAAACAAGTATAAAAGCACAGAAATGGCAATCTGAAATAGTGTAATTATCAGACTGCCACTAAGTGGTGGGTATTTTGCTCTGTATTTTCCTTACAGGAGGAGGAAAAAAACACCACTTTAGGTGAAGGGAATGGAAATGGAAAAAGGTCAGTGCAAAGCAGTTTAACCGAGTGACAGCAGTGCCACTCATTACAGAAGTGTGCTGATTAAAATGATCTGACGAGAAGGGAAAACACATTTCAGAACAAACAAACAGACTAAGACCACCCAAGAAGGATGGGCCCTGCTGAGTCTGGTTCCTCCATTGTAAAAAGCGCTATATAAATAAATCTGACTTGACTAAGATTTTTGTAGTAAATGAGCAGCACTGCAAGTTCAGGCTTGTGCCCTCTGAAATTTGTTTAATACACTCAATTTGTAAGCATGGGCGCTGTGGTGATGCAGCGTTAAAATACACTAGCCCACTATCTCTGAGATCTGAGGTTTGAATCTCAGAGGTGCTATCGGCTGGGTTGTCTATACAGACATGATATGGCCATGTCTTGGGAGAGCGAGGCAGCCTAGCCGGTGGTAGGCGCACTTCTTAGTGCGCTTTCAGTACCAGTCCCAAGCCTGAATAAAAATGTGGGTGGCGTCAGGAAGGTAAAAACTGAGACGACACCTAAATATAGGCCAAAAAAGGTTAGAATTAATTACATACACCAATCAGGCATAACATTATGACCACCCCCTTGTTTTCACACTCACTGTTCATTTTATCAGCTCTACTTACCATATAGAAGCACTTTGTAGTTCTACAATTACTGACTGTAGTCCATCTGTTTCTCTACATACTTCTTTAGCCTGCTTTCACCCTGTTTTTTAATGGTCAGGACCCCCACAGAGCAGGTATTATTTGGGTGGTGAATCATTCTGTTGTATGAGTGGATAAAAACTCCATCAGCATTGCTGTGTCTTAAACACCTCACCGTCACTGCTGGACTGAGAATAGCCCACCAACCAAAAATATCCAGCCAACAGCGCCCCGTGGGCAGCATCCTGTGACCACTGATGAAGGTCTAGAAGATGACCAACTCAAACAGCAGCAATAGAGGAGCGATCGTCTCTGACTTTACATCTACAAGGTGGACCAACTAGGTGGGAGTGTCTAATAGAGTGGACAGTGAGTGGACACGGTATTTAAAAACTCCAGCAGCGCTGCTGTGTCTGATCCCCTCATACCAGCACAGCACACACTAACACACCACCACCATGTCAGTGTCACTGCAGTGCTGAGAATGATCCACCACCTAAATAATACCTACTCTGTGGTGGTCCTGACTAGGGCTGGGCGATATATTGAGTTTTAAAGATATATCGATATATTTTCATACGCGATATAAGATAAGACAATATCGCTTATATCAATATAGATGTTGCGTTCCAGTTAGATCCGACAGTTCGTCGTTCCCTTCTCCCAGTTTGTCTCTGCACATGTTCACCTGCCCCGCCTCTCTCCCTCACTGAACACAACTCGCCCCTCCCCCACCACGTCAGTCACCCGCAGGGTATGTTCTAAACAGCTCTAGTGACTATAGAGCGCCGTCTAAAAATGATATTTTCGTTGTTGATCTCTTTGAATCAATAACACTTGCATTGATGTAGATTTGAAAATGATAATACTGAATATAACATTTCAAGAACAAAACTGTTTGATGTTTATATGAGCTTTGATCTGGTCTGGATGCGGAGTTTTATATCGGGCATGTGGAAACGTTGGGGGAACGTTCGTGGGGGAACATTGGGGGAACGTTCGTGGGGGAACGTTGGGGGAGCGTTCGTGGGGAAACGTTGGGGGAACGTTCGTGGGAAACGTTGGGGGAACGTTCGTGGGAGAACGTTGAGGGAACGTTCATGGGGGAACGTTGAGGAAACGTTCGTGGGGGAACGTTGAGGGAACGTTCGTGGGGAAACGTTGGGGGAACGTTCGGTGGAAACGTTGGGGGAACGTTCGTGGGGGAACGTTCGTGTGGAAGCATTGGGGGAACGTTCGGTGGAAATGTTGAGGGAATGTTCGTGGGGGAACGTTGGGGGAACGTTGGTGGGGGAACGTTGAGGGAACGTTCGTGTGGAAACGATGGGGGAACGTTCGAGTGTAACATTGGGGGAACGTTTTCTCCCAAACGTTTTCTCAACAATCCACCCAAACGTTTTCTCAACTATTCACCCAAACGTTTTCTCAACAATCCACTCAAACGTTTTCTCAACTATTCACCCAAACGTTTTCTCAACAATCCACCCAAACGTTTTCTCAACTATTCACCCAAACATTTTCTCAACTATTCACCCAAACGTTTTTTCAACAATCCACCCAAACGTTTTCTCAACAATCCACCCAAACATTCCCTCAACAATCCACCCAAACGTTTTCTCAACAATCCACCCAAACGTTTTCTCAACAATCCACCCAAACGTTTTCTCAACAATCCACCCAAACATTCCCTCAACAATCCACCCAAACGTTTTCTCAACAATCCACCCAAACGTTTTCTCAACGATCCACCCAAACGTTTTCTCAACAATCCACCCAAACATTCCCTCAACAATCCACCCAAACGTTTTCTCAACAATCCACCCAAACGTTTTCTCAACAATCCACCCAAACGTTTTCTCAACAATCCACCCAAACGTTTTCTCAACAATCCACCCAAACATTCCCTCAACAATCCACCCAAACGTTTTCTCAACAATCCACCCAAACGTTTTCTCAACAATCCACCCAAACGTTTTCTCAACAATCCACCCAAATGATATTTTCGTTGTTGATCTCTTTGAATCAATAACACTTGCATTGATGTAGATTTGAAAATGATAATACTGAATATAACATTTCAAGAACAAAACTGTTTGATGTTTATATGAGCTTTGATCTGGTCTGGATGCGGAGTTTTATATCGGGCATGTGGAAACGTTGGGGGAACGTTCGTGGGGGAACATTGGGGGAACGTTCGTGGGGGAACGTTGGGGGAGCGTTCGTGTGGAAACGTTGGGGGAACGTTCGTGGGGAAACGTTGGGGGAACGTTCGTGGGAGAACGTTGAGGGAACGTTCATGGGGGAACGTTGAGGAAACGTTCGTGGGGGAACGTTGAGGGAACGTTCGTGGGGAAACGTTGGGGGAACGTTCGTGGGGGAACGTTGGGGGAACGTTCGTGGGGGAACGTTGGGGGAACGTTCGTGTGGAAGCATTGGGGGAACGTTCGGTGGGAATGTTCGTGGGGGAACGTTGGGGGAACGTTGGTGGGGGAACGTTGAGGGAACATTCAGTGTGGAAACGATGGGGGAACGTTCGAGTGTAACATTGGGGGAACGTTTTCTCCCAAACGTTTTCTCAACAATCCACCCAAACGTTTTCTCAACTATTCACCCAAACGTTTTCTCAACAATCGACCCAAACGTTTTCTCAACAATCCACCCAAACGTTTTCTCAACAATCCACCCAAACGTTTTCTCAACTATTCACCCAAACATTTTCTCAACAATCCACCCAAACGTTTTCTCAACAATCCACCCAAACGTTTTCTCAACAATCCACCCAAACGTTTTCTCAACTATTCACCCAAACGTTTTCTCAACAATCCACTCAAACGTTTTCTCAACAATCCACCCAAACGTTTTCTCAACAATCCACCCAAACGTTTTCTCAACAATCCACCCAAACGTTTTCTCAACAATCCACCCAAACGTTTTCTCAACAATCTACTCAAACGTTTTGTCAACAGTCCACCCAAACATTCCCTCAACTATCCACCCAAACATTCCCTCAACTATCCACCCAAACGTTTTCTCAACAATCCACCCAAACGTTTTCTCAACAATCCACCCAAACGTTTTCTCAACTATTCACCCAAACGTTTTCTCAACAATCCACCCAAACGTTTTCTCAACAATCCACCCAAACATTCCCTCAACAATCCACCCAAACGTTTTCTCAACAATCCACCCAAACGTTTTCTCAACAATCCACCCAAACGTTTTCTCAACAATCCACCCAAACGTTTTCTCAACAATCCACCCAAACGTTCCCTCAACAATCCACCCAAACGTTCTCTCAACAATCCACCCAAACGTTTTCTCAACAATCCACCCAAACGTTTTCTCAACAATCCACCCAAACGTTTTCTCAACTATTCACCCAAACGTTTTCTCAACAATCCACCCAAACGTTTTCTCAACTATTCACCCAAACGTTTTCTCAACAATCCACTCAAACGTTTTCTCAACAATCCACCCAAACGTTTTCTCAACAATCCACCCAAACGTTTTCTCAACTATTCACCCAAACGTTTTCTCAACAATCCACCCAAACGTTTTCTCAACAATCCACCCAAACGTTTTCTCAACTATCCACCCAAACGTTTTGTCAACAATCCACCCAAACGTTTTCTCAACTATCCACCCAAACGTTTTCTCAACAATCCACCCAAACGTTTTCTCAACAATCCACTCAATTGTTTTGTCAACAGTCCACCCAAACATTCCCTCAACTATCCACCCAAACGTTTTCTCAACAATCCACCCAAACGTTTTCTCAACAATCCACCCAAACGTTTTCTCAACTATTCACCCAAACGTTTTCTCAACAATCCACCCAAACGTTTTCTCAACAATCCCCCCAAACGTTTTCTCAACAATTCACCCAAACGTTTTCTCAACAATCCACCCAAACGTTTTCTCAACTATTCACCCAAACGTTTTCTCAACAATCCACCCAAACGTTTTCTCAACAATCCACTCAAACGTTTTCTCAACAATCCACCCAAACGTTTTCTCAACAATCCACCCAAACGTTTTCTCAACAATCCACCCAAACGTTTTCTCAACAATCCACCCAAACGTTTTCTCAACAATCCACCCAAACGTTCAGTCCAAACATGTGAGGGGGGTTTAACGAGAACGCTACTTTTAATACCACACAAGCTCAGTGCAAAACAACAGAAGAACATGAGCACAGCCGGAAACGATAAATTGTGATACCTTCCCTACACACTCGCTCCCTGCGCCCTATAGTGCACTTAACATTCTTAAAGGGCCAGACAATATATTTAGTGTGATTGCAGTAAGGCAATTTGTCTGTTTTTTGTCCGGCCTTCTTCGTCCGCAGTTTTCGAGATATCGACCCCGTTCCAACGCCAAATCGTCTGGCCTGTTCGGGAATACAGCGCTTGTATACAGGTTTTCGATCCGCCCGCCACGCCTGCTTTTCCGACAAATTTTTCCCATAGACTTCCATTCATTGAGAAATTGAGATATCGACGCCGTTCCAACTCTAAATCGTCCGTCCCATTAATGACATCACTTCTTGAAGAAAACTTTTTGATCCGCCCGCCCGTCACGCCCGTTTTTTGGTCCCATTGACTTCCATTCATTTTTTTGAATGGTTATTTCTATAACCTTTACATAACCTTTATTTAACCTATAAGGCCCCATTCACTTCCATTCATTTTTGAAAGTTCGAGATATCAACGCCGTTCCAACTCTAAATCGTAAAGCCCACTGATGTAACCCCGACTCAGATACAGCATGGGGATTCGAACCCATGCCCAACTGCCATGCCTGTTTTTCAGCCCCATTCACTTCCATTCATTTTTTGACAGTTCGAGATATCAACGCCGTTCCAACTCTAAATCGTAAAGCCCACTGATGACACCCTGATTTAAATACAGCAAGGGGATACGCACTCCCTCTCACCTGCCACGCCCAACCGCTGCACCGCAATCACACTCGCATTTTCTGCAGGAAATGCACATCTCTAGTTGTAATTCACATTACACGACAGGAGATACCTTAGAAACAACTTTCTTTTTTTTAGAATAGCTCTTTTTTTTTTAAGTAAAAATAGTTCTTGTGTGAAGCTTCCCCAGCATGAATTTTAATAAAAGTGCCTGTAAAAAATTTGGAACATGTAGCTTTGTCTCAGAAGTGTGTTTTTGTTAATACCTTATGGGATAAAAAAATATCGAGATATATATCGTACATCGCCGTACAGCGAAAAAATATCGAGATATTATTTTTGATCCATATCGCCCAGCCCTAGTCCTGACCATTAAAGAACAGGGTAAAAGCAGGTTAAAAAGGGATGTAGAGAAACAGATGGACTACAGTCAGTAATTGTAGAACTACAAAGTGCTTCTATATGATAGAAACCAGGAGATGGTTTTAATGTTATGGCTGATCTGTGTATCTGTAAACACAAATTCCTGAAACGGCATCAAAAAGACAAACCAAGATATGTGGGTTACGACCTAAATCCTTCAGAATAAAAAAAACTTTACTCACGAGTAACACTTGTCTCCGGCATCCTGACTGATAGGAGAGCGTGATGCGCTGTTTTTGTAACAGCTATGTCTCTTCAGTCCAGATTTGCCCTTGAATCTCTTGCCACATGTTTGGCAAGTATGAAGGGTGACTCCTCTGGCATGGATCTTTTGGTGGTTGTAGAGGATACTGGAAAGGCGGAAAGCTTTGCCACAGGTTGGGCAGACATACTTTTTCTTTTGTGTGTGGATTCGGGTGTGGTTACGCAGCGCCATCGGATTGGAAAACGGCTTGGCACAGAAGGAGCAAGTGAAATGACCAGTCTTGTGTGTGTTCTTATGGTTCAACAGGCTGCCTGCATGACGATAGCTTCGGCCACAAATGTTACACCTGTAAGGTCTCTCGTCTTTTACTTTAGGCTCATTTGTACTGATGTTATGCTGAGGTTCTGCAGGGGCGGATTTAGGACCAGGTTCTTTGTTAAAGGTGCAACAGGAGTGGCCTACAAGTAGCTCAGCAGTGGGAAAGGCCAAGCGGCAATTCTTGCACGTTAAATCCTTTGACCGTCTGCGACCTTTACGCTTTGCTCTCACTGCTGCTGCATTCCTGCGATTGTGTTTGCAAGTATGATTCAGTAACTGTTTCTGTCCCCGGAATGACCTACCACAGTCCTGGCAGCAGTGCTTCTTGGCTGAGAAGTGAGTCCGTAAATGGTTCTTCATCGCCAACTGGTTGCTGTAGGTATTGTTACAGATAGCACAATAATACTCTCCTGTTTTGTGGGAGTTCTTGTGGTTAACCAGACTACCAGCGTGCCGATAACTCCGCCCACACTGATCACAGACATAAGGCCGTGGGTCATTAGGATCACCTAAATGGGCGTCCTTTTCCGGGCTAGAGTGTTCACTCTTCAAAAAGTCTTTCTGCCTGCGCCTTCGACTGCTTCTTCTTTTGTTGGCATTGATGGAGTGCATTCCACTCACAGACACATTCCCACTCATCTCCATGAGGGTCTGAATCTGTTTGTTGAGTTCCTCAATCTTGGCCTTGTTTTCTTGATGAACTCTTTGATGGTTCACCAGTTGTTTGTGGATTTTGAACGCTTTCCCACATTCTGTGCAACTGTGCCTGATGGAAGGAAAAAAAACAGCACTGGTGAGTCAGTATTATAATGGCATGACATTTCTGCTGAAGGAATGCTGCTTGTTTAAGGTTAATAACTAAAACGGAAGAGAACAGATTTTTGATGGCATTCCACTTAAACTGAACATAAATCCTCCTTTGTGGTAGAAAGTTGGCGGTACACGATTCCCGGGGATTTGCATTTTCACTTCTACAGCCGTCATGGTAACTATAATACTTTAAAACTGCTCTAGGAATGCAACTAAATACACTTCTAGAGGACGTTCTTGGATTTCTCTAACTTATACGTGTATTTATGGGTTGATTACTCAAAAAAGATGCCAAAAGACCCTACCAGATTCAAGTTTTCTTCCCAAATCCCTACTTTTCCCAATCTAGTCATTTCCAATTCCAAACTGTAAATCTGCTGCCGCTTGCAACCCTCGATCTGATCTGTACCTCAAACACTTCCAATAATAACATCCAGTCACTGGAATCCGTAGCCTAGTGGGTAGAGCTTTGGGCTATCAACAGGAAGATTGACGGTTCAAATCCAGCCTCTGCTATGCAGCCACTGTTGGGTCCTTGAGCAAGGCCCTTAACCTTGTCTGCTCCAGGGGCGCCGTACGATGGCTGACCCTGTGCTCTGACCCCAGCTTCCAAACAAGCTGGGATGTACAAAGAAAGAATTTCATTGTACTGTACAACTGTGTATGTATATATGACAAATAAAGTATATGAAGTATATCTATCATAGATAGGGATGAGGTTTGTTTGTTTATTAGGATTTTAACGTCATGTTTTACACTTTAGTTACATTCATGACAGAAACGGTAGTTACTCATTACACAAGATTCATCAGTTCACAAGGTTATATCGAACACAGTCCTGGACAATTTAGTGTCTCCAATTCACCTCAATTGCATGTCTTTGGACCGTGGGAGGAAACCAGAGCACTTGGAGGTAACCCACGCTGACACGGGGAGAACATGCAAACTCCACCTGAGAATCGAACCCAGGACCTTCTTGCTGTGAGGAGACAGTGCTACCCACTTAGCCACGGTGCCGCCCGATAGGGATGAGGTAAGGTGACAAAATGTCAAAATGCAGATCGATAGAAGGGTTAGTCAGTAATTGTTAGGGATGTAACGATTCACCACAATACAGTTATTAACCGATTCAAAAATTCCACGATTCAAATCGATTTGACATGTATAATGAATCAATATTTACTTTTAACTGGTTAAACGTCACTGGCGCTATACACCTCGCCTGGTTAAACGTCACTGGCGCTATACACCTCGCCTGGTTAAACGTCACTGGCGCTATACACCTCGCCTGGTTAAACGTCACTGGCGCTATACACCTCGCCTGGTTAAACGTCACTGGCACTATACGCCTGGTTGCCAAATTCGGGGGTTTTCAGCCAAATTGGGCTTAATTCGAAATTGTTTTGCATAGTTTGTACCTACCTCAGACATAAAAGGGCATTCATTATTTACATAAATAAAAGATAATCACAAATACAGTATTTTATTTCTTTTTTTTTTAAAGAAATAATAAAAGAAAACTTTGTCATAATTTGTCTTTAATTTCAGTTTTTTTTTTAAATCGGGGAAAAAAATCGTATCGTGAACCCAGTATCGTGAATCGCATCACATCGTGGGTAGAGTGTATCGTTACATCCCTACTAATTGTCATTCACTAAGTGCATCTGTACGGTACATAAAGCTCAAAAATGCTTTAGTGAATTTTATTTGGACTTAAAGTTTTATCTATTAATCACAGCATCTGGGTTCCTTCCATTGCGCTTACACCAGAGTAACATATAAAACGAGAAGACGACATAATTACACAATTTCATTGCTCTATTCCCACTTTGGGAATGGACTGCATTTGGTTTAAGCTAGCGTGACTAAGACGAATCAGCAATTTCAAATTTAACCTTGTTGGTATGGATTCATCAATAGACCAATCAATCGATAATGATATTCATTGCTGATCATTATTTTGAATCGATTTCATCTACTGCTTATAGTTGCGCCAGTTCTAAGTAAAGAAGTCAATATTTCATACAAACCCTTCACTTACTTTTTAATATCGAAGTGTGTTCTCTGGTGGTTCTTCAGGGCCAACAAGTTATAAAAGCGCTTCTGGCAAATGAAGCAGCGGAACACGCCTGTCTTGTGTGATTTCTTGTGATTCAAGAGGGAGCCAGCATGCCTGTATGATCGTCCACACTGGTCACATCTGTACAGCCGCTCTCCATTTCCTAGACTTTCTCTCAAAGGTTCGACTTCTCGTCCCAGAGCGCTGACGATATCTGGTTTCTCTTCACACAGTTCGAGATTCTCAGCACTTTGCTCTGGGCAGTTATGATTTTCGAGGTGATGAACGCTTGTAAAGAATACACCACACTTCCCACAAATAATACTTTCTATTTCCTCTTTTGGTTTGAGCCCACTGGGGTTCTGTGTAACATATTGTTCTGGTGGCTTTTCCTCTGTATCGCTGTGAAGCAGCTGATGCGCCTGTAGGTCCTGTTTCTGTGTGAAACTCTCACCACAAGTGCTGCAGATAATCAGACCTTGTTGGATTTGACCTGGTTCTTCATCTTTCTCGGGCTCAAGGGAGGACGTAGAGGAGGGACCAGATGATGACGAGGTTCTGTTGGTTTGAGTGTGCCCCCGGAGGTGGCTTCTAAGAGCTCGCATGCTGGAATAGTGATTGCCACAGATAGAACATTGATACATCTCTTCATCTTCTTCCTCGTCTTCATCATTTTTGTAGGGAACCTTCTCATGGTCACTCAGCATCTGCTCGTGCATAGTGTCATGAATGTTTTGTCCTGAAAAATATGCACTTTCGTTGGGTACCTCGAAAACAAAACTCTCCCCAGTCTCTTCTAAGGGTTGCTTAAAATCTGTCTTGAAGTCAATATCTTGGCTGTCTGACTGATACTGCTGATTTAAAAGTGGACACGTGTGTGATTTGATCCCTGCAATATCGATGAATGTCTTTCCACAGTCCGCACACATGTGCCTCCCCATGAGGGCTTCACCCTGAGGTAGATCATCCTGATGTCGGTCCTCAGAAAAGGAACTGTCGAATTGTTCATGGAATTCCGTGTCATCTAGATCGTTAACGTTCTCCTCATCTGAATTCATGTACGCAGAGTCTTCCAAATCCTGAGAAAGGTCTAGAACATGCTCATCACCGTCCTGTGCGGCAAAGCCTCCCTGCTGATTTTCATGCGTCAAGGGCTCAGAGGAAAGCCAGTCACCTTCTGCCGTAGATGTCAGCATGGTAGGTCTGCCCTTATGGATGCGAAGATGACTGCGCAGGGCGGCCAGATGCGGATAGTTCTTGCGGCAAATAGAGCACTGGAAAACGCCCGTCTGATGGGAACGCTTGTGGTTAATCAGACTACCTGCGTGTCTGTAACTTTTGCCACAGATTTGACACTTGAAACGGCGGTCAGAGCTCCCAGCTTCTTCTTGCTTGTAATCCTCAGTAGCGTGTGCTGATGGTTCGGGGTTAATGTCTTGACAAGGCGGCTCCAGGTCCTCTCCCTGAGTATCTGAAGTAGTCGGGTCGTCACCGATAGGATGAGGTACATATATATGACCATTTTCCATTGGTCCCTGGGTTTGGTCATAATCAACAGTTTTGTCGAGTAAAGGAGGCAGTGGTGGAGTGTCACTGGAGGGTGGATACTGATTAGAATCAGGAGAATGAGTAATACTATTATTATATGAAAAGTGGGCATCCTCTGGTATACTTGCAGGGAGCTCAAAGGAAATCGAAGAGGAGTTATGCAAAATAATATGATTCTGAAAATCATCTTCATTAGCAAACGCCATCTGACAAAGGTGACAGAAAAGGACATCTGTAACCCCATTCTGCAATACATTGGGTACCTGTTTGGACTCAGAGGCTTTGCAGGGCTCAGGGGTACCTGGGATGACCATGCTGGGACGACTTCTGGTTTTACTGTGGCTTCGCTGGTGACTGCTAAGAGCGGCAAGGTTGTTGAGCTGTTTAAAACACACCGGACACTCAAATATTCCCATCTGATGAGTTTTCTTGTGATTTATCAGGCTTCCATTATGTCTATATGACTTATCGCACATATCGCACTTAAACGGTCGGTCACCATCGTCACCAGCTGGGTCACTTTCAGCAGCCGAGCTTAGGACGCTCTCCGACATCAGATCATTGTTAAAGCCATTTTCAGAAGTAACAGCCAAACCCATGTTGGCTGCCAAATTAGGCATAGTGTTGAAACCCTGCTCATGTATTTGCTGAAGCGGCTCATTTTCATGAATGCCCCCAGTCTGATTTTGTTCCAGATTGTTTCTCCTGGTCCTTCTTTTAAACTCTCGATTGCCGTGCACCTTTTGGTGGGTAGTCAGTTGAGCTGCTAGGCGAAAGGCTTTCCCACACTCCTCACAGGAATATTTCTTTCGTGAAGTGTGAATTCGCAAATGGCTTTTAAGAGCCAATGCGTTAGAGAGTCTCCGAGCACATATCTGACACTGGAAGGTGCCGACATCATGCGTTTTCTTATGATTGGCCAAGCTACCGGCATGTCTGTATCCTCGTCCACACTCATCACATTTAAATTTCCGATTTAAATCCTCGTCAGACTGATGACAAAAGTCTGAATGCTCTAAAAGACTGGGCATGTCTGAACATGCTATACCGCAGTGCTTGCATAAAAAGCCCTTGGTTCTGCTTGGCTCTTGCATAGCCAAGAAGGTATAAGAAAATGATGTATAGGATTATTAAGAGCCAGTTTGTCAGAGGTGGGCACCTTTTTCATAGGTATGGTTCTTGTCCTTACTTCAGTCAAACTGATGTGAAGTCCAAACGCAAAGATAACATTTATAAAGAAAGAAACAGATGTGTTTTCTTCCATGCCATTGAAAATCAGATAACAGGGTTCACAAGGGCACAACTCCAAATGGATGCTGAAGAGAGAAAGAGAAAAAATGAAAGGTTTAAAAAGCAATATTTGTGCTTCATACTCATGTAAATAATGTTTGGCTTATAGAAGCTACTGTTAGTGAGTGGTAAAAGAGTGATGTTAACCTATCTTAAACGAGTTTTAAGTAATTAAGTTATTTCTAAGTTAATTATAAAGTTTTTTAGAATCCATGAGACAAGATTAAGATTTCACTCCACTGATATATTTTACATATACACCGATCAGCCATAACATTAAAACCACCTCCTTGTTTCTACACTCACTGTCCATTTTATCAGCTCCACTTACCATATAGAAGCACTTTGTAGTTCTACAAGTACTGACTGTAGTCCATCTCTTTCTCTGCATGATCAGTGTAATAAGTAATAATATAGACTGTGAATTAGGCAAGTCTTGATCTAATATTAAGCGTTGGTATAAATGCCAATATTGGCTTATTGTACCAATAGTACAATTACATACTACAGTATGTAGCACGTATGGATGCAGGTGGAAAACTCACATTCAGGGCAGTGGTAACTCAGCGGTTAAGGTACTGGACTATTGTACTGGCTACTTGGTTATTGTAAAGTTACAGGTTCAAGCCCCACATATGAAGGTTGTTATTGTTGGGCCCTAAAGCTTCAACAGCTTGAATTGTACACATAAGCCCAGCTGCAATTGTTAGACAAATTGGATAAAAGCATTGGCTAAACAACATAAATGTTCATTAAGAGTAAATTTAAGTATATTAGACTGGGAAAACAATTCAAACTAAATTAATATAAAGTTTTGCAAAGCATGCTGTTCTTCAGTGGTCAGGACTCTCCCAGGACCACTACAGAGCAGGTATTATTTGGATGGTGGATCATTCTCAGCACTGCAGTGACACTGACATGGTGGTGGTGTGTTAGTGTGTGTTGTGCTGGTATGAGTGGATAAGACACAGCAGCGCTGATGGAGTTTTTAAACACCTCACTGTCACTGCTGGACTGAGAATAGTCCACCAACCGAAAATATCCAGCCAACAGTGCCCCCATGGCGCCCAGGTGGCGCAGCGGGATATTCCGCTGACGCACCAGCACCGAGTTTCTGAACCTCCCGGTTCGAGGCTCGGTGTTGCCACCGGTCGGCTGGGTGCCATCTGGCAGGCATAATTGGCAGTGCCTGCAGGGTGGGGGACCGGACTATATGTGGGTGGGTGGGTCTTCATGCGCTGTGTAAGGACCCTGATTTGCAGAAGAGACGCCCGTGCAGAATGCACGGACGAGAAGAGGAGGGCTGTACACGTGTAAAGAAGGCGTGGGGCAGCGGCGTGCTCTCCTTGGATGCAGGTCTGGTGTGCCTGTTAACAGCGGAAGACAGATTGGAAGCGCTAAAAATTGGGAGAAAAATTGGGGAGAAAATTCAGAGAAAAAAAAAAAAAAAAAAAAAAAAAAAAAAAAAAAAAAAAAAAATTAAAAATTAAAAAAAAGTGCGCCCCCATGGGCAGCGTCCTGTGACCACTGATGAAGGTGTAGAAAATGACCAACTCAAACAGCAGCAATAGATGAGCGATCATCTCTGACTTTACATCTACAAGGTGGACCAACTAGGTAGGAGTGTCTAATAGAGTGGACAGTGAGTGGACACGGTATTTAAAAACTCCAGCAGTGCTGCTGTGTCTGATTCATTCATACCAGCACAACACACACTAACACACCACCACCATGTCATTGTCACTGCAGTGCTGAGAATGATCCACCACCTAAATAATACCTGCTCTGTGGTGGTCCTGTGGGGGTCCTGACCACTGAAGATCAGAGTGAAAGCAGCCAAAAAAACGTATGTAGAGAAACAGATGGACTACAGTCAGTAATTGTAGAACTACAAAGTGCTTCTATATGGTAAGTGGAGCTGATAAAATGGACAGTTAGTGTAGAAACAATGAGGTGGTTTTAATGTTATGGCTGATCAGTGTATAAACACTGGCTTAACTAATCTTAACTGTTGCATACCTGTTTTATTTAGCTTTATTTATCATTTCAGTTATAGTAATATCATATACTTTACAAAGCAAATAAGCTATAGTGCATCAGACAGTTTTGTATTACATTAAAAAGTAATTAAACCTAAATATATTATTTTAGAATAATTACAACTGTACTGATTACTTAGTACTGATGACTTTAGGGTCTTTAATTCATCTTAATGAACTGACAGTATTGTATCTGACTTAACTTGAACGTATACATTTATTGCTTTATCAATATATTGATTTTGAAACTGTATACAAAGCTCAAACATTATCTGATCACTCATAAAATTCAGTTTAAAATAATTTTTACTTATTTACAACCCCAAATCAGAAAAAGTTGGGACAGTATGGAAAATGCAAATACAATAATAATGCAGTGTTCCTTACATTTACTTTAACTTGTATTTGATTGCAGACAGGATGAACCTGAGATATTTCATGTTTTGTCTGCTCAACTTCATTTCATTTATTAATAAACATCCATTCCTGCATTTCAGGCCTGCAGCACATTCCAAAAACATGTTGGGATGGGGGCAATTTAGGACTAGTAATTAGGTGAAAAAACTAAAATGATGTGATTCCACTCAAAGGCCAGGGTCTGTCACGGTATGGGGGTGTGTCAGTGCCCTTGGCAAAGGTAATTTACACTTCTGTAATGGCAGCATTAATGCAGAAAAGTACATTGAGATCATAGAGCAACATGTGACATCATCTTTTCCAGAGATGCCCATACATTTTCAACAAGACAATACAAAACCACATGCTGCACACATTACAAAGGCATGGCTGCTGCAGAAGAGGGTACGTGTATTGGACTGGACTGGCCTGCCTGCAGTCCTGACCTGTCCCTACTAGAGAATGTGTGGAGAATTTTGAAACGAAAAATGCGACGACGACCCCGTACTGTTGGCAAAATTACAAAAGGGTAAATGCTTTACTGTCCCGACTTATTTTGGAATGTGTAGCAGGCCTGAAATGCAGGAATGGATGTTTAGTGATAAATGAAATGAAGTTAAGCAGACGAAACATGAAATATCTCAGGTTCATCCTGTCTACAATGTAATTAAAGTCAAAGTAAATGTAAGAAACTCTGTGTTTTTTTATTACTTGCATTTTCCATACTGTCCCAACTTTTTTTCTGATTTGGGGTTGTACCATCGACTCTAGGGCAGTTGTAGCCTAGTGGTTAAGGTACTGGACTAGTAAGCGAGAGGTCGCCGGTTCAAACCCCACCTCTGCCAGGTTGCCACTGTTGGGCCCTTGAGCAAGGCCCTTAACCCTCACTGTAAGTCGCTTTGGATAAAAGCGTCTGCTAAATGCCGTAAATGTAGTCGCATGTTATGTAAGTATACGATGACTTATCAGACCAGTGTTAGAAGACTGACACCACAGTTTACCTCATATATCACATTATTGCACCTTTCCTGGTGACATGCATGATTTTCAGATCTTTAGCTCAGACATTTTAGCAGCTGGTTTGTAGATCAGTGAAGGAGTTTGGAGGGACTGAACCAGCTGCCGAACACAATGAACCTCTGTTTACACAGTAAACAATCCCCTAACATGCTAGCTGCCTGAGCTAGCTATACAAATATAACATTGTCATTAAAGTTCTCGACGTGTTTTCATCTATACTAACCTTAAATGTGATCGATATTGATCAACAATACCGTACAGATAACGACTTTTTCTGAAATTCACTTTTACTGAAAGCGTTTAAATAAATCTAACACTGACGCGCACTGACTGTGCGAATGCATCTAGTTAGCATGTTAGCAGTTAGCATAACGAACGCACCACAAGCACAATGGTTTACAATAAAATGTGACAGTTTTGTCAGTAAACAGTGATAAACGGTACATACATCAGACATGGCAGACTCGTTCAGGTGAATCGTTATCCTCCGATGAGCTTTAACTGCTCGCTGTGGGGTTCAGGGCGGCTAGACACGTCCCCGTTCTGCCAATTGTCTTCTTACACTTCCTGCTCCCAGTACGTGTGCACCAGTGAAACGGTCCGACTGTGTAACACTTGTTCCATTAGGGCAACAATAATCACAGTTACCACCGTCACATTTATTTATTAGGATTGCATTCATGACAGAAAAGGTAGTCACTCGTTACACAAGTTTAATGTACAATTTTGAATCTCCAATTCACCTCACTCGCACGTCTTTGGACTGTGGGAGGAAACCCACGCAGACACGGGGAGAACATGCAAACTCCACACAGAAAGGACCCGGACCGCCCCACCTGGTGATCGAACCCAGGACCTTCTTGCTTCAGACCTTCAGTGCTACCCACTGAGCCACCACACCTCCTTATTTATACAATAAAAGCAACCCCATGTGACCCCCCCTTCAATTTGATACACAATTCAATTCACTTGCTTTAAAGAAATAGTTTCAACAATTAGGCTTCATGTTCTTCAGATAATTTGAAATGTCTTCCAACCTTATTTGTAATAAATAAAATAACAAAAAATATAGACCTGTGCTTATTTAAAGGAATGAACTCTAATTTTGGTTCATTTTAAAAAGCACTTCTAAGCTGGTTCTTAACAGGTTCTATTTTCTAGTAGATTTCTGAGGCTGGTTCTGAACAGGTTCTATTTTCTAGTAGATTTCTGAGGCTGGTTCTCAACAGGTTCAATTTTCTAGTAGATTTCTGAAGCTGGTTCTCAACAGGTTCTATTTTCTAGTAGATTTCTGAGACTGGTTCTCAACAAGTTCTATTTTCTAGTAGATTTCTGAAGCTGGTTCTCAACAGGTTCTATTTTCTAAAAGATGTCTGAGGCTGGTTCGCTACAGGTTCTATTTTCTAGTAGATTTTTGAAGCTGCTTCTGAAGAGGTTCTATTTTCTAGTAGATTTCTGAGGCTGGTTCTTAAGAGGTTCTATTTTCTAGTAGATTTGACTGACAATACAGACTTGAGCATGACAATATTCACCTGCTGCCAATTGACTAAATATTGTAGTACTCATCCTACATGCTGTGCACTTTAAAGTTATTTTTTTTAATATTCCACACGCTGCTAGCTTACATTATCTGTATATCACTGTATATTGCCATTGGTATGTTACCATATACAGGTCCTTCTCAAAAAATTAGCATATTGTGATAAAGTTCATTATTTTCCATAATGTAATGATAAAAATTAAACTTTCATATATTTTAGATTCATTGCACACCAACTGAAACATTTCAGGTATTTTATTGTTTTAATACTGATGATTTTGGCATACAGCTCATGAAAACCCCAAATTCCTATCTAAAAAAATTAGCATATTTCATCCGACCAATAAAAGAAAAGTGTTTTTAATACAAAAAAAGTCAACCTTCAAATAATTATGTTCAGTTATGCACTCAATACTTGGTCGGGAATCCTTTTGCAGAAATGACTGCTTCAATGCGGCGTGGCATGGAGGCAATCAGCCTGTGGCACTGCTGAGGTGTTATGGAGGCCCAGGATGCTTCGATAGCGGCCTTAAGCTCATCCAGAGTGTTGGGTCTTGTGTCTCTCAACTTTCTCTTCACAATATCCCACAGATTCTCTATGGGATTCAGGTCAGGAGAGTTGGCAGGCCAATTGAGCACAGTAATACCATGGTCAGTAAACCATTCAACAGTGGTTTTGGCACTGTGAGCAGGTGCCAGGTCGTGCTGAAAAATGAAATCTTCATCTCCATAAAGCTTTTCAGCAGATGGAAGCATGAAGTGCTCCAAAATCTCCTGATAGCTAGCTGCATTGACCCTGCCCTTGATAAAACACAGTGGACCAACACCAGCAGCTGACATGGCACCCCAGACCATCACTGACTGTGGGTACTTGACACTGGACTTCAGGCATTTTGGCATTTCCTTCTCCCCAGTCTTCCTCCAGACTCTGGCACCTTGATTTCCGAATGACATGCAAAATTTGCTTTCATCCGAAAACAGTACTTTGGACCACTGAGCAACAGTCCAGTGCTGCTTCTCTGTAGCCCAGGTCAGGCGCTTCTGCCGCTGTTTCTGGTTCAAAAGTGGCTTGACCTGGGGAATGCGGCACCTGTAGCCCATTTCCTGCACACGCCTGTGCACGGTGGCTCTGGATGTTTCTACTCCAGACTCAGTCCACTGCTTCCGCAGGTCCCCCAAGGTCTGGAATCGGCCCTTCTCCACAATCTTCCTCAGGGTCCGGTCACCTCTTCTCGTTGTGCAGCGTTTTCTGCCACACTTTTTCCTTCCCACAGACTTCCCACTGAGGTGCCTTGATACAGCACTTTGGGAACAGCCTATTCGTTCAGAAATTTCTTTCTGTGTCTTACCCTCTTGCTTGAGGGTGTCAATGATGGCCTTCTGGACAGCAGTCAGGTCGGCAGTCTTACCCATGATTGCAGTTTTGAGTAATGAACCAGGCTGGGAGTTTTTAAAAGCCTCAGGAATCTTTTGCAGGTGTTTAGAGTTAATTCGTTGATTCAGATGATTAGGTTAATAGCTCGTTTAGAGAACCTTTTCATGATATGCTAATTTTTTGAGATAGGAATTTTGGGTTTTCATGAGCTGTATGCCAAAATCATCAGTATTAAAACAATAAAAGACCTGAAATATTTCAGTTGGTGTGCAATGAATCTAAAATATATGAAAGTTTAATTTTTATCATTACATTATGGAAAATAATGAACTTTATCACAATATGCTAATTTTTTGAGAAGGACCTGTATTGTGTACCTCTGCTTATATGTACATACATACATTGTTTACTGAATACTGTACAATATACATGCACACGTCATTACATTTTCTATATATTGCCTGTATATAGTCTTATAGTTTGTATATTTTTGTGTTTAATGTTCTGCAACTTACGTACATTGCTTGTATACTGTATTTATACTAGAGAGATACCATCAGAATCAGAATCAGCTTTATTCGCCAAGTATGTTTACACACACAAAGAATTTGTTTCCGGCTGTTGTTAGCTCTCTACAATTTACAAACAATACAATATACAGACAAGACTATATATAGACAATAGTAGACCATCAGCTGAAACCAAATTTCTTGTGTGTATCCACATACAATACAGTTTTACTAAACACTTTTACTTTACAGTTTTACTAAACACTTAGGCTGACTTGTACTTATTTACTAACATTTTGTTCCATTCTTCTCCATTTCAAAAAAAAAAGAAAAAAAAAGGCACTTTGGTTCTAACAGGTTTTAGCAGATGTGTTCTTTGACCGTTGTTTTCCTAAACTTGAGAAATGAAATGTTCACTATAGAAGCACTTCTGTAAGTCGCTCTGGATAAGAGCGTCTGCTAAATGCTGAACATGTAAATGAAAATGTAAATACAATAAATCTGATTCTGATAGATTTCTGAGGCTGGTTCTCAACGGGTTCTATTTTCTAGTAAATTTTTGAGACTGGTTCTTAACAGGTTCTATTTTCTAGTAGATTTCTGAGACTGGTTCTTAACAGGTTCTATTTTCTAGTATATTTCAGAGGCTGGTTCTAAATAGGTTCCATTTCCTAGTAGATTTCTGTGGCTGGTTCGTAACAGGTTCTATTTTCTAGTAGATTTCTGAGGCTGGTTCTTAACAGGTTCTATTTACTAGTAGATTTCTGAGGCTGGTTCTTAAGAGGTTCTATTTTCTAGTAGATTTCTGAGGCTGGTTCTAAACAGATTCTATTTTCTAGTATATTATCTAGAAGATTTCTGAGGCTGGTTCTGAACAGGTTCTATTTTCTAGTATATTATCTAGAACATTTCTGAGGCTGGTTCTTAAGAGGTTCTATTTTCTAGTAGATTTCTGAGGCTGGTTCTAAACAGATTCTTTTTTCTAGTATATTATCTAGAAGATTTCTGAGGCTGGTTCTGAACAGGTTCTATTTTCAAGTAAATTTCTGAGGCTGGTTCTAAACAGGTTCTATTTTCTAATAGATTTCTGAGGCTGATACGAATTAATTACAACGTGATTACTTTTGACAGTCTAAAAATAAGCCAATTTATTGAAAGATTCAATTTAATTAACCAAAACATGTTCATAATGTGTGAATCTGCGAATGTTCTATGGCCGGCTTCGTGCAGACTTGAACTCCGCATGGTCCTAAAGCCTGCTTACGTAAGTCATACTGGCTGATATTTACGTCCTTGGTACAGATCGTACAGCCGGATTATAGAGAAGACCAGAGAAGATTCTGGATTTAAATACTGCAGTTACTGGTAAGAAGCTTTATTCAGATTGCAGACATTATAAACCATTTAAATGACACTATATACAGTGTTAGTTTTGGGTTAATACAGACCCTCCTCGTCTGTTCAGCGGTCCTAAAGCCAGCCATTTTGAGTTACAATCGCTGTTACTGTACTAAGTGAACGTGTGTTTAAATGACTGTTTATTTATTTGCTCTAGTAATTGTTGCTTATTGTTTGTTTATACTGGTCTAGTCATTCATCTGAACACTATTTAACTCGAACAAAACGAAATAGTTGTCATGATGCTCACTAACTTCCTCCAGAGAGTGTTGTCGTCGGTAAGCTAATTGTCCCTGAGGTCCTAATGCCGGCCATTTTGTGCTGCCTTGCACTCCAGTCCCTGTTTACTATTCCCACTTTTACAAACCATTAAATTAACAAATATGGGTTAAAATAAATGCTATGTTTTTCTCTCTCTTTCTTTTTTTAAGAACCATAAATCGCTGGGCCAATATGTTAATGACTTTTATAGACTACAGGACTTGGAAATGTGAACTCACACCTCGGCTGCCAGCATATTCTCACAATCACTATAAACGACAACTTTCTAGTAAACATTTCAATAAGCCCTAAAGTGTTCACTTTCTCTTAAAATAAACGTTTGGAAATGATTAATTTAATTGTGTGTGATTAAATAAAACCACTATGCATACAAAGACAATAATCTTAGATTTTTAGTCTTTCCAATTCAACAATTCGAGTTCATCACCACAGGGTTCTAACGAAAGAATTGCAATAAAATAACAACATCCAGAACATGATTTTATATAAATTTATTCAGGTATATTGTCCAAAAGCCCAAATTTATATAAAACATGCTCTGTTTCCATTACAGCAGTGTGATTATATTAGATATTTATTTATTTTAACGTCATGTTTTACACACTTTGGTTACATTCATGACAGAAACAGTAGTTACTAGTTACACAAGATTAACCAGTTTACAAATTTAATGTCAAACACAGTCATGGACAATTTTTTATCTTCAATTCACCTCACTTGCACGTCTTTGGACTGTGGGAGGAAACCGGAGCACCCTGAGGAAACCCACGTGGACACGGGCAGAACATGCAAACTCCACACAAAAAGGACCTGAGGATCGAACCCAGGACCTTCTTGCTGTGAGGCGACAGTGCTACCCACTGCTGTATTAGATATGTATGTATACACCAACCAGGCATAACATTATGACTGCTGACAGGTAAAGTGAATAACACTGATTATCTCTTCATCACGGCACCTTTTAGTGGGTGGGATATATTAGGCAGAAAGTGAACATTTTATCCTCAAAGCTAATATGTTAAAAGCAGGAAAAATGGGCGAGCGTAAGGATTTGAGCAAGTTTGGGCAAGCCATAGCCTAGTGGTTAAGGACCTGGACTAGTAACCAGAAGGTCGCTGGTTCAAGCCCTACCACTGCCAGGTTGCTGCTGTTGGGCCCTTGAGCAAACCCCCTTAACCCTCAATTGCTCTGACTGTATACTGTAATGTAAGTCGCTTTGGATAAAGACGTCTGCTAAATGCTGAAAATGTAAATGTAAATGAGTTTGACAAGGGCCAAATTGTGATGGCTAGACGACTGGGTCAGAGCATCTCCAAAACTGCAGCTCTTGTGGGGTGTTTCCGGTCTGCAGTGGTCAGTATCTGTCAAGAGTTGTCTAAGGAAGGAACAGTGGTAAACCGGCGACAGGTTCATGGGCGGTTGGGGAGCCAACAGACGAGCTACTCTATTATCTTGGTGGCAGATAACACAGCACACCTTCAGGGGTCTAGTGGAGTCCATGCCTCGACGGGTCAGGGCTGTTTTGGCAGCAAAAGGTGGACCAACACAATATTAGGAAGGTGGTCATAATGTTATGCCTCATCGGTGTATGTTGCTATTAAAAATAGTTGGTCTGAATATGGTCTGGATTTAAGTCAGATAAATTAACATTAAGAAAAATACAGGCCTGTTATGATATTCGATCAATACCTTTAATCAAATCACTGGTGTTTGTACTTTTGCACACATTTACTTAAAAATAAATCTTGATCCTTAGGTGATTAAATGTAGAAAATTCTGTAAAGCTTAAGGATTCATGCGGAACAAAACTGAAGGGTAAAAAATGGAAGGAAAGTCAGATCAGTTGTTCATCATCTTTATTTTTAATCAGTTAATTTTACTCTTTTAAAAAAAATAATATATACATTCGTATCCTTTGTGGTTTATTATGGTGGAATGCTTTCTCAGTTGATTTTCATTTATCATTTGAGAAAGAAAGTGACATCTTTCCATGCTTTTGCTATAGCAGACATTACGTTGGCCACTGGTGACCTTAATGGGTGGCAAGGAGATCCTAATGCGTGGCCTCGACCTAGTGAGCCGTGGGAATGAGATAAATATGTTGTGACCTCGATTTAGGCAAACTGAGAAGATATGCTGAGACGTATAAGATGATAAAATGATATGAATGGGTATGTCCGTTTACAGTCATATACAGGGGTTGGACAAAATAACTGAAACACCTGTCATTTTAGTGTGGGAGGTTTCATGGCTAAATTGGACCAGTCTGGTGGCCAATCTTCATTAATTGCACATTGCACCAGTAAAAGCAGAGTGTGAAGGTTCAATTAGCAGGGTAAGAGCACAGTTTTGCTCAAAATATTGCAATGCACACAACATTATGGGTGACATACCAGAGTTCAAAAGAGGACAAATTGTTGGTGCACGTCTTGCTGGCGCATCTGTGACCAAGACAGCAAGTCTTTGTGATGTATCAAGAGCCACGGTATCCAGGGTAATGTCAGCATACCACCAAGAAGGACAAACCACATCCAACAGGATTAACTGTGGACGCAAGAGGAAGCTGTCTGAAAGGGATGTTCGGGTGCTAAGCCGGATTGTATCCAAAAAAACATAAAACCACGGCTGCCCAAATCACGGCAGAATTAAATGTGCACCTCAACTCTCCTGTTTCCACCAGAACTGTCCGTCGGGAGCTCCACAGGGTCAATATACACGGCCGGGCTGCTATAGCCAAACCTTTGGTCACTCGTGCCAATGCCAAACGTCGGTTTCAATGGTGCAAGGAGCGCAAATCTTGGGCTGTGGACAATGTGAAACATGTATTGTTCTCTGATGAGTCCACCTTTACTGTTTTCCCCACATCCGGGAGAGTTACGGTGTGGAGAAGCCCCAAAGAAGCGTACCACCCAGACTGTTGCATGCCCAGAGTGAAGCATGGGGGTGGATCAGTGATGGTTTGGGCTGCCATATCATGGCATTCCCTTGGCCCAATACTTGTGCTAGATGGGCGCGTCACTGCCAAGGACTACCGAACCATTCTGGAGGACCATGTGCATCCAATGGCGGTGCCGTGTATCAGGATGACAATGCACCAATACACACAGCAAGACTGGTGAAAGATTGGTTTGATGAACATGAAAGTGAAGTTGAACATCTCCCATGGCCTGCACAGTCACCAGATCTAAATATTATTGAGCCACTTTGGGGTGTTTTGGAGAAGCGAGTCAGGAAACGTTTTCCTCCACCAGCATCACGTAGTGACCTGGCCACTATCCTGCAAGAAGAATGGCTTAAAATCCCTCTGACCACTGTGCAGGACTTGTATATGTCATTTCCAAGACGAATTGACGCTGTATTGGCCGCAAAAGGAGGCCCTACACCATACTAATACATTATTGTGGTCTAAAACCAGGTGTTTCAGTTATTTTGTCCAACCCCTGTACATGAACACCTAAGACCATGTATATGGTTCAGTATGCTTTATGTTAGCTGTGGGCAAAATAAAAAGATCATGGTGCCACGCCCTTCCTTATATGTTTGTTTAGATCAGTTAACATTTTCTCACATGAGCGCAGGAATTAACAACACTCAGACTCAGTATTCACACTAGAAAGTACAAATATGCTGATATGGCTACAGGTTTGTCTCTTGTGGGTGTTAAGTCAACCACTAACAGTTTTGGTAGCAGGACACTTTCGAACTGACAAATGCTTAACTTCTAGTCTAGTAGCCCTGTGTAAGCATTGTGTAAAGCATTATGAATATTACACAATATTACATGCTTAATGGATCTTAAGACAAGGGAAATGAAACAGAAGCTATTGGACACGAACAAAGGAAAGGGTTAAAATTGTTTAGTCCTGGGTAGGTAAAATGACTGAGAGAACAGATGGACCTTGATGGTTACAAAAGAAAAGTATGTGGAAGTATCTGACTTGAAAAATAAGTTTCAGATTTGAGATGCGTTCACAGAAAGGTAATTAGATGGATGGATGGTATCCATCTAAGGGCAAGCTGTAGCCTGGTGGTTAAGGCACTGGACTAGTAAACAGAAGGTTGCTGGTTCAAGCCTCACAACTGCCAGGTTGCTGCTGTTGGGCCCTTGAGCAAGGCCCTTAACCCTCAATTGCTCAGACTGTATACTGTCACAGTACTGTAATGTAAGTTGCTTTGGATAAAAGCATCTGCTAAATGCTGAAAATGTAAATGTATTAAGTGTTAAGTATAGTGTTAGAAGTAGGATTTTACATTTTCAGCATTTAGCAGACGCCTTTTATCCAAAGCGACTTACAATTGAGACTGTATACATTGCAAGCAGTTAATAATAATAATAATAATTATAATCCATTTTATTTATGGCGCCTTTCAAAACACTCAAGGACACCTTACAAAGGCAAGAAAGTAACAGACATCAATAAACCATTCAAATCTAATAGAAATCAATAAAGATCAATACAATAAAATCAATACAATAACAAAAAATCAGTACAATCTCTAAACAGTCCAATGTAATCACTGTTAAACAAATATTGGGGGTAGTAGTACCAATCAAGTTTGAAAGATTAGTAGTAGGCTAGCTTGAGAAGGTGAGTCCCCCCCCACCCAATTTTTATCCCCCAGTCTAGTCATGTCCAATTACCCTGAATGCATCCTCTATACTGATTCGACCCTTCACCGCTGACTGAGGACGCCTCTCAACTGACATGCGCCCCCTCCGGTACGCACAGTCAGTACAGACTGCATTTTTCACCTGCACGAGTCGAGTTCATATACTTGACGGGCACTGTGCACGGAGGGCCACACCCCTATCAGCATTATTCCTCAGCCCTGTGCAGGCGCCATCAGTCAGCCAGCAGGGGCCACAGTCGCACCAGTCATGAGGACCTATGATCCGACTAACAACCCTGAACAACAGCCAATCGTTGTTCATACTGAAACCCAGCCTAGTCGGAAAGGCAGAGCTGAGGTTCGATACGAGAGAAGGTGAGTTTTAAGTTGGGATTTAAAAGTAGAGAAACAATCGATAGTACAGATATGGATTGGGAGGGTGTTCCAGAGAGAAGGGGCAGAGTGGCTAAAAGCCCTCGCGCCCATAGTCGACAGGCGGACAGAAGGAATAGGCAAGGCAAGGCAAGGCAAGTTTAGTTGTATAGCACCTTTCATACACAGTGGCAATTCAAAGTGCTTTACATAAGGAAAAATTAAAAATTAAAAGCATTAAAACATTCCTGAGATCTAGAACCTCAGAAAGACTTCTTGCAAACATTTAGTTACAATTAAAAACATGAAATTCAAACAAGAGAGATAAAAATTAAGAACTTGAAAAATTAAAAGAAAATATTGTAAAATATACCCTACAATTTGGTAAATACGAAATTAAAACGAGAAATAAGCAAATAAAACATAAAAACTAAAAGAAAATATAGTAAAATATACCTTACAGTTTAGAGAATATGGAATTAAAACAAGACTAAAAGAAATATGGTAAAATGAGGGTAATAGTAAAAATATCGAGCTCAATCATAGGCACAAGAAAAAAGAAACGTTTTTAACCTGGATTTAAAGATTTCTATGTTTGAGGAACATCTAATATCTCCTGGCAGTCTGTTCCAGTTATATGCAGCCCAACAACTAAATGCTGCTTCACCATGTTTAGTTTGGACTCTGGGCTCTACTAGCTGACCTGAGTCCATGGATCTAAGAGATCTACTGGGTTTATATTCTCTGAACATTTCTGAGATGTATTCTGGGCCGAACCCATTCAGTGATTTGTAGACCAGTAGCAGCACCTTAAATTCTATTCTGTAACTAACCGGAAGCCAGTGTAGAGATTTCAGAACTGGAGTGATGTGCTCAGTTCTCTTTGTCTTGGTTAAAACTCTTGCAGCAGCGTTCTGAATGAGCTGTAACTGTTTAGAATAGAAAGCTGGAAGGCTGAGGAAGACCTAAGAGTGCAGGTGGGATTGTAGACTTGGAATAAATCGGAGATGTAAGATGGTGCTAGACTATGTAGAGCTTTGAATGTGAATAATAAGATCTTGTAGTGTATGCGATAATATATGGGGAGCCAATAAAGCTCTCTGAGAACTGGAGTGATGTGTTTAGTTGAGGGTGACCTAGAGATAATCCGTGCAGCGGAGTTTTGGACTAGTTGGAGTTTTTGTAATGATTTTTGAGGTAAGCCGAATAGGATTCGGGATGTTACCAGCGCATGGACGAGAATGGCAGTACTTGTTTGACCGAGGAACGGGCGTAGGCGGTTATAAGTGGAAGTAGGCAGATTGTGTAATGTTATTGATGTGTGCTTTGAAAGAAAGATGTTTCAAAGTTAAAAGTTTTCAAAGTAACGGAGAATTTCGGTTTTATCTATATTAAGCTTCAGGAAGTTTTTAGAGAACCAGTTTTGGTTAAGGGCCTTGCTTAGAGGCCCAACAGTGGCAAGCTGGCAGATGTGAGGCTTGAACCAGTGGCCTTTCATTTACTAGTCCTGTACTTTAACCGCTAAGCTACCACTGCCCACGTGCAATTAAAGAGTTTTAAGGGAGTGTTCTGAAAGAGCGATGGTTTTAATCTGAAAGGAAAAAATCAGACACCAGGTTGTTGGGATGATTATTCAGGGCTTTGTGAGATAAAAATCATTAAAGTGGTCAGCCAGCTGGGTTTTGAGCTATTAAATGCTTATGGGGAGATCTGGAGTGGGAAATTGAGGCAGAAGTGCTGGAATGCATCAGTAGTCAGGGGCAAGATGTTGTCCATGCCCCCCAATTCAACTCAATTATTTTGTATCACTGCACTGAATTGAATATTTGGCAGCTTTTGTCTGTTGTACTTCTATTCAGGCTTTCTTATTAGTATGCCATTGTATTTTAAATAGGGATGTAAGGATGCACCACAAGACAGTTAAAGATCGATTCACATGTGTAACGATTCATTTCGGTTTATGTGTATAATGAATGAATATTTACTTTAAACAGCAGAGGGCACTGGCGCTATTCACCTCGCCTGGTTGACATCACTACAGGGTTGCCAGGTTCGGAATTTTCCAGATTTATTTATGTGCGGATACTTTCTTTATTTGTATTATTCATTTATTTATTTAATGTGGGATTTGTTTTAAAATTTTGTTGACACAAAAAGGGGATTGTGCAGCATTGTTTTGCATTGTTTGTACCTACCTCAGAAATAAAAGGGCATTAGAAAAAAATTAGTTGAAGCTACCTTTGTACCAATTTTAGACTATGGGAATATTTTATACAGACATACCTCAAAGACAACACTGCACTCCCTAGATTCGGTTTATCATTCTATGATAATGGCACATGTGCAAGTTATTCAACTCATCACTGCAAACTCTTTGAAATGACTGGTTGGCTTCCACTTTTAGTACGACGGCAAGTACATTTTGTCATTTTTGTGTATAAAGCAGTTATTGGTCAGCTCCCACCATACTTGTCTAAATTTTTATCATCAAACAAGTCTTTGTATGACTTACGATCCAGTAGCTATATACAATTGGAAGGTCCAGTAGTTCGGTCGAAATTTAGAAAGACAGCATTTAGTTACAATTTAGCACCTTTTGTATGGAATGATTTACAGAAACATTTAAAATTGAAGCAGTTTATTTCTTTGACTGAATTTGAAGTAAAAGTCAAAAATTTAGCTTGTTCGTGTTAAATGTATACATGTGTACTGTATATATCCTCCTTATGTTGTTGATTGTGAAATATTTGTGTTATATGCTGCTGTCTTGGCCAGGCTCACTTGTAAAAGAGATTTTTAATCTCAGTGTGACTTTTCTGGTTAAATAAAGGTTAATAATAATAATAATAATTCATTATTTAGATAAATAAAAGATAAGCACAAATACAGTATTTTTTAAAGAGAAATAATAAAAAGAAACTTTGTCATAATTTGTCTTTAATTTCGTTTTGTTTAAAAAATCGGGAAGAAATCGTATCGCATCGTGGGTAGAGTGTATCGTTACATCCCTAATTTTAAATAACTAAATAAGTAAGCCCATGTTGTTTTTCTCCTTGTGTGATCCAACAGTTGCACATAATTAATCGTTATTAATGGTAATAGTGAAACATGTTTAATCCGGTTCTCATCTTTAGCATTGTTTTAAAGGTGTTTATTAAGAATTACACCAACTTTTCTTTGTAGGTGCTCAAGCTAGTAGTTCTGCTACCTTGATAAATGCTTTACTGACATAATCATGATGCATTTTAAGATTTAAATGGTTAAATGGTAATACTTGTGCCCTAGAACGAATAAGATTTAAATTTGTCACCTTTTTATAACAAAAACTTGTTCACTTACAGCAAAAGGATGGCCTCGCCTCAATCTGGGACCCCACCTACTGCAGGGCAGGATAGTCCACCTCTAGAAAATGAACCCAACAAAGAAAGCAAGGACGCAACTGTCAAACCAACAAGAAGAAGAGGCAAAGGGAAGCCGGCTAAATCTCAGCACCCATTTAAATGTTTGACCTGCCAAGAAACGTTTTTGAGCCCCTCAGCTTTACAGGGCCACAAGCTTTCAGCTCACAGAAAGGAGAAGCAGCAGCCTTATACCTGCGCTCAGTGCAGCAAGACCTTCTCCAGCCGGGCACAGCTATCTAAGCATCAGCGCACACATACTGTGCAGCGTCCATTTCAGTGCTCTCAGTGCCATAAAGCGTACAAGACCCAGACGGAGTTGCGCAACCACAGCCGCTCCCACACCGGAGAAAAACCCTTTGTATGTACTGAATGCGGCAAGGCATTTATGCAGGCCATCTGCCTGCGCATTCACATGACACAACACAGTGGCGAAAGGCCTTATTCTTGTGCGCAGTGTGCCAAGAGCTATCCTACACTTTCCAAGCTAAAAGTTCACCAGCGCTCTCACACTGGGGAGAAGCCGTACTTCTGTGTAGAATGCGGGAAGAGTTTTGCTGACCCCTCTGTATACCGCAAACACCGGCGTAATCACCAGGGTCACCGGCCATATTCCTGCGAACAGTGTGGAAAGACATACACAGAGCTTAAAGATCTGAAGAACCATGAACGTTCTCATACAGGAGAGAAGCCCTACCTTTGCTCAGACTGTGGCAAGGCCTTCTCCAGATCCTCCTCCTTAGCCTGTCATTTGCGCATTCACTCAGAAAGCAAGCCCTACCAGTGTGAGCAATGTGGCAAAGGCTTCACCCAACTCTCCTCCTACCAGTCCCACCTCCGCACACACTCTGGAGAGAAGCCTTTTCTCTGTCCACAGTGTGGTAAGATGTTCTCAGATCCGTCAAGCTTCCGCCGCCACCAGAGGGCACACCAGGGTTTCAAGCCTTACCCCTGTGACAAGTGTCCCAAGAGATTTCGGCAGCCGGCTGACCTAGCCGTCCACCAGCGTGTGCACTCGGGCCAGAGGCCATACAAATGCCAAAACTGCGATAAGGCCTTTGTTGCGTCCTGGGATCTGCGGCGACACATGCTGGTGCACACTGGCTTGCGGCCTTTCTCTTGCACCGAGTGTGGGAAGTCATTCGCCGAGCGCTCCAGTCTCAACAAGCACAAGAGGGTTCATTCTGGAGAGCGACCTTTCAGGTGCCAGTTGTGCTCTAAGTCATTTGTCATGGCATCCAGCCTGCGCAAGCACGAGAGGACCCACTTGGACCGACCCGTCCCGCAGGAGTTGGTTCCTGATTCTGGGCAGGCGTTTTCACAAAACGCAACCCCACAGTTCTCATGCACTCACTGCGATATGATGTTCGGGACATGGGAGGAGGTGCAGGCCCATTCCAGCCTGCACAACGTCTCACCTCCATCAGAGTCCACAGCTTCCAACAGAGGTCCTTTTGTTTGTGAGACTTGCCAGGCTAAATTCAGTCAGTTATCTGATCTCCAAGCGCATGAGAAGATGCACCCCCAGCCCCGACCACATGTTTGTGATAGCTGCGGTAAAGGTTTTCTGAACAAGGCCGGATTACGCAAGCATCAGCGCATCCACTCTGACAGTCGGCCACATTGCTGTGCTGTCTGCGGCAAGACTTTCCTTTTTGCCGCTTACCTCCGCAAACACTTGCGCACGCACCGTGATGGCGAGTCCTTATCACCGCTGCCACAGACAGACATAGCAAACGCACAGCAAGTTCCATCCCCACCGAGCGCAGCCTCTCCGGTAGATTCAGATCCCCCCACAATTTCAGTAAGTGTACCTGTTGGTGTACCAGTCTCTGTGTTCCAGGCAGTGTCAGATATATCCAGGCATGTGTATATAAATAAAAGCGAGAACCTTTAAACATTTTGCCAGATTTTCTTGCTGACCTGAGTGGATTCAGTCCAAAAAATTTATCATACACTGATCAGCCAAAACATTAAAACCACCTCCTTGTTTCTACACTCACTGTCCATTTTATCAGCTCCACTGACCATATAGGAGCACTTTGTAGTTCTACAATTACTGACTGTAGTCTATCTGTTTCTCTACATACTTTTTAAGCCTGCTTTCACCCTGTTCTTCAATGGTCAGGAGCCCCACGAGACCACCACAAAGCAGGTATAATTTAGGTGGTGGATCATTCTCAGCACTGCAGTTACAATAACATGGTGGTGGTGTGTTAGTGTGTGTTGTGCTGGTATGAGTGGATCAGACACAGCAGCGCTGCAGGAGTTTTTAAATACCGTGTCCACTCACTGTCCACTCTATTAGACACTCCTACCTAGTTGGTCCACCTTGTAGATGTAAAGTCAGAGACGATCGCTCATCTATTGCTGCTGTTTGAGTTGGTCATCTTCTAGACCTTCATCAGTGGGCAAAGGACGCTGCCCATGGGGCACTGTTGTCTGGATGTTTTTAATTGGTGGACTATTCTCAGTCCAGCAGTGACAGTGAGGTGCTTAAAAACTCCATCAGCATTACTGTGTCTGATCCACTCATACCAGCACAACACACACTAACACACCACCACCATGTCAGTGTCACTGCAGGGCTGAGAATGATCCACCACCCAAATAATACCTACTATGTAGTGGTCTTGTGAAAGTCCTGACCATTGAAGAACAGTTTGAAAGGGGGCTAACAAAGCATGCAGAGAAACAGATGGACTACAGTCAGTAATTGTAGAACTACAAAGTACTTCTGTATGGTAAGTGGAGGTGATAAAATAGACAGTGAGTGTAGAAACAAGGTGGTGGTTTTAATGTTATGGCTGATCAGTGTATATGCTTGCATACACACAAAAGATGTCTCTCTTAAGGTTGTTGTCCCATGTTACTTTACATTCTTATCATGACTTGATTATGTTAATATGCATTAAATTACAATAATATTGGTAGTAAAATAAATTTTATTTCCTTAATTCGCTTCACTTTTGGATTACCTATGTAACCCCGTTTCTTACTAAAACCTTTAATTACCAGGTTGCTTTGCTGGTAATGGTTCTGCTTTATGACTTATAGCAAATCAAATCATCAAATAATCGTGGTATTTCTTCTACAGAATGCTTCTTTGTTAGTGTAATAAAGTTTGTTGTAAAGTTTGTTAGTCTTTTATGAACTATTATGCATTTTAAGACTTTTATTGAATTACTTCTGTGGAATTACTTCTATGTTGGGGTTTATTGGATTTATTTAACCTGTCTATTCTGTATCACCTTGTACAAACCTAAGTATTAGTAGAGTACTAAAATATTAATGTGAATTGAACCCATCAGATGAATGATGCATTTAGTAAGCCACTGTGTTTCTACCTAGGTAAATAACAGCCCACATGCATGATATATAGACAGAGTCTAATAATTATTAATCACTACGTAGCAGTGTTGGAAATGATTACATGTGGTGCAGCGGTTAATCGCACTAGCTTACTTCCGCTGCAGAGATGGGTCGCAGAGATGGGTCGCACACACAATGATATCAGACTTCGACTCGGACTCGTTTCAAATGACTCGGACTTGACTCGTGACTCGCAAAAAATGACTTGTGGACAACAGAAGTCAGTATGTGTTTACATTAGTTACGCTCCCTACTCCCTTTGGATAGTAGTGCACTTCACTGTAACAGCTAATGTGAATGAAACGCTCCTACAGAATTGGCGCTAATGATTGAAAGAACCGCTTTTTTGAATCAATCAGACCTTCTGATTTAAATTTTTAGTAAGAAATGCTGTTTTTTGCATGTATTTAGTTTCCAGCGTCACACAGATGATGTGTCAATGAAACGCTTGATTGGCTTTCTAACGAGTTAGTGTTTTACTTCACAACCGGGAAAAGTTTGGAGGTTGTTAATTATAAGCACATTTACAAAATAACGGATTATATTTCTAATGGGACAAGCGCTTGTAAATCTAATAGCATCTGGAAGAACATAGGCTAAGGTAAGCATTGGTTATGGATTCTTTGCTGTGTTTTGGATTTTGGCCGCTGTGCCGGGATTTGCAATGAAAACAAAACGTCAGTTTATGGAAAGTAAAGGCACGTAAGGCAAGTAAAACAGCAAAATACAATTGCTAATCTGTTGTTGTTTTTTTTATCTGAACTTACATATTATTTGTTTATTTCTACACTACATTTCCAATATATGTTTTGTGTATAATATATTGACTTGGACTCTAGCCTACAGACTCGTGACTTGACTCTGACTCGTATTTTGTGACTTGTGAACATCTCTGTACTGCTTCCATCCACGGTTCGATTTTCCAGCTGTGCTATCGGCTGGTCGGGCGTTTACATACACACATGACTGCCTATGTCTGGAGTGGAGACCGAGGCCCTGCGATGGATTGGCGCCCGGGTTCGGGGTGTGTTACTTCACTGCAGCCAGTAATTCCAAAGCAAAGCTTGGCATGACTTTTAACTTGTTTTATATTGTTTTAGAGGTAAATGCTAAATTGTTCAGTCTTTAAGTGCTCATGAATGTATCAGTGTTTTACATGAACATGTCAGTGTATTACATGAATGAATGATGATAAGATGTAGCTTGTACTGGGCTGCTACAAACACCTTTATGTGCCAATTTATCATTGACTTGCCAAATGACCTGTACTTTTCTCTATATTATATATTTAATAAAATGACATGTCATTTTTATTATTTGATTTATTACTTTTAAGTCAAAAAATGATTTGATTTACTTCATAACAGAGGAAAAAACAACTAAACTTTAGTATCTATTGTGACCTTACTAGAGAAAACATTGCGAATGACAATTTCTGATGATGATAGCAGTTTAGCAGACTATATACTGAGAAGCTCTTAATAGTAGCATTGTCAGCATTGCTGAAACAGAAGACGAACAGTACCCTTGATCCTGAAGGACATTTTCTCTAAGTAAGTCTGTTTAAGTTCAAGTTTAAATATTTTAAACTGTTATAGTTAAATATGCAAGAATCTGTAGACATCTAAAAATCTGTAAATAATATGAGAAACCTAAAATGAGTCTGAAAAAAAGATTACAAAATGTACATATGTATAATTACTAGGGCTGTCATTAAAATTTTAATCACGATTAAAAAAATTAATCGAGATTAACATTTTGGATCAAACTATTTTTATTGGGCTGTGTTTGTGCCACATAAATATGTGTTTCTGTGGTAATCTGCGCTGCTTTAACACACCAACATTGTGTTTAGGGATAACACGGGTCTTTCTCCAGTTTGCGTCATGAGTTATAAATTACTCGAGCTGTTGCTGCTGCTACATATTGTGAAATATAGGGTATTTTAAAGAATAATTTTCAAAAAGCGTGAGAAATCATCACTAGACAAAATGACAGTTATTAATTGACGCTTTAATATCATCTTTGGTCAGAGCACGGATTTGTCTCGTCAGGCATCTGCACGCACAGATACATGTTACAGGCAAAATGAGCTCTGACTCTTTATTTAAGAGGAATTTGGATGGAAAGCCCATGAACTGTACATGTCGTGGGAACATTACAAACTCTGGTGTTAAATGGATCGCAATGGACTGTAGACGCTTTAACATAGTTAACGATGTGGGTTGACATGACATTATACTTGTTGGGGTCCTTCACGACATGAACTCAACCACTCACCTCACTGCCCCCCAATTGGCTGCACTCGCCAGGTCGTTATTATTATATTACAATTACATTATTATTATTATTATTATATTACAAAACTGCATTAAAAATACCAGAGGCATGAATTTGGACTTGAAGTCTAGCTTCTGAGTGCAGTGGCGGTTCTAGACCATGTGAGGTGGGGGGACCAGGCAGGGGCCAGAGGCTATGTAAGAGGGGCCACTGCCCCCCACCCCCCCACTGGTGTTGCATCTAGAAATGGTTTATATTATGAGCGCCTGTTTTTAGTGGCAGGGTTATGAACAGGAAAAAATCCTCACTTTTGTCAGATAATGTAAACAGACTTGTCATTTTAAATAATTGACAAAAATAATTTAGATTTAATAATTTTATCATAATTTTATGAATGTTTTTATTGGTAAACATGTTCTTGCGATAAAAATGTGCATAACTGTTCAAATTGTGCTTAGTTATTAGTTAGCGATTCATTGCAATTAATTTGGTTCTTTAATCACGTGACAGCCCTAATAATTACTATAATTTACATTTTATTACAATTATATATTATTTTCTGTGATTTTTATCTGACTACAGATAGTGAGTTCTTGAAATTAATAATCATGAAATTAATTACAAAGATAATTATTTAAGATATTAAGATATTCTATAATAATTTTTAATAATTTAGTAATTATTTATTTTGTAAGAAGAAAGGTTTTGAACAGAAGTTCTTATCATCTGTGTTTCTGTGTAATATGTAATGCTATAAGAGGACACATAAGTTAGAAAAGTTGAACAGTTGTTTAACGTTACCCATGCCATGCTGTGACAAACATTTTGCTCCTCACCTAATTTGCTAAATTTTGCTAATTTATCACATTTAATGTTTCAGATTGTTCTTACTAATTCTAATAAGATAAAGAAACCAGTAAACACAAAATGCAGGTTTTTTAATAATCATCCCATTTACAGAAGATAAAGATTTATTCCAAACCTAGATCACCCATGCGTAAAAGTAATTGCCCCCCATAATTGTTACCTAATAACAGTTAAATGAATTTAAACGAATTTTGTTCTACTCTTCTTTGCAGAGTCTTTAATTGGTTTTACAGTAGATGAGGTTTTAAGCTTCCTGTTTAAGGTCTTGCGACAGCATCTCAATAGGATTCAAGCCAGGAATTTGACTCAGCCAATTAAAAAAATTATTTTTGTTTTATTTGAGTCATTCAGAGTGTATTTGCTTTCATGCCTCAGATCAGTGACCTGCTTCATAACCCAAATACACTTGAGCTTTAGGTCACAAACTGCCAAGTGAATGTTATCCTTCAGGATTTTCTGACAGAGAGCAGAATTCATGGTTCCATCAAGTATGACAGGTTGTCCAGGTCCTGTGGAGGCAGACCCAGCTCATATCATTGCCATTACTATGTTTGACTGTTGTTATCAGCTTTATGTCAAGACAAGTCATGTCAATTTTATATGTATAGCGCTTTTTACAATGAACATTGTCTCAAAGCAACTTTACAGAATCCAGGACCTACAGACCAAAAACCCCTGTTGAGCAAGCCGAGGCAACAGTGGCAAGAAAAAACTCCCTTAAAATTACAGGAAGAAACTTTGAGAGGAACCAGACTCAGCAGGGACCCCCATCCTCCTTGGGTGGCCTGGAGGATCATTTGTATAAATAGGATTTACACAAATCATACATACACACAAATTAAACTAAAAGTTAAAACTAGCAAAAATAATTGGAGTTCTTAATTATTTGTCTGTGATAAAGTGCATAGTGAGTTCTTGACATTTTTGGTGCAAACAAGCCACTTCCGTCACATCTAGCAGGAGCAGCATTGTTGGCACAGCAGTCTCGATGTGCAGTCTGTAACCTCGGGGTAAAACAACAGAAAATGTAGTTGAAATGTGAAATCGTATGTCATCCAAAAAGTTTCACATTTAGCTCATTAGTCCATATGAACAATATCGCAGAGACTTGGGGGTCATCTAGACTTTTAGCCTCTGTGTTCTTCTGGATCAGCAGTGGCTGGCACCTTGCAACTCTTGCATAGATGTCTGGGTTCTTTTGTAACCTCTTGGATGATTTGTCAAGTGTTCTTAGTGAAACTTTGGTTGGCCGGTCACTTCTGGGAGGGTTCACCTCTATTCCACTATAAGTTTTTACCATTTGTGGATAATGGCTGATTCACTGGTTCACTGTGGTTTGCTGGAGTACCAGTTTTAGCAATGGCCTTGGAACCCTTTCCAGACTGCTAGATTCCATCTGTATATGAATCTCACAATACATGAAATCCTTGTTTAAAAAACAGCATTTGTGTTTACATGGGTTATTTTTGTTTAATATTAAAAGTGGTCTGATGATCTGAAACATATGTGTGACAAATATTCCAAAATAGAAGAAATTAGTAAGGGGCAAATACTTTTTCACAGCACTTTATTTACAATTTTTTTTTGACATTGGATTGAACATTGTTAGCTAAATCAAAAATTTTATTATGGTACCAGTGTGGTGATGGTAAAGGTAATAAAAATCCCATCAAAGTTGTTAAGCATGCAAATATTGGTTTGCGTTTTAAGACAGGAGACGTTCAGCCTAAGAAGAAATGGCAGCTATAGTTACCGGTCTGATCCCCATTCTCCGTACCGCTGTGGACGCCAGCGCCACCTACAAAGGGCGCACGGTGTGGTTCGGCTTTCTCTGCATTCGCCTCGTGACCCTTTTTGTGGCCGAGATGCCGTGGTTTAAACTGGACTCTGACTTCAGCTGCAACGTCACTGGAGACCTGTGCAGTCGAGCCTGCTTCAATAAACACTTTGACAAACCCGTGGTAATGGCCTGGAACTTCATCTTCATCCTTTTGATCATGTCGGTGCTGCTCATGGAGCTCTTCACTGCCCATGTGCACTCTGTTTTTCAAAAAAAGAGTTCTAAAAAGAACAATCAGGTGGAGCTGGAATCTCTAGGTGGGCTGAAAAGTGCGAATGACCCTGCCAGTAACCCGAGTGGAAAGATGATCCTGGATATGCATGGAAGCAGGAATGCTGTGCTGTTCTACCTTTTAAGTGTGATGCTACGAATTATGGTAGAGTTATGGTTTGTGTATGTGTTGCTTTTTTGGAATCTGCCTAAACTAACGGTAGAGAGCTTCCTTTGTACAGGAATTTCTAGATGTCCAGTACAGGAGTGTGTGGTGAGGGCTAGAGTGGAGAAGTGTATGTCTATCTATGCTCTGGCGTCCATTTCCGTCTTGGTTATTATTAGCAGTTGTATGTTCTCTCTGTACTTTATTTTTCATTACCTGTGTAATTGCTGTACCCAAGGATCCTCTACTGTGTAACTATACAGCTTGAAAGTTTATCCAAACAGCTAAGTGGTCCTTTGTGTGTCTGTCTGTTTTCTTGTACATTATATGACTGATAGTATGGGGACACCTGACAATGCATTTGTACAACATCCCATACCAAATCCACAGACATTAATGTGGAGTTGCCCCAATCCTCCATTCCTCTAGGAAGGCTTTTCCCATAATTTTGGAGTGTATCTTTGGAAGCTTCTTCCCATTTAGTCAAACAAGGACTTGTCAGGTTAGTAGCTGATATTGGAATAGAAGCCGTTCCAAATCATCCTAAAGTGTATAACATGGGGTCATGGTTTGGGCTCTGTGCAACTCCAAACTTATCAAACCATTACTTCATTGACCTTGCCCTGTACACAGTGACACAGTCATGCTAAAATACACTGATCAGCCATAACATTAAAACCACCTCCTTGTTTCTACACTCACTGTCCATTTTATCAGCTCCACTTACCATATAGAAGCACTTTGTAATTACTGACTGTAGTTCATCTGTTTCTCTGCGTGCTTTGTTAGCCCTATTTAATGCTGTTCTTTAATGGTCAGGACTCTCCCAGGACCACTACAGAGCAGGTATTATTTAGGTGGTGGATCATTCTCAGCACTGCAGTGACACTGACATGGTGGTGGTGTGTTAGTGTGTGTTGTGCTGGTATGAGTGGAGTTTTAAACACCTTACTGTTACTGCTGAACTGAGAATAGTCCACCAACCAAAGATATCCAGCCAACAGCACCCTGTGGGCAGCGTCCTGTGACCACTGATGAAGGTCTAGAAGATGACCAACTCAAACAGCAGCAATAGATGAGCAATCGACTCTGACTTTACATCTACAAGGTGGACCAACTAGGTAGGAGTGTCTAATAGAGTGGACAGTGAGTGGACAGGGTATTTAAAAACTCCAGCAGCGCTGCTGTGTCTGATCTACTCATACCAGCACCATGTCATTGTCACTGTCGTGCTGAGAATGATCCACTACCTAAATAATACCTACTCTGTAGTGGTCCTGTGGGGGTCCTGAACATTGAAGAACAGAGTAAAAGCAGGCTAAAAAAGCATGTAGATAAACAGATGGACTACAGTCAGTAATTGTATAAGTACAAAGTGCTTCTATATGGTAAGTGGAGCTGATAAAATTGACAGTGAGGTGGTTTTAACGTTATGGCTGATCAGTGTAGAGAAGTGTTTCCTCAAACTGGTGCAACAAACTTGGTAAATATAATTAATTTAATGTCCTCATACTTTCTGCCATATACTGTAGTGTGTTACCTCATAACAATGTTAATATTGAATGAAAGAACAACAGCTTTTCCAAATATTTGTTAGATATGCAAGAAATGTAATACATTTGTTCAAATACAATGTGTACGTGTTAACAGTATTAGCTCAGTGCTTAGCATAGTGCCAAGTGCTTCTTGGTTAAGGTGTTAAAAATGTACGTCAACAAAGGAAACCTTGTTTTCAGACAAGCTTGTTATTTTATTATCTATAGTAGCATGCAAAAAGTTTGTTTAGCAATTACTTAATAAAGATTATAAGCTCTTAAAGTAGTTATAAATAACAACTGAAGTGATTTAGCTAATTGAGCATGTTGATTGTTGGTTGGTTTGGCAGGCTCAGTTGCAGAGGTCTGTGCTGCAGCATTGTCTCTCCACCAGGGGGGGCACTTTCACCTCACATTCATGTGCACTGGCACACCTGCGTACCTCACCATCTAAAAGTCAAAGAGCAAGAACAAAGCATCGGTTTAATACTCTTTACAAAGCACAACGTTTCTGAAACTCAGTCAAATTTACCATGAGCTACACCTTATAGGGGTGACAAATTAAAGCAAAAGAAACACACAACATAATGTTTGTTTCTAAGTTGTTGGAGCAGAACAGCTTCAGTGTGCCTTGGTAAACATTCATTCATTCATTCTTTTTGTTATCCGTTTATACAATTAGGGTCACGGGGGTAGGGGGGGCAGTTGGGTTGCTGGAGCCTATCCCAGCTTTTCAATGGGCGCAGGGCACACAGTAACACCCTGGACAGGACGCCAGTCCATCGCAGGGCAGACACACATACACACACACACCCATTCACTTATAGGGCAATTCAGTGTCTCCAATTAACCTGACTGCATGTTCTTGGACTGTGAGAGGAAATTGAAGCTCTTGGAGGAAACCCACGTAGACTCGGGGAGAACATGCAAACTCTGCACAGAAAGGACCCAGACCGCCCCGCCTGGGGATCGAACCCAGGACCTTCTTGCTGTGAGGCGACAGTGCTACCCACTGAGCCACCGTGCCACCCGCCTTGGTAAACAGTAGGTTCTATACATTTCTAAAACTCTCCAGGGATGAAACAACATTCAAAAATCACCAATATTGTCTCTTGATAATGGTGTTGAAGAGCACTGTTTAACACCTCTGTCCGAAGTCTCCCATAGGCATTTATCCGGATTAAGTCCTGTGACTCATATGACATATAATGTACATCCTATCAATGTGCTTATTTCCTGTACATACTTTATATATTTTTAACACAAAACAAAATACAGTGGTAACTCGACGTGCCCAAAACCCAAAATCTTTAAAACTCGATGCCCTGCATCGAGAAATTTGTACCCTTAAACGTGACTGCCACTTTGTTCAGCACTTGGCTTAAGCATTGCGGTAACACGTCAACAAAGTGCAAATATAAGACGAATATGCATTTGTGTGAAATAATCGTCAAATAACTACATTACCAGGTTTCCCATACATCCTTATGGGGAAAATACCTTAAAACTCAACTCCTTTTAAACTTAACACCACTCCCAGAACCAACTGACATCGAGTTTTAAGGTACCACTTGTACATAAATTATCCTTACTTTTGAAAATATAATGCTCCATTAATACAAAATAAGAATTAAATATGAATGCTCCATTAATACAAAATTTACACACAAAAATGTATTGATTGAAAATCTGAGACATGTTGCATCAAGAAAAAAGTTCTTCTGTATAATGTTGTTGTCATTGGTGTTACAGACATAGTGTGATTTCAGCAACTGTACAATTTTTACGTTATAAAGTGAAATGTAGAGCAGCTGTAAAAATTATAAAATATTACTAATTGTATGCTCATATAGAATAAAGAGCAAGTACAAGACATATTTGTCAAATAAATGTTTTCATTGTTCAGTTCTGAGTTCTGATTAAAAGTCTTGATTTTTAATGATTTGGTGTAAACTGCATGAATACACAGAACCAGGCAGCTCTATGTCGAGAGTTTATAAAGAGAAATCTAGAGTGGTTGTTAAAGACTGTAAAATATTACTACAGTAATTGTATGCTCATATAGATTAAGTATCATTTATACTACATACATGCTGGTTCATGCATTCTGATCCTGATGCAGTATGAGAGATCCATACTGCACTCCTGCTCCTCTGTCTGATCACAGAACGGAAAGTCCTTGTCAACACTCTTGCAGAAGTTACACTTCAGGCTCTGCGTAACTGACATATTCACATACTTAGTTGTTTCGGTTTAAAACTGCATGACCTTTTTGTTTTAAATTAACTGTACTTTGCAGAAGGACTTTAACAAAACAGGCATCTAGAATATGATCATATTATTTTAAATTATGTCATTTGGGATTTACAGCATACATTAAAACATTAGCTAGGAAATTAGACCTGTGAACTCACCGCAGAGCAGAGCAACAAACACAGTCACGACTAACATTCGGGGTCCCATTTTGATACAACTGAGGAAAAAAATGACAAGTATTATTATTAATTAAATCAGTATCAGATAAATACGAGTATGTTAAAGAAACAATGCATGCATGTAAAAGAGCAAGATTTATCTGACCTTATATTGACTAGGAAGAGCATGAACATTTTTTATCCATGTGTATATATATGTAATTTGATAAACAGTGACCTACATCCAAACATCCCAATGATAATAGCGTACACACGAGTATCACATGTCCTCTTTCACCTTCCTTACTTTTGTAATTATTGTAAAGCAGGCTATTTAAAACCAAAGCGTCAAAAGAGTCATCAAGCTCAGCTATTTCAATGCTTTATGAATTACAAGGATTACATATGTTTATGTATGTAAAACACCTGACTACATATCAAAAATACTGGTTTTAATAATGAGCTATAAATAGGCTTAGTTGAAGTACATTGTAAATGTAGATTTGAGTCAATGTAAGAAAAACACCGCCTTCAACAGCACAGCATTGTCAGTTTGCTCATGTGATAGCAGCGCAAGGCATAACATTATACAGACTTGGGTCAAAATCTCCAGTAAATGTTTTCATGAAACATCAGAATGTGGATTTGCATGGTTGTTGGTGTCACACAGGCTGGTTTAGATACACTGATCAGCCATAACATTAAAACCACCTCCTTGTTTCTACACTCACTGTCCATTTTATCAGCTCCACTTACCATATAGAAGCACTTTGTAGTTCTACAATTACTGACTGTAGTCCATCTGTTACTCTACATGCTTTGTTAGCCCCCTTTCATGCTGTTCTTCAATGGTCAGGACCCCCACAGGACCACTATTTGGGTGGTGGATGATTCTCAGCACTGCAGTGATACTGACATGGTGGTGGTGTGTTAGTGTGTGTTGTGCTGGTATGAGTGGATCAGACACAGCAGTGCTGCTAGAGTTTTTAAACACCTCACTGTCACTGCTGGACTAAGAATAGTCCACCAACCAAAAATATCCAGCCAACAGCGCCCCATGGGGCAGCGTCCTGTGACCACTGATGAAGGTCTAGAAGATGACCAACTGAAACAGCAGCAATAGATGAGCGATCGTCTCTGACTTTACATCTACAAGGTGGACCAACTAGGTAGGAGTGTCTAATAGAGTGGACAGTAGGTATTTAAAAACTCCAGCAGCGCTACTGTGTCTGATCCACTCATACCAGCACAACACACACTAACACACCACCACCATGTCAGTGTCACTACAGTGCTGAGAATGATCCACCACCCAAATAATACCTGCTCTGTGGTGGTCCTGACCATTGAAGAACAGCATGAAAGGGGCTAACAAAGTATGTAGAGAAACAGATGGAGTACAGTCAGTAATTGTAGAGCTAAAAAGTGCTTCTATATGGTAAGTGGAGCTGATAAAATGTACAGTGATTGTAGAAACACGGAGGTGGTTTTAATGTTATGGCTGATCAGTGTATACCTGATAATGCTGATTTTTTGGGAAGACATCCAGTGAGCAGCTGTACTGTTGGAAGACATGCCTTGTTGTTAAGAGAGGTCAGACTGGTTTAAACTGATGGCTTCAACAGTTCAGCAACCAATCTGTACAACCGAGGTTAGCAGAAAAGCATCTCACAGTGCATCAAAGGTTGATACAACACAACACAACACTAGGTTCCATTTCTGTCAGCTAAAATCTAAGGTTATATAGGACTAAGGCACTGCAACAATGGACAGTTAAAAGCTCAGTCTTGATTTCTAATGCAACATATACAACCCCAAATCAGAAAAAGTTGGGACAGTATGAAAATGCAAATAAAATAATGCAGTAAAATGCAGTGTTCCTTACATTTACTTTGACTTTTATTTGATTGCAGACAGTTTGAACCTGAGATATTTCATGTTTTATCTGCTCAACTTCATTTCATTTGTTAATATACCTCCATTCCTGCATTTCAGGCCTGCAACACATTCCAAAAAAAGTTGGGACGGGGACAGTTTAGGGCTAGTAATGAAGTGAATAAAAAACTAAATAATGATGTGATTCCAAACAGGTGATTGTAATCATGGTTTGGTACAAAAGCAGCATCCAGGAAAGGCTGAGTCTTTAATGAGCAAAGATGATCAGAGGATCTCCAGTTTGTCAACAAATGTGTGAGAAAATGATTGAAATATTTAAAAACAATGTACCTTAAAGAAAGACTGGAAGGGATTTGCATATTTTTCCCTCTACAGTGCATAATATCATTAAACCATTCAAGGAATCAGGAGAAATTTCAGTGCGTAAAGGCCAAGGATGCAGACTTAAGCTGAACGCCCGTGATCTTCAATCCCTCAGACGGCACTGCATCAAGAACCGCCACTCAACAACAGCTGATATAACCACATGGGTGAGGGATTACTTTGGCAAACCTTTGTCAAGCACTACAATACAGAGTTACATGCACAAATGCCACTTAAAACTTTACTGTGCAAAAAAGAAGCCTTATGTTAACCATGTCCAGAAGCAGCGTCGACTTCTCTGGGCTCAGAGGCATCTAGGATGGACCACCACAGTGGAAACGTGTATGTGGTCAGATAAATCAGAATTCTAGGTTCTTTTTTGGAATGTGTAGCAGGTCAGAAATGCAGGAATGGATGTTTATTAATAAATGAAATGAAGTTGACCAGACAAAACATGAAATATCTCAGGTTCATCCTGTCTGCAATAAAATCACAAAGTCAAAGCACATGTAAGAAACTCTGGGTTTTCCATGCTGTCCCAACTTTTTCTGATTTGGGGTTGTAGATGGTAGGATCAGCCTTTGGTGTAAACTGCATGAATACATAGAACAAGTCAGATCTGTGTCAAGAGTTCAGACTGATAATGATGGTGAAATAGTATGAAATAGGGAATGCATGTTTGAACCCCCTCCCCCCCACCACACACACTTCCCTGTCCCAAATACAATGGTTTAAGTATTCATTTTAAGTTATACAAAGAGATCATCATATCACTACAGAATTGAGGTCACGTAACAATGGAGAACCATTATGCTGGTGAAACCTATACTGGTGCCTCTATTTTTCCTGACTGGAAGACAGGCAGGACAGACAAGTAAATGGAGGGGTGTAACAGAATACTGTTGCAGAGCAACACGTCTTAGCCTAAAGAATTGGGTTGGGACATTTCACATAGATTTAAAAGTAGAAAATCATAAAAGAGTAATACAATAAATCAGAAAACCACACAGCACCATTATGTAATATTATTTATTTAGAAACACACCATATAAAAATCAACAAGGCAGTCAGATGCAGACAGTAGTAATAATGAGCTATAAAATGAACAGCATGTGTGTATGAATGTGTGTAAATAGCTGTTGTTATTCCAGCGATCCACTGCAGTCTAACGGGAAAATGCAGTGCTGTAATCCTCTGCAACTCTTCTATACAGACACATCGAAAGGATCAAACCACATATCTGTGGACACACAACAGTAGGCATTTTGGGTAAACCTGAATATCACATCTCTTTCACATTAGGGATGGGCCATGGCAAACTGTAATGACAAAACACAAATAGACATGCATGCAAACACACATTTATAGAGACATTGGCTTGTGTATTACTGTAGCGCCTTAAACTTACTAATATACACTGATCAGCCATAACATTAAAACCACCTCCTTGTTTCTATACTCACTGTCCATTTTATCAGCTCCAATTACCATATAGAAGCACTTTGTAGTTCTACAATTACTGACTGTAGTCCATCTGTTTCTCTACATACCTTTTTAGCCTGCTTTCACTCTGCTTTGTTCTTCAATGGTCAGGACCCCAACAGGACCACCACAGAGCAGATATTATTTAGGTAGTGGATGATTCTCAGCACTGCAGTGACAATGACATGGTGGTGGTGTGTTAGTGTGTGTTGTGCTGGTATGAGTGGAGTTTTTAAATACCGTGTCCACTCACTGTCCACTCTATTAGACACTCCTACCTAGTTGGTCCACCTTGTAGATCTATTGCTGCTGTTTGAGTTGGTCATCTTCTAGACCTTCATCAGTGGTCACAGGACACTGCCCATGGGGCGCTGTTGGCTGGATATTTTTGGTTGGTGGACTAATCTCAGTCCAGCAGTGACAGTGAGGTGTTTAAAAACTTCATCAGCATTGCTGTGTCTTATCCGCTCATACCAGCACAACACACACCAACACACCACCACCATGTTATTGTTACTGCAGTGCTGAGAATGATCCACCACCTAAATAATACCTGCTCTGTGGTGGTCCTGGGAGAGTCCTGACCATTGAAGAACAGCATGAAAGGGGGCTAACAAAGCATGCAGAGAAACAGATGGACTACAGTCAGTAATTGTAGAACTACAATTAAGTGCTCCTATATGGTAAGTGGAGCTGATAAAATGGACAGTGAGTGTAGAAACAAGGAGGTGGTTTTAATGTTATGGCTGATCGATATATATACAGTATATACTGTATATGTACTCTATATACACACAGACCAAATACAGAACACGCCACCAGTAGAAGCAATATACCTTGCCAGTACTCCACATTGAAATCTCTGTTAAAATGTGAAAAAACAATAACGTTAACCACTGAATGCTTCCAAAATTATAAACTTATTTAAAGCTTATATACTAAAAGCAACTGCAATTAGTAAACTGTTGCTCTGCTTTTGAAAACCATGGTGCCACAGTGATGTGACATTTAGTACAGTAACATAAATAATATACTACAATAGTTGTGTTTTTATAAACTATTCATCACAGCTATCTGGTTATAAATAAAAAGCTGTGCAGTTATAGTCTGAATAATACTTCTAAATTTAACAATTCTATATCCACTTAGTAACCTGGAGAGTTGAACATGGCTGCCATGAGACTTTCTTGGGTGGCAACAGCGACAGGAACGGTTAAGACAACAAAATAAAACAAGGCACAGCCACTGAAGACACTACGACACATACAAAGCACATGAAAAAGACACTGATGCAGACAAATGCATTGATAATACTTGGTATACAGTACTTTATCATACAAAACATGACGTGGCTTCTTATAATAGTTAAGTATACAATTTTACATTTAAATTCAATAAAAGGTTAGCTTCTGTTAATTTCATGAAACAACTTTGACTTGACAGTTTATACTTACCTCCACCACAGCTATAGCAGCTAGCACTGCAAGAATGATTAGAATATGTTCATCCAGCCACTTTTTAATAATGCCCTGGCAACCCTGGTAAAATGGAAGAACAATGCAAATGAGACAAAAACACAAGCTGCTACCTGCACGCTCAGACAGTTTGAACTCAAGATATTTCATGTTTTGTCTGCTCGACTTCATTTCATTTGTTAATATACCTCCATTCCTGCATTTCAGGCCTACAACACATTCCAAAAAAAGTTGGGACGGGGGCAGTTTAGTGCTAGTAATGAGGTGAAAAAACTAAATAATGATGTGATTTCAAACAGGTGATTGTAATCATGGTTTGGTACAAAAGCAGCATCCAGGAAAGGCTGAGTCTTTGATGAGCGAAGATCATCAAAGGATCTCCAGTTTGTCAACAAATGTGTGAGAAAATGATTGAAATGTTTAATAACAATGTACCTCAAAGAAAGATTGGAAGGGATTTGCATATTTCTCCCTCTACAGTGCAAAATATAATTAAATGATTCAAGAAATTGGGAATTTCAGTGCGTAAAGGCCAAGGGCGCAAGCTTAAGCTGAACGCCCCTGATCTTCCATTCCTCTCAGACGGCACTGCATCAAGAACCACCACTCAACAATAGCTGATATAACCACATGGGTGAGGGATTACTTTGCCAAACCTCTGCCAAGCACTACAATACAGAGGTACAAGCACGAATGCTACTTAAAACTTTACTGTGCAAAAAAGAAGCCTTATGTTAATTATGTCCAGAAGCGACGTCGACTTCTCTGGGCTCGGAGGCATCTAGGATGGACCATCACACAGTGGAAACGTGTATTGTGGTCAGATGACTCAGTATTCCAGGTCTTTTTTGGAAAAATAGACGCTGTGTGCTCTGGACCAAAGACAAAAAGGACCATCCAGACTGTTATCAGCAACAAGTCCAAAAGCCAGGGTCTGTCATGGTATGGGGCGGTGTCAGTGCCCTTGGCAAAGGTCATTTACAATTCTGTGATGGCAGCATTAATGCAGAAAAGTACATCGAGATCTTAGAGCAACATATGCTGCCTTCAAGACGTCATCTTTTCCAGGGACGTCCATGCGTTTTTCAACAAGACAATGCAAAACCACATGCTGCACACATTACAGCGGCATGGCTGCAGAAGAAGAGGGTACGGGTACTGGACTGGTCTGCCTGCAGTCCTTGACCTGTCCCTAATAGAGAATGTGTGGAGAATTTTGAAACGAAAAATGCGACAACGACGACCCCGTACTGTTGCACACAAGACGTGTTTGCAGGAAGAATGGGACAAAATAAAACATTTACATTTTCAGCAGACGCTTTTATCCAAAGCGACTTACACAATGAGCTGAACACAATGAGCAATTGAGAGTTAAGGGCCTTGCTCAGGGATCCAACAGTGGCAACTTGGTGATGGCGGGGCTTGAACCGGCAACCTTCTGTTTACTAGTCCAGTACCTTCACCACTAAGCTATCACTGGCCCTGAAACACTAAATCACTTGGTCTCCTCGGTGCCAATATGGAAAGGAATGGCAACATTACAAAGTGGTAAATGCTTTACTGTCCCCCTTTTTTTGGATTTTTAGGAATTTTATTTGCATTTTCCATGCTGTCCAAACTTTTTCTGTTTTAGGGTTGTATTATTAAATAAAAAGTATTATATATTAGCTTGCACTTGCATTAGCTTGCACATTTGAACAAACATGTAGCCAACATGCACTTATCTGACCTAATTGAGGTCAGTGATAGCTCAGTAGACTATTGATCAGAAGTTGGCTGCTTCAAGCACCACCACCACCACTTGATCCACAAACCACAGGTTAATAACTGTGATATATTCACTTTAAATGTACACATCTTTTGACTTTGTACATATAAACCTAAAACATTTGATTGTATACATACACAAAGTATTTTAAAACAAAACAAAACAAAAGAAACTTGTTGAATATGTCCTTGTCTACCAAAACTTAATAAAAGAAACATGTTATGAGGAGGACTTCCTACCGTACCTGTTGATATGCCTTACACTCGTCAATGTTGGGACAGGTGCATATCTCTGAGCTCTGTGCTGTTGCATTAGCTGTGATGTTTTCAGAGTAGTAACAGGAACAGGGGGCTATTTCCCAGTCACTTATGCCCTTCCAGCCACAGCACTCAGCCTAAAAAAATTCAGATAATTAAGACCTTACAGACATCTTATTAAAGGAGCAGTTAAGCTGATTTTAGGAAGAGAGTTATAGCATGGCTTGGATATACAGTGACTGTATATGTTTTTGCACGCTTTATTGTGGACATCTGTTCTTCAACTTGGCTCTTACCTCATGTTGAAGGAACTCTAGGGTCTGTTTAAAATCTTGGAGACTTGAGTCATTCTTTCCAACTGACTTAATGAGTTCCACAACATGGTGCTCTAGGGAACCCTGAAACTAGAAAAAAAAGGTTTATCATTTACACATTTTGTAAATATATAAGGGTCACTTGTCCTGATCTGCAGTTTTGTGTCCAGCTGTAGTTTTTTATTTATTAATTTAACAAATATACACCGATCAGCCATAACATTAAAACCACCTCCTTGTTTCTACACTCACTGTCCATTTTATCAGCTCAACTTACCATACAGAAGCACTTTGCAGTTCTACAATTACTGACTGTAGTCCATCTATTTCTCTACATACTTTTTTTTAGCCTGCTTTCACCCTGTTCTTCAATGGTCAGGACCACCACAGAGTAGGTATTATTTGGGTGGTGGATCATTCTCAGCACTGCAGTGACACTGACATGGTGGTGGTGTGTTAGTGTGTGTTGTGCTGGTATGAGTGGATCAGACACAGCAGCACTGCTGGAGTTTTTAAATACCGTGTCCACTCACTGTCCACTCTATTAGACACTCCTATGTAGTTGATCCACCTAGTAGATGTAAAGTCAGAGCAGATCGCTCATCTATTGCTGCTGTTTGAGTTGTTCATCTTCTAGACCTTCATCAGTGGTCACAGGACGCTGCCCACGGGGCGCTGTTGGCTGGATATTTTTGGTTGGTGGACTATTCTCAGTCCAGCAGTGACAGTGAGGTGTTTCAAAACTCCAGCAGCACTGCTGTGTCTGATCCACTCATACCAGCACAACACACACTAACACACCACCACCATGTCAGTGTCACTGCAGTGCAGAGAATTATGCACCACCTTAATAATACCTGGTCCTGTGGGCCAATTCAGACTTAGCTCTTCCTTGTTGCTGAACTCGAGAGCTTGAGATCTCAGTACTGGTGGGCTCGCGTGATTTACCACACGTTACCCTAGCGCTCCACCTGACCTTCTTTGTCTGTGTGGTGAGATAGGTTACTCAGTTTAAAATAATTGTATACCATTTTAAAAGATATAAAAACATATCAGTAATTCCATAAAGTTCTTGCAGAAACAAAATACCTTTTATGCCTGTTTTATATGATTTTTCTTCCTTTGTAAAATTGTATTAAGCACATTTTTGAAGTCCTTATTTGTGTCACAAAGTGTACTCCTAGTCATGTGTACTCTTCCCTCGAGGGACAAAAGTTAAAAAAAAAAAGAAACAGGGTGTAACCTCTTGCTCCGCTTGACTTACTGTGCTTCGCTGTGTATAAAGCAAAACTCCACCAATGATCTGCGCTGCAAGTATCAGGGTGAGCAGGAGGAAGTACTGCAAATAAACATGTAGCAGTTCAGCCCTGATCCACTATTCACTCAAGTAGAGCAACACATTGCATTATTATTGTAAATTGTAACTGATATTGTAGTTAAACTATTCTCTGTTAGAACTGATATTTATAAAAAACGTCTAATCGTTAATAAATATTAAAATCATGCAAAACATGCAGATCATTTTTTTGTTACTTACCACTCCCAGCATACATTTAAACTCCTTCAGTGCACCAAGGCTTCCAAAAAAGCCTAAAAACATAGTGACCGCACCACTGATAATCAGCAAATAGGAGAAGAGAGACAGGGATAGGAAGCGAGGAGCAGGTACTGTAAAAAATACACAATAAATGATTACATCCTACAAAATCAGACATATCAGCATGATAAAGTTTACAAACTATATTAAAAGGGGCTTTTTTCTAGTATGGTTCTGTAACAGTAAAAGCCTACCTATCTTAAAGTGGACACCAAAAATATTACTACATATTACTAAATATTATAACATGCTTGATAAATATACAATTCCAAAAGCATGGACATTATGCATTCAAGATAGATATAGGCAGGTACAATATTTCTGACATCTGCCAAACCTTTATCTGTTACACTGCTAGATAGTGACATGTTATTTATCACTACAGAGAATGTATTACCACTGCCCATATGTCTAAGTGATTTACATTGACATGGCGTATGGCACTTGGCATAGCTCAGTGTTACTGGGCTATTGTGCCTGCTCTACAAACATCCAGTCCACAGCTCCAGACTAACAGTTCATCTGATTGAAGGAAATGTAATAATTTAATTAGCCTAATTGAGTAAAGGAAAATAAATATGGGAGAATATGTGAGAACTTTAATTTAAGACTGATGAAAAGCATCCAAGGTGAATGCCATGTGATACAATGTTCACATCCCTCCTGTTTTGAAGACAATTTGAATAAAATGTGGTATAATAGTAAAGAGGGGTCCAACTCCATAGTAATGCTTGAGGTTTTGAAAAGAATGTCATATATGGAACAGTGGTAGCCAAGTGGGTAAAACTTTGGGTTATCAACTGAAAGGTTGAGAGTTCGAATGGCAGCTCTGCCATGCAGCCACTGTCCGGCCCTTGAGCAAGGACCTTAACCCTCTCTGCTCCAGGGCGCCGTATGTCCGACCCCAGTTTTTAAATACCGTGTCCACTCACTGTCCACTCTATTAGACACTCCCACCTAGTTGGTTCACCTTGTAGATGTAAAGTCAGAGACGATCGCTCATCTATTGCTGCTGTTTGAGTTTCATCAGTGGTCACATGACGCTGCCCATGGGGCGCTGTTGGCTGGATATTTTTGGTTTGTGGACTATTCTCAGTCCCGCAGTGACAGTGAGGTGTTTAAAAAACTCCATCAGCATTGATGTGTCTTATCCACTCATACCAGCGCAACACACACGAACACACCACCACCATGTCAGTGTCACTGCAGTGCTGAGAATGATCCACCACCCAAATAATACCTGCTCTGTAGTGGTCCTCTGGGGGTCCTGACCATTGAAGAACAGGGTGAAAGCAGGTAGAGAAAAGTATGTAGAGAAACAGATGTACTATAGTTAGTAATTGTAGAACTACAAAGTGCTTCTATATGATAAGTGGAGCTGATAAAATGGACAGTGAGTGTAGAAACAAGGAGGTGGTCATAATGATATGCCTGATCAGTGTATATATGACAAAAAAAGGAATTCTCTCAATAAACCTTTGGTCAGGTTCCTACGGTGAACATTGTTATGTAAAAGGTGGATCTACTTTTGCAAAAAAAGAATAAAATAAAAAGATTAAAGATAAATATAATTAATGAGTACATCTACTGTATATTTGATGTTGATGTTGTAGGTCGATGAGTGCATAATCGATGAATTCTTTATCAAGAGACAAACCAAAAAGATACTCACTGAGAAAGATCGACTCTGAAAATATTATCCATAGTCCCAGAGAAAGGAGAGCTGAGCCCAGAAACTACAGAGTAAAATTACAGATGAAATTTGATCACATGACATCACAACAACTAAATTACTTATAAGAGACTGGGGTTAGAAAACACACAGTTTTGTCAAAAAAAACAAACAAAGTGACTTACATTACAATATATAGTCTGAGCAATTGAGGGTTAAGGGCCTTGCTCAAGGGCCCTACAGCAGCAACCTGGCAGTGGTGGGGCTTGCACCTGTGACCTTCTGATTACTAGTTCAGTACCTTAACCACTAGGCTATGACTTGCCCTCAAATTTGCCTTAGATTTTTTTCTTTTCCCCATTGTTTTCCTTTTCTCCCATCCAGTATTTTTTCATTCCTGGTTACAATTCTGCTGCTTGTACCACCCCCCAGGGGGGCAGAAAAGGGTCTCAGTGTAACAACCACCCCATGATACGGTTAAAGTTACTTGCCACTTTACACTGATCAGCCATAAAATTAAAACCACCTCCTTGTTTCTACACTCACTGTCCATTTTATCAGCTCCACTTACCATATAGAAGCACTTCTACAATTACTGACTGTAGTCCATCTGTTTCTCTACATACTTTTTTACCTGCTTTCACCCTGTTCTACAATGGTCAGGACCCCCACAGAGCAGGTATTATTTAGGTGGTGGATAATTCTCAGCACTGCAGTGACACTGACATGGTGGTGGTGTGTTAGTGTGTGTTGTGCTGGTATGAGTGGATCAGACACAGCAGCGCTGCTGGAGTTTTTAAATACCATATACACCCACTGTCCACTGTATTATAGACACTCCTATCTAGATGGTCCACCTTGTAGATGTAAAGTCAGAGACGATCGCTCATCTATTGCTGCTGTTTGAGTTGGTCATCTTCTAGACCTTCATCAGTGGTCACAGGACGCTGCCCACGGGGCGCTGTTGGCTGGATATTTTTGGTGGGTGGACTATTCTCAGTCCAGCAGGGACAGTGAGTTGTTAAAAAACTCCAGCAGCGCTGCTGTCTTATCCACTCATACCAGCACAACACACACTAACACACCACCACCATGTCAGTGTCACTGCAGTGCTGAGAATGATCCAACACCCAAATAATACCTGTTCTGTAGTGGTCCTGGGAGAGTCCTGACCATTGAAGAAGAGCATTAAAGGAGGCTAACAAAGCATGCAGAGAAACTGATGGACTACTGTCAGTAATTGTAGAACTATAAAGTGCTTCTATATGGTAAGTGGAGCTGATAAAATGGACAGTGAGTGTAGAAACAAGGAGGTGGTTTTAATGTTATGGCTGATCGGTGTACATCAGCTGGCAGTAGATTTTCAGAGAGCCGTACCAAGCATTGAGAGTAACATTACGCTCGTATTGAGACTTAAACTCAGAAGCTTTAATTCTGTGTGGTGGTGGTCTATTAGACTGCTGCACCACTCAATTTCCCCTATTGTGGTTTTTTTTTTTAGCTGGGTCCAAGATAAGAATACAGTTTAGATTATTAATTTTGTGGTGTGGTAAACATTAGAATGTTGTTTAACTTGTTTTGTCATATTTCTAATTAACTGTCAAAAATAAAATGATATTATGAAACCTTATTTTAAAAAGCATTTAATTTTTATGTTTTACCACCACTTTTCCTGGTCAGGGCCACGGTGGATTAGGTTTCCCCAGAATTACTTGCGGTTACTCTGGATCCCAGCAGTAGTGGGCTAGTGTAATTAAGCTCTGCGCCACCCCAGCACCATTATAAAACTTTCTAAACCAAATATAAGCTGCTGTATGTATATTTTTGATTTTTTAGACAAAAGAGGGATGTGTTTCGACCATTAAACAAAAAGATCAGTTACAGAAAGCATTACAAGCCATTACAATACCCCTTACAAGTGTATGTAAATGCATGTAATCTAACTTAAGGGCTACTGTCATAAGTTTTTTTTTATATTTAATTAATAAATAAGTAAACAACAGTTCTTCATGTGCTACTTACAAAAAAGATTAAGTTGAAGAGAAACAGGAAATATTTGGTGATACTGATGCAGCACTCAGAAGCCATATCTGCAATAAAAGTTTGTTACTTCTCAGTAATCATATAAAAATGGTGTAATTTAATACAAATGTATGTAAAATCACATATCCAAATGAGCACAATTTCATAAAATGTCATATTCTGCAGAGCATGACTTCTCAAGTCTCAAGTAAATATTCTTAAGTTCTTCTAAACTAAAACAATTCAGACTGTGACATTGTAGCTGGTTGGAATACAATTGTTTGTTATTGAATTGCTTACAGAATTCACACTTACACTGAAAATGTGAAAATAATGTGTGAATTGTGAAATTTACATGTGAAGATTCAATGTATTTCCTTGTCACATTTCAGGTTCTATTTCTTAATGCAGTGGAGCACTGTGTTAAGTGACAACAGTTTTCTGAAGTGCTCCTGAGCCTGTGTGGCTACATTTATCACAGTAGCATGACTGTTTCTCACACAGTGTTATCTGAGGGCTTAAACATATTCAGTAGTGGTTTCTGTTCTTGTCCTACATGGGGATCAATAAAGTCTTATCTTATCTTATCTGATGGACTGAGATATCTCCAGATTCCCTGAATCTTTTTACAATATTATGCATGGTAGATGGTGAAAGGCCTAAATTATTTGCATTCTTGTATGGATAAATGTTCTTTTGAGCTAATTCACCTGCTTATTGTGGAATGTTTTAAAACACTGTACCTTCAATATTCTATCAACATTCCATGCTTATTTTGCCTTTGATCCAACTTTTTTAGGTGTGTTGCAGGCATCAAATTCTCAATGTGTTTATATTAACAAAATACATTTAAGTTGATCAGTGATAAACTTTTTGCTTTTCTCAAATGTTAATCATTTTTTTGCATTATTGGTAAGTTATAGCTGATGTGTTAAGATGTTAGAGTGCTACAACACAGCCCACACCCATGTTTGGCATAAAAACAGCAACCAAAAGAAAAAAAAACATGCAAGGCCGCACCTGGATCTATCTCACATTACTCCAGCCCGGCTAAGACAATAAAGCCTATCAGCTTTCACTAGCAGAGCTTTAAATGTTTTATGTAGCAGTGAAGACAATAACAGTTATAATGAATATGCTACAATAATCATAGATTATAGATACTGGATTACAATGACGCTTCACATACCTGCATCTAAACATAATAATGATAATTATTTCTCTTTTTTTAAGCAAAGCAAATTATAAGCTCATATATCAAATTAATCAGCAATCAAGACTTTCAGTAGTTGTATATTATTCTTAAATGACTGACAGTAGGTTTAAGAAGTTAAATGTGACTAATACACTAGTTGTGTACACAACAAAGGCATCACCCCCTATAATATTGAATAAATATCAGTAACTTACCTCGTGTAAAATTTCCAAGTCAAACGGAAAACTGTCTAAGTGAAATATGGAAACCTTGTATGAGACCATGTAGAGGATACTTTGCATAACACACTGCATCTGTTTGAGACTTCAGAGCTCCACACAGCATGCAAAGCAGCTGTCCTGTGACTGGTTTCGAAACTCTTGGTTTCATAAATTATGTATTATATTGTACCATTTTAAAACAAAGTCCAAATAAAACATAGCTGATATTCAAGTATGTGAGACAGACTATTTTTTTAAAGCAAAATGTATTGTTCTAATAGCACAATAGTTTTACATGATTAGAGAACTATCAGTGTCCAGTCACCTTCTCCATGTCCCCAGGACTTCAAATATTTGTATAGAGTAGAACATATGATTTGTCATCAGGCATCAGGACCTCATCATATGAACACATATCACTTATCATCAAACATCACAATCACACAGTATCACGTTATCAAAGACCTGCTGCGACAGCGTGAGAAAATATCACTTGTTACACTGAGTCACTCTCAATTATTTGTTATTTGTTTAAGGTTCCTTCTAAACTAGGGCTGGCTCAATACCACTTTTTTATGTCCGATATGATACTGCAAATCGAGTATCTGCTGATACCGATACCAATCCGATATTGTCATTTCTCCCAAATCCCATATTCTGACACTATAAAGTACGCAGTATGAGAGATGGCACACCTTAAATATTTACTAATAAACTAAGTCAGACAGCCTTGATCCTGTGAGCAAACAAGTGGAATTGTAGTACTGACGTCCTAAATGACATTTAATAGCAAAATATGTCAAAATACAATATTAACCATGATTCATGTAGATAATACTAGCGCACAGCCAACAGCCAACACTGAATGAGCCACCGGATATTTAAAAAATACGTACTAAAATTAAACACACCAACACACTAGACATTTCTAATATCGTCACTTCAGTGGTATTATCTCTGGTATTGTCTGCTTGCTATTGAGTTCTGTTTGTTCCTGTTCACATGATGGAAAAATGCTCTGACAAGTTGGTGGATGACAGAATCAGCTCTGGGTGACTCAGAAATAAACGACTCAACTACATGATGGTTAAACGTAGTAAAAAAAAGACAAATAACAGAGATTAAGGTCAGAAAAATGTTAAAATAGAGCTCTCATGTGGAAAGAGGTTATTGACATTTTGTAATCAGTAGTGAAAACAGCCTCATGAGAAGCGTGTTGCAGCTTTCTGGTACTGTCCTAACTGGTACTGACGCTCAGTGCTGTAATTAGTGGTCTGTAATTACCCTCTGCTAATGGATTTTAGGGGGTGGTAAGGTCAGTAATTATATTTGGGGCCATGTACAGTCATTATGGCATCTGGGAATAAAATGGGGCTTAGTTACACGCAAGGGAGGTGCATCTTTGTAATAGGACAAGGTAGGAGGCTCAGCAGGGTCTCAATTTACAGTGAATAATGCTCTGCTTCTATAAATTACTTGATCTAGCTAACTTTATTTAGCTTTCTTATAACATTCATTTCTGTATATATTCTATTCCTTGTACATCTATACATTCAGTGAAGTGGTGAAAAAATAATGGCCACTTTTCTATCACTGCATATTTTTTACAACCCCAAATCAGAAAAAGTTGGGACAGTATGGACAATGCAGATAAAATAAAAATGCAGTGTCCTATACATTTACTTTGACTTTTATTTAATTACAGACAGTTTGAACCCAATATATTTCATGTTTTGTCTGTTTAACTTCATTTTATTTGTTAATATACCTCCATTCCTGCATTTTAGGTCTGCAACACATTCCAAAAAAGTTGGGACGGGGGGCAATTTAGTGCTAGTAATGAGATGAAAAAACTAAACAATAATGTGATTCTAAACAGGTGATGTCAACAGGTGATTGTAATCATGGTTTGGTACAAAAGCAGCATCCAGGAAAGGCTTTGATGAGCGAAGATGATCAGAGGATCTCCAGTTTGTCAACAAATGTGTGAGAAAATTATTGAAATGTATAAAAACAATGTACCTCAAAGAAAGATTGGAAGGGATTTGTATATTTCTCCCTCTACAGTGCATAATATCATTAAACCATTCAAGGAATCAGGAGGAATTTCAATGCGTAAAGGCCAAGGGCACAAGCTTAAGCTGAACACCTGTGATCTTCGATCCCTCAGACGGCACTGCATCAAGAACCACCACTCAACAATAGCTGATATAACCACATGGGTGAGGGATTACTTTGGCAAACCTTTGTCAAGCACTACAATACAGAGTTACATGCACAAATGCCACTTAAAACTTTACGGTGCAAAAAAGAAGCCTTATGTTAACCATGTCCAGAAGTGGCGTCGACTTCTTTGGGCTTGGAGGCATCTAGGATGGACCATCACACAGTGGAAATGTGTATTGTGGTCAGATGAATCAGCATTCCAGATCTTTTTTGGAAGAAATGGGCGCCATGTGCTCCGGACCAAAGACGAAAAGGACCATACAGACTGTTATCAGCAACAAGTCCAAAAGCCAGGGTCTGTCATGGTATGGGGCTGTGTCAGTGCCCTTGGCAAAGGTAAATTACACTTATGTGTACGTCCATGCATTTGCCAAAACGTCTTTTAAGTGTGGTGAAAAGGAATAGCAACATTACAAAGTGGTAAATGCTTTACTGTCCCAACTTTTTTGGAATGTGTTGCAGGCCTGAAATGCAGGAATGGATGTTTATTAATAAATGAAATAAAGTTGACCAGACAAAACATGAAATATCTCAGGTTCGTCATGTCTGCAATCAAATAAAAGTCTGAGTCAATTTAAGAAACTCTGTGTTTTGTTTATTATTTGCATTTTCCATACTGTCCCAACTTTTTCTGAAAACAGAGCTTGTGTATTAACTTTATCCTTGCATTTAAACATTTTAATATTTCAACAAAAAGGTTCCATAATAACCAGCATTTTTACAAAGAGGATAGCAGGTTTTTAAAGGAACTCTTATATCCACTCACGCAATATATGCAACTAATATCATCTCATTCTTTGGTCAGCACAGATCAAGATTCTGATTTGTCCACTTTAATTACATCTCATATATTTAATATACGTTTTGTGATGACAAATTGTACAGCAAATCCTTTGTGTTGTGTTCTTTTGCCCTCTCTCTTGCTCTCTTACTGTTTGTATGAGATTTTGTTGCCTCTCCCCCACCTCCCTCCACAGTGTAATAACACCATCAATTAAGATAAATAAAATTCATCCGAACAGAGTTTGATTATGATAATGGTGCATGTGTCAGAGAATATAAAAGACTGCCGTTTGCTCCCCAGGCACATCCATGAAGAGGTACAGACACATGACGAATGCAGTTACTCATGGAACTGTCATGATTTGATTACCTAAATCTAAATTACACACTGAGAATAAATAAACAGTGAAATTTGGTCTCAGGTATTTGGCATCAAGGATTTTATTTGTGGGATATTCATTGAGTGGACGTAGCGTACTATCATTTAAGGTAAGTGTGGTTTGTATATATTTTTTTTTACTTTAAATTTGTAAAGTTGAATACACAACATGTTACTCATTATATTACATTATATGATGTATGTTACGTATTATATTACATTATATGATGTATGTTATGTATTATGTTACATTATATGATGTATGTTACATTATATTAAATATATTACATTATATATATATATATATATATATATTATATACATTATATTATATATATATATATATATTAAATTACATTATATGATGTATGTTACTTATTATATTACATTATATGATGTATGTAACTTATTATATTATATATATTACATTATATTATATATACATTATATTACATATATTTGATATATACATTATATTACATTATATGATGTATGTTACTTATTATATTAATAAGTGTTAAACATTTTGCTTGAAAATTAAAATGTATAAAACAATATCTGCTTGTTTAACTTATATGAGTATTAGTATCTTAACTTGCTGAATTAGGATACATCTCAATAACTGTGTTTATCTGTTTATTTATTTATTGCAGATGCATTGGAGTTTTACATTATTTTTTATTACTTTATATGTCCTTGCTGCTCAGCTGTCGAGGACCCATAGCATGCCCCATGAGGTACATTCTATTCTCTTACTATTTTCATAACGACACAAAGTCATACATATGCTTATCTATCTGTATGATTATATGCAGGGTCTAGAGAAAAGAGGATGGACACTAAACAGTGCTGGATACCTACTTGGACCTTGTAAGTATTAAAGGGTGCTTTGCAGTAGTAATGTTTACTCTAAGACAGCGTTTTTACTCTGTTAACCAGTTTTTCATTTATCTAATTTTAAACATACAGATGCACATAGAACTCTGACTGTGAGAAATAGAGCTGTTTTGGGCAAGCGGGACAGCATGGAAGAAAAGTCCATTCTTTCAGCACATCAGCCCTCATACAGTGAGTTTCTATCCTTAATTGTATATGAATGTCTGTGATATTTATTTAGGGTAAAATCTATTGTTAAATTGCTTTGATAATACATTCTAAAATGTCAGGGTGGTACAAGGGCAAGCAATTAGTGATAGTACCTCACAACTCTTTCCTTTCTGAGCACCAAAGACTGTATAAGGTTTGGTGGGAGGAATCCGGAGTAGCTTGATGAAGCCTGTCAAATGCCACACTAAGGATTGACTGCTGTCTACTCTACCGTCCTCTCTGCTAGTTTAAATGTATTTGTTTGTTTATTAGGATTTTAAGGTCATGTTTTACACACTTTGGTTACATTCATGACAGGAACGGTAGTTAATCATTACACAAGATTCATCAGTTCACAAGGTTATATGAAACACAGTCATGGACAATTTAGTGTCTCCAATTCACCTCACTTGCATGTATTTGGACTGTGGGAGTAAACCAGAGCTCCTGGAGGAAACCCACGCGAACACTGCCCCACCTGGGGATCGAACACAGGACCTTCTTGGTGCGAGGCGACAGTTCTACCCACTTAGCCAACGTGCCGCCAAAGTGTGAATGTGTGACATTCGTGACAGACTGGTGTCCTTTTTATAATGCGTTTGCAGTCCATTCTCAGTCTGTTCTAACAATACGATCAAGACAAAGCAGCTAATAATGGTGAATAAAAAAATTAATGAATTTCATATGTGCACAATCAATAAAATGACATTTCTCCCTTTAAGGATCTCTTCCGGATGAGTCTTATCTTAACTTACTGCTGGAACTGATCATGAACCAACACAAGAAAGGTTAGATTTACTTTTACTGCATTTTTTTAATCAAAAAATTAGAAAGGTTTAAAAAAAGGCCCTTTTCTTCTCCAGTTGGACTGTGCCCCTGTGTCAGAAGCCATATAGACAATGTTTGATGGGTTAGGTCTGGAGGTCCAGTGGCCTGCACAGCGCCCTGACATAAAATCACAAAGAACACTTCAGCAATCAATTTTAATATATTACAAACCAGCAACATTGCATTTCAAAGCCTTCAGGGAGGGCTTTTATATTCATAATTAATAAAAAAAAAAAGACAATTAAATATTTTTATTTTTCTACATAAACTACAAGAAAATTGTGCAATATTTAGGTAGTTTAAGTAAAAAAAATTTATTTAGAAGAGTGGCAATCATTGACATTAACACAGCCATTTTTTAAACTGCATTTTCTCCCTTTTTCTCACGATTTTTAGCGCATCCAATTTTTTACCCAATTGCGTTATGCTTCCTCTCTACTCTTGCTGACCCCCGCCCCTGATTGAGTAGAGCGAACTGACACACGCCTCCTCCGACAAGTGTGCAGTAGCTGCATTTGTTCACCCGCACGAGTCGAGTTCACATGCCATTAGCCTTGTGTACAGAGAGCCACAGGCTGTTCAGTATTATTCCATTATACAACAGCCAAACGTTGTTCATGTGGCCGCCCAGCCGGATGGCAGAGCTGAGATTTGATACAATGTATTCAAAATCCCAGCTCTGCTGCGCCACCTGAGCAGCCAACACAGCCATTTTTGCTGCACATTTACCAAAAATCATGACTACATCCAAATCATGACTACATCCAAATCCCGACTACATCCACATGTTTAATCTGTTGGTTCTCAAGCTAATGATTAGTGGTAACTAAGGTGGTATAAAAACCTGCAGCCTCACCAGCCCTTTAGGCTATTTTGGTCATTTTGAATTTGAATCAGTTTATTATTGGCTGTACAAATAAACTGACATATTCCGTGATTTCCACATTTAGTCACATGCTCAGTTAAATAAATGGTGAGGTTAAAGCTCTGTGCAGTGCACCAAAACATGTATAAACAGTTAAGGTACTGGGCTAGTAATCTGCAGGTTGCACTGCCAAGCTGCCACTGTTGGGCCCTTTGAACAACCTTGATTGCTTGAATTGTGTTCAGTTGCAATTGTAAGCACTTTGGATAAAAGCATGAGGGAAAAAATGTAAATGTAAGCAATGGGTGTGTCTGAATCACCTTAACTTCTAATAATTATTCTTTTTTTATTTACTGTGTTTATTACAGAAGATGAAATAGCTAAGGACTGGAACAACTCTATGTATAACGACAACAGAAGACAATAAAAGAATTTGATTGCATTATTTTTCACTTGTGAATAATAAAGTACACACACACACACACACACACACATATATATATATATATATATATTTCAGTTTTTTAAGCTTTTCTGTTTTCTCTATCCAAGCCAAATTAACATTAAATTAACCTGATGAGGAAAGCCGTAGCCTAGTGGTTACGGTACTGGACTAGTAATCAGAAAGTTGCTGGTTCAAGCCCTGTCACTGCCAGGTTGCTGCTGTTGGGCCCTTAAACAAGGCTATATTATAGGTTATAGTATACAGGCTACAACAGGGCAGTTGTAGCCTAGTGGTTAAGATACTGGTCCAGTAATTAGAAGATTGCCGGTTTAAGCCTCACCACTGCCAGGTTGCCACTGTTGGGCCCTTGAGAATGGCCCTTAACCCTCAATTGTGTAGACTGTATACTGTCACAACTGTAACTATATACTGTCACAACTTTATGTCACTTTGGGTTAAAGCGCCTGCTAAATGCTGAAAATGTAAAATGTAAATGTAATGTAAGTCACTTTGGATAAAGGTGTCTGCTAAATGCCAAAAATCTAAATGAAGTGTTTTTTTTTAATACACATTTTACATAAGTATATTGGGGCAGGCATTTAGAGTAGCGGTCCCCAACCTTTTTTGCAGCACGGACCAGTTTCATATAAGATATAATTTTACGGACCGGCGAAGGCGGGAGGATTAAAATAGAATAACTACAGAATGGAAAATCAGTGTGAATTTCAGTTTTTTAAGCTTTTCTGTTTTCTTTATCCAAGTGGTTGAAAATGACAAGGGGTCAGGTTTGGCTGAGTGGGGGTAATAAACTTGGATCATCCACCATTATTTCTTGTCTTACATTTACCTTTGATCCCTAATCAATTGAAAAACCTATTAATAACTTCATACTACCGATTATTTCTGCATCCAGTGCTTAACATAATCACTATAGAGAATAGTATTGTTACCCATAAACAGAGTCACTGATCAGTGCAGAGTCTGACCAATCTAATAATACAATAACAGAAGACATGTACAGTACTGATGTGGTATGGCAGCATTTACTTGTGTCTACTTACAAAAAGGCCAGTGATAGCTTAGTGGTTAAGGTACTGGACTAGTAAACAGAAGGTTGCCGGTTCAAGCCCCGCCACCACCAAGTTGCCACTGTTGGGTCCCTGAGCAAGGCCCTTAACCCTCAATTGCTCATTGTGTAAGTCGCTTTGGATAAAAGCGTCTGCTAAATGCTGTAAATGTAAATGTAAAAGGGAACGGGTGCTTGCATACTTGAGTGATCAAGCATAACATCATATTTACAACCTTGTAACCTTTTAACAGCCAAGTTAGAAAAAGAAAAAAAAGGTCACAGGTTTTAAATAGCAGCACCATTAAACATCTCAAACTTAATAAATACAGAACTTAATGTTTATGATATTTAGACAATAATATTTCGCCCATATGTCTAAATAAGGAATCCTATATACTATTTCAATGACAATACTATTTTAATTTATGTTTCTTGGGAAAACAGGTTTGGCTGGCACAGTTTTAGTGTTGTTTGTATATCACATACATATATAGCCATAATTAGCATAATCAACTGGTAGCAAAGACTTTACATTTCTGCAAAGCAAAATGTAGAAATGTAGAACTATTTGGCCAAAAGTATGTAGACACCCCTTTTTTTTGATTGAGTTCAGGCCTTATTATCAAACATAAGTGCATGACTAACTAATGATATATGTTAAAAAGCCTTTCCATAAAAACGAGGGTTGGCCCAACAAACTAAGGGTCTGATGTTCACATACATTTGGCCCCATAATTACAAATTAGCCTGTGTCAACTGACACTGGCATAATTACCATAGTAGAACCCTGCATACTGTATCTGCACTAAGTCTGCATACCTTTTACTATCAGTTAAACACATTCCAGCCAGTGGTGTAATCTGTCAGTTGACGCAGGTTAATTTGTCTGTACAGAGTTTTAATTTTGTTTTGAAGCAACACTGCGGGGCCAAATGTGTGTGGATATCAGACCCTGAGCTTGTTGGGCCGACCCTCACTCTTATGGAAAGGCTTTCAACAGAACTTTGACGCAAGTTTGTGGGATTTTATGTCATTAGTTAGTCAGGTACTGATGTTAGGCCTAAACTCAACCATAAAAAAGGGGTGTCTACATACTTTTGGCCAAATAGTGTGTCTTCTCTCATTAGGTATGACTTATACACTATGAAAACAATCTAAAGGATTTTAGGTACATTTATTTTTTATAAATAAAACCAAAAACATGCCCTAAGCTTTTTTTTACTGTCTTTGGTAAATATGTTTTAAAACTATCATAGGAAATGTAGTAAATATAAGTAATATAATATACACTGATCAGCCATAACATTAAAACCATCTCCTTGTTTCTACACTTACTGTCCATTTTATCAGCTCCACTTACCATACAGAAGCACTTTAAAGTTCTACAATTACTGACTGTAGTCCATTTGTTTCTCTACATTTTTTAGCCTGCTTTCACCCTGTTCTTCAGTGGTCAGGACCCCCACATGACCACCACAGAGCAGGTATTATATGGGTGGGTGGATCATTCTCAGCACTGCAGTGACAATGACATGGTGGTGGTGTTAGTGTGTGTTGTGCTGGTATGAGTGGATCAGACACAGCAGCGCTGCTGGGGTTTTTAAATACCGTGTCCACTCACTGTCCACTCTATCAGACACTCCTACGTAGCTGGTCCACCTTGTAGATGTAAAGTCAGAGACAATCGCTCATCTATTGCTGCTGTTTGAGTTAGAGACCTTCATCAGTGGTCACAGGATGATGCCCACAGAATGCTGCCTGTTGGCTGGATATATTTTTGGTTGGTGGACTATTCTCAGTCCAGCAGTGACAGTGAGGTGTTTAAAAACTCCATCAGTGCTGCTGTGTCTGATCCACTCATACCAGCACAACACACACTAACACACCACCACCATGTCAGTGTCACTGCAGTGCTGAGAATGATCCACCACCCAAATAATACCTGCTCTGTAGTGGTCCTGGGAGAGTCCTGACCATTAAAGAACAGCATGAAAGGGGGCTAACAAAGCATGCAGAGAAACAGATGGACTACAGTCAGTAATTGTAGAACTACATAGTGCTACTATATGGTAAGTGGAGCTGATAAAATGGACAGTGTAGAAACAAGGAAGTGGTTTTAATGTTATGGCTAATCGGTGTAAGTAATATAGTAATAAATATAGTATAGTAAATGAAATGATCAAGAAATGTGCTTATTATTTTATAAAACATAATACTACTGTATATAAAAACGCAAAATATGAAATAATTGATTCTCTGAGCAAACCGGATGCCACATCAGCCACTAGGTGGCAGTATATTACCAATGTCCTACCCAGTGTTGCCAACTTAGCGACTTTGTCGCTATATTTAGCGATTTTTCAGACCCCTCTAGCGACTTCTTTTCAAAAAAGTGACAAGCGACAAATGTAGCGACTTTTTCTGGTGTTATTGGAGACTTTTGGAGACTTGAACGTGAAAACACATATTGTTCTGCAGTTACTGTCCTCAACGAGCAGCGGGTCCTGCCGTGAGCCCCTCCGCCGTCCCAAAGCACGGGCGGTCAGTATCACAGTCAGTGTTGCCAGATTGGGCGGTTTTCCACCAAATTGAGCGGATTTTGTTGGAAATTGGCAGGGAAAAACACACTTTGGCAGGTGGACAAAATTTGGGCTGGTTTGTAATTATTTTGGTAGCTTAAAATATAAATAGAAAAAGCTATTGCTAAAGCAGGTGGAATATAAATAGGTCCCCCTTCTCCCTACCTTCTCCCACCACATCCAACCCGTTGTCAAAAGTTTGATTGACAGGTTATTCTTTCCAGGCCAAGACACTGTTGCCACGCCCATCAATACACTGATTCATATAGACAAGTGATTTGAGTTGAATATGAAGGTAAGCAAGGCTGGTACATATTACATCACATATGTACGAGAGGGCAAACTTTCATTGCTTGCAAGTTTATTTTTATTTACATGCAAAGGGTTGTGTGTCCTAACAAATAATGTATTTTACAAACTTGGCAGGCTACTTTAAAGACATGCAAGCAAAAATAATTTGTCCTTTAGAATGTATAATTACTGATCTGTACATTTTAAGATATTAATTTGTAGGTCATGATGGTTTAATTGGTTTATTATTTGTGAAAAACTAAACATCATCTGCTTATCCTGTGTTTTGGGCGTTTTTTCATGCATTTTGCTGAAAATTACTGTCGCAATCTGGCAACCCTGCCTAGAGTAGCTCAGTGTTTTCTTAAAAAACAAAAACAAACCACGAATCAACAGAAGAACGTTCATTTGTAGTTCTAAACATATTTAGGGTGTTTTTACCCACTTTTTGTCTCTCCCACGATGTAATTCCTCTCTTCTACAGCGTCAATTACATGCAAATGGATCATATGCAAATTAGGCGATGACGTCATTTAGCGACTTCTAGCGACTTTTAGGACAGCCAATAGCTACTTTCCTTACTGAGGAGTTGGCAACACTGGTCCTACCACGCTAGCAGCCAATCGCCCCCAAACATTTCCAAAGCTAAAAACATAAAAAATGTGCCTGCGAGTTACCCAGAAAACACAAACCATGCGCACAAAATTAAACGCTATATTTGTAGTGAGCCTATTTAGCATGGTAGGCTTGTTTTTAACATTTCTTGTTCACGTAAATTACAAAAATAAAACTTAACTTGTATCGACGATAATCAGTAGCTTCCTCATGAATCTACACTGCAGTTAGCACACATTCCCCAACCCAGAAACCCTCAGGTGGTAGGTGGGTGATCTAGGCCCTTTCCCACATGCACACAATCATAAGCTCCGCACACATACCCATAATCCCAAAACTGTGAATATCCCCACTGTGGGACTAATAAAGGATTATCTTATAAGATCTTATAAATCTTATCTTATCCCCCAGAACTTGTGCCAAGTGTGCCATGGAATACATCAGTCATATAACACAAACTATTGTTATGTATGTGACATAAACCAGATAATCAGTTAATTAATCTTACATGTCAGTGTGATCCTTGTCCCTGACTTTCTCTGCAAAGATTTCCATCTGTGGTGTATATGAGGTGAACTTTTACCATAACTTAAATTTTGAAAAACACACGTCTGTTTCTTGTACCTTGAAATTGCTTGTTTGATTGATTCCATTTTGTCAGCATCATCCTTAAATGAGCTTTGGTGCTTTGTCAAATCTGTCCAGTCTTGTTGAATTGAATGAACGTCCACTTTTGCACGTTTAGCAGCCATACTAAGTTTACTAAGTTTGCACGAAATTGAAAGCTGACTCACGCCCAACACCAACCTTAAGTGGCCATAGGCGGAGGCGGTTAAGGTGGAGTAATTTATGCTTGTTAAGGTTAGTCAAGGTGTGAGCATATGGTTTAAGGACGGATCCAACTAAGGTGCAGCCCTGAGCATGAAATAAAAAACATTTTCTCTTACCAATCAGCATGCCAGGCAAAAGTGCTTCACGTGCCAGCTTTGGCATGCAATACCTACAGTGCAGATACCAAAGCCTGATCACACTGCAGTACTGTATTCACAGTCACAAGCAGTTCTTTAGGGCTTCAGAGTAGTGCAGAGTAGTGCAGAAGAGTGCAGTTGCTACAAACTGCACAGTGTCATTTTTAATGTAAGGATGCTCCACACTCAACAGGGGCATCCAATCTATCAGAGCTGGCATTACTCTTGCTCTTACAGCAATCTGTTTCTTGTGATCAGGTTGGGGGGTTGTCATTGTAAAACATTCAGCCAAATTAACAACCTGATGGGGCAAGCTGTAGCCAAGTGGTTAAGGTACTGGGCTAGTAATCAGAAGGTTGCTGGTTCAAGCCCCATCACTGCCAGGTTGCTGCTGTTGGGCCCTTGAGCAAGGCTGTACACTGTAACTGTAATGTAAGTCACTTTGGATAGAGGCATCTGCTAAATGCCAAAAATGTAAATGATGGATCATAACATCACACAAAATAATGAGTAAAGTATATTGGGGGAGGCATTTAGAGCAGCGGTCCCCAACTTTTTTGCAGCATGGACCAGTTTCATATAAGATATAATTTCACAGACCGGCGGGGGTGGGAAGATTTAAAATAGAATAACTATAGAATGGAAAATCAGTGTTAATCCTGAACTTTATTTCGATGCAACGATACGCTGCTCCCATCTAGTGCTGATTGGGAACAATAACACCCAAAGAGTATTGGAAATTTAATTTCTCTTTTAGTGGTCTCTAATTATTTATTCTTTCTGTGCAATACCGGTCCATGGCCCGGTGGTTGGGGACCACTGATTTAGAGCATATTTGATTATTATTGTGATTAGGACCTTGCTTTTGATAATCAGTCTGGTGAAAGTGGTAATCTTTAAAACCATAAGTCTGGGAAGTCACAAGATCAGGATCAGAATCAGTTTTATTCACCAGGTGTGTTTGCATACAGAAGGAATTAGTTTCTGGCTGTTGGTAGCTTTCTACAATATACAGATAATACAATATACAGACGAAACAATATGCAGACAATGTACAAATTTTAACGTCCTAACCAAAAGTTTGAAAGAAAAACAGTAGAAGATAAAGAATAAAAATTAAATAACAGTACAATTTAGTATTATTATAAGTTTAATAGATTTTTTTCATAGGGCGGCACGGTGGCTTAGTGGGTAGCACTGTCGCCTCACAACAAGAAGGTCCTGGGTTCGATCCCCAGGTGGGGCGGTCCGGGTCCTTTCTGTACGGAGTTTGCATGTTCTCCCCGTGTCCGCGTGGGTTTCCTCCGGGTGCACCGGTTTACTCCCACAGTCCAAAAAGATGCCACCAGGCTAATTGGAAACACTGAATTGTCCTATATATACCTAGCCGCTAGATGCACAAACCAGTGCGTTGTAGTGCCGGTCCCAAGCCCGGATAAAATAGGGAGGGTTGTGTCAGGAAGGGCATCCGGCGTAAAAATTGTGCCAAATCGATGCGCGGATCGTGATCCGCCGAGAGCCGACCCCGCAACCGAACGGGACAAAGGCCAAGGAAAAGAAGAATAGATTTTTTTCATAGTTTTATTTTACTCAAAACATTCAATATAGTAATAAAATAGAAGTATAAAACATATTATGCATTCTGAAACACATATTAATTACAGATTTTACATGTTTTAAATTTAAGTTCTTGTAGCAGCAGAAACCCCCTGGTTCTTTGCCCCACTGGTACTGTAACAACGGTTTAGAAACAGGTTTTTTTTTGTTCTACATCAGACAGCTATTTATATACAATGCTAAGCCCCCATATTTTAATATTTAAGCCAAAACTAGAAATGAGATAAAAGATGCCCAGAAAACACAAGCCATGCAGCAGAAATCCCCTGGTTCTTTACCCTCAATGGTACTGTAACAATAGTTTAAAATCAGGTTTCTTGTTCTACATTAATGACAGCTATTTATATACAATGCTAAGCCCCCATATTTTAATATTTAAATTAAAAAAGATAAAAGATGCCCAGAAAACACAAGCCATGCACACATAATTGAACACTATGTTTGTACTGTTGAGAAACATTAAACGTGTTCTGCTGCCCTCTAGTTACACAGGAGGTATAAGGAAGGACTCAAGGTCCTGTTAGACTTGTATATTACTTTTTGGATCTGCTATGGCACAGACTGGAGAGCTGACTGCATGATGGATGCGATTCATTTCGTTTAGCATTTTACAAGGATGCATGAAAACAGACTCAGTGAGACAAGAACATAATTGCCTAAACATCAGTTTGACCGCCAGTGCTGACATTAGGGATACTGAAATGGGGCTCTAGGTGCATTTCTTTGGTGACAAGGCAATATTAAAAATGTAACAGAAAATTAAAACATTTCTGCATATTGACTTTTAGAATAAGCCCAGTCAGACACTGTCTTAATGAAGACATGGCACTTGTTAAATTATGAACGCCAAACGAATTATATTCTTACAATTTAACATACACTATATTGCCAAAAGCATTCGCTCGTCTGCCTTCACATGCATATGAACTTGAGTGACTCCCATTCTTAATCCATAGGGTTCAATATGATGTTGGCCCACCCTTTGCAGCTATAACAGCTTCAACTCTTTTGGAAAGGCTTTCCATAAGGTTTAGGAGTGTGTTTATGGGAATTTTTGACCATTCTTCCAGAAGCGCATTTGTGAGGTCAGACACTGATGTTGGACGAGAAGGCCTGGCACACACTACATACTTAAATACTACTATTAACTTGCTATTACATTGATTATTTAGGATACAGCAGCTTTCTTATGCTCTGAACATGTTTTGCATGGTATAAAAATAAAAATAATTGTTATCCAAGTTATTTAATGCTGAAGTGCAAAGTGTTCTCCGATACACTACTAATATAATGATTTTTCTATCCTCATTTACAGTATTTCTTACAATCTCAGTAAATGGTTCTAATGGTTGGGTTTACTGATTTATTGGCATTTATTCACTGAGGGGTGCATGCACCCTAGATGACTGATCAGTAATAATTAAATCACGCTGTAAAACATTGACTCCTTAATGACTGATTATTGACTGAGGAAAATCAGTTTGCTGAGAAAGAATAAAAAGAAATAGACTGGCTGTTGTGCACAAAGCTCTCTAGGTTATATGTGCTTTAAAACACTGGGTAGCACTCACAGGAAGAAGGTCCTGGGTTTGATTTCCAGATGCAGCGGTGTGGAGTTTGCATGTTCTCCCTGTGTCTGCGTGGGTTTCCTCTGCAAGCCGATTCTCTCCCACAGTCTGAAGACGTGTAAGATAGGTGAACTGGAGATACAAAGTTAAACTGATAAATCATGTGTAACCTGTAACTACCTGTCCTGTCATTAATGTAACCAAAGTGTAAAACATGATATTGAAGTCTCAATAAATAAATCAATATTGTGTTGTTTTTTGATTTGCCAATATTGGCAGATGCCAATGTTCCCACACAATATTTTTTGACTATCAAGGCACAAACATGGTTGCACAACGCTTATATCATATACTGTATCTTTACTAATCAGGTCTAGAACTTGACACTTGAAATGTATTGCACTGCCCTTTTATTAACAAGGACTGGAACAAATTACTGCAAAATATCAGACAGACATACACTAGCATCTAAGGTGGTTCATTTTCACCAGCCAGTGTTTTTTCATGCAACGAGATCTGACCTGCACATCAGTTTAGCATGGCAGAAGCTCAAGTTATGACCACTACACAACTTTTTGCACTGATTTTTGCTCGGCGACGGGTCGGTGCTGGATTCGGGAGGAACTCGGTGTTCGCTCTGCGATCAAAACTCGGCTCTGAATCAATGTGAGAAACAGCGAGGGGAAACACAGGGGAGAGGTTGGAAACAGGTGGTGGAGCGCAAATATAGTTTCTATCAGAATACATCAGCACACGCGAGTTTTACAGTATTTCTGACCTGATCGTTCTCTACAAAACAAAATATTTATTAACCTCCAACTCACTATAGAACAAGCCATGCTGCTCGTGTTGCCAAATCCACTCAGATTCATTTATTTCATCAGCGCACAAACTCTGATCGCTCGCTACTTGTTGATGTGCATGTTTGGACGTGGTATCATTAAACCTTTCATCACTTCTCACGTGTGTTTTCGTGACGAAACGTAGTTTTGGAGAGCAGAGAAGCTCGCCTGTGATTCCCCCTGGTGATAGATGGTGTAGTGTAAAACCCCCCATCGCCGATCAGTCGTGTAGTGTGAACATTACAGCGACCAGGTGTTAATCAGAGTGTCGTATAGTGTAAACTTGGCATAAGCTGTTCAACAGCCAGGTGTATGTTTACATTACATTTACAATGTTGTAGCGTGTCAGACATATAAAATAATAATAAAAAATAAATGTTACTGTTTTCTGTTTTGGATTAATTATTTATGTAAACAAAATACACAAATATTTTTAATAATGAGTGTTTTTTGTACAATTATCACATTCGTTCTCTGAACATCTGTACATATTTAAACGAAACCTGTTAATGTAACTCAAATATGCCTAAATGTGTTGAATCGAAAATCGAATCGAAAATCGAATCGAAAATCGAATCGAAAATCGAATCGAAAATCGAATCGAAAATCGAATCGAAAATCGAAGATCGAATCGAAATCGAATCGATCCAGGAAATTAGTGGCGATACCCAGCCCTAATCACAACCACCAATGGGAAACTAAAAACATTGCCATTGCCAATCAGGCATATATCAAAAAGGGCCCACAGTACCCACTCTGGGAAACAGGGTGGGCATTAAAAAATACATAACTGTCACATCAACAGTTCCCGATCAGGCACTCGCGCCCCCCCAGACAAGTACTCGCGCCCCACAGGTTGAAAACCCCTGGCTTAGACAGTATACTGTCACAGTACCGTAAGTCACTTCAGATAAGGGCATCTGCTAAATGCTGAAAATGTAAAAGTAAAAGGTAAGGGCATTTCGATAGGGTATAATGCTGTCCTATATTACAAAGGCTTCATAATCTATTTCTTGCAACTATAAAATGTGTAGCTGGTGCTTGTATCGAGTAATACAATGAAAAAAAAGCAATTGCACTATAATGTCTAGTTGACTTGATGGCTAGTCAGAAGACTTCAAAGTATACACTGGATGTTCCATCAGCCCCGGTTCTGGACTGCTTTGCTTGGGGGGGCAGTAAAACCTAATGAGGGGGCATGTTGATAGTCATGTTTTTGAAGCCAGAAATATATTCAAGGCTTGATTTGTGCATGAATGATGACAGCCAAGCTATTGATACTGGCTTAAAGTGATGTATGAGGTAAAGAAATAAAAATGCATGTTTTCGAACTTAAACTTAAAACCCAATGATTAAAAAATACATGTTGATTATGTAAATGGAGAAAAAAGATTATCTAATTGTATTTCATTTTAATACGCCCCCTTAATTAAATTGCCATTACTAATAGAACAACTCTATTTCTTGAAAGGCTTTAATACAAATTTAAGTCAAAGCTGACAAATGTACCTACACACAGACTGAGAATATTCAAACGTGGAAATAGGAATGAGTGAGAATATTTATATTATTGGGAAATTAAAATATAAAGAAAACAAAAGAATACTAATTCTGTAAAAAAAAAGTGTTTACCAGTATACCTGCCTCTCTCGCTCACACTAACAGAACATATACTGCCGAACTGAACTGTTTGGGGCAGTCTGCCGATTTTTATATGACTCAAAGAGCCAATCAGGAATAAGCAAGGAAATATCTTCACACTGTAAAACAAAATGCATTTTTGTGATTGGTTCAGAGATAATTTTAAAAATAGCCGTTGCTTGCATTGTGCTTGGGGGGGAAAGACACAATTTGGGGGGGCAATGCCCCCCTCAGCCCCCCCCTAGCGCCGGCCCTGTGTTCCATTAATAATTATAAGTATTTTACCTGATTCATGTGAAGACACATTTACAAATGTCTTCCAGAATTACAAACAATTTCCTGCTACAGGTGGGGGTGTACTTATTGTCTTTTTGACAATAGTGTGGATTCATTTGATGTCACTCAGAGGTAAAATAGTTTGCGTCGAACATGAATAAAAATATATTTTTTAAAAATGCATTGTTATAGTGATGGGCGGATGTAATGCTTATGAAATTCCTTGCTATAAGTGTGACAGCCGATGATTAGCTTACTGTCAGTGAGTTACTGCTGTGGGTTTGCTTTTATAAGTAAGTAGATACAGCTATGGCCTTGAGCGTGAGAGTAAGCTAAAGCTGGGGGGGAATGAGGGCAGATGGGAAAAAGCATTTTTTGGGGCAAAGGTGGCAGATGCTGTCCTCGTTAGGAGGGCTGCCCAATACCGTCTGAGGTCTGTCAATGTCATGTGATCACTGATGAGCTTCCTGTGAAACATCTGAGCTCATCACCATTTCAGAACATTCAAATGAGAAGTTCAAAAGCTAATAGATTTAAACACATCATTTGTAGAAGTAGCAATGACATTTTGCCTTTGAGCAAGCATTTTTTCAAAGCCTGAGTAATCATGGATTGTGTGTGCTTAGATACTGTTGTTGAAAAGGTCTCCCGCTGAACCCAATGCACTCCGCAAGCAGTTAGAAAGGTTGTGATATCTCACGTTAAAATGCTGTGATGATCCATCTGTATTAACAGTACAGTAAATGCATGAACCAATGTGTTACCTGGAAACAGACAACAAAGAATACAAATAATCAACACAGAAAAGTAATACAGAAGAGTTATAAGGTTAATACACCAAATCTTTAATAATACAGTGAAAGTTAAAGAGTGATGTATAACAAATCAAGTAATGAACCAAATAAGTAAATGCATGCACACTATACACCAATCAGTCATAAAATAAAAACCACCGCCTTGTTTCTACACTCAGCTCCACTTACCATATAGAAGCACTTTGTAGTTCTACAATTACTGACTGTAGTCCATCTGTTTCTCTGCATGCTTTTTTAGCCTGCTTTCACCCTGTTCTTCAATAGTCAGTGACACTGACATGGTGGTTGTGTGTTGTGCTGGTAAGAGTGGGTAAGACACAGCAATTCTGATGGAGTTTTTAAACACCTCACTGTCACTGCTGGACTGAGAGGACTGCTAGTCCACCAACCAAAAATATATCCAGCCAACAGCGCCCTGTGACCACTGATGAAGGTCTAGAAGATGACCAACTCAATCAGCAGCAATAGGTGAGCGATCGTCTCTGACTTTACATCTACAAGGTGGACCAACTAGGTAGGAGTGTCTAATAGAGTGGACAGTGAGTGGACGGTATTTAAAAACTCCAGCAGCATGGCTGTGTCTGATCCACTCATACCAGCACAACACACACTAACACACCACCACCATGTCAGTGTCACTGCAGTGCTGAGAATGATCCACCACCCAAATAATACCTGCTCTGTAGTGGTCCTGACCATTGAAGAACAGAGTGAAAGCAGGCTAAAAAAAAGTATGCAGAGAAATAGATGGACTACAGTCAGTACTACAAAGTGCTTCTATATGGTAAGTGGAGCTGATAAAATGGACAGTGAGTGTAGAAACAAGGAGGTGGTTTTAATGTTATGGCTGATCGATGTAATTTCATTTCAGACTGAAAACATGGACAATTTTAAGCTAGAAATCAGAACTTGCCAATCCAAAGGTGACTAACAAAACCTGCCAGTTTAACCTTTGGAATGACATTTAACCTTTATAATAAGTTTTAGTTTAACATTTAAAATAAAATTTCCATGTGGTACATTTGGGAAATGGCAGCACAGGGGATCTGGGTTCTGTTCTCACCTAAGGACCCAACAGTGGCTGCATGGCAGAGATGGGATTCGAACTTTCAACCTATCAGTTGATAGCCCAAAGCCCTACCCACTAGGCTACGACTGTTCTAAGCTTTACATCATGAACTGATGGACAGGCATTCTTCATCACGATTTTCTAATAGAGAGCATACATTGTGGTTCTATCAGTCCTATCGCTGGTTTAAGCCCCACCACTGCCAGGTTGTCACTGTTGGGCCCTTGAGCAAGGCCCTTAACCATCAGTTGCTTAGACAGTATCAGTATCACGGTACTGTAAGTCGCTTTGGATAAAAGTGTCTGCTGAAAATGTAAATGCTGCTTTTTGAGACTGCTTCACATTGTCAGACAGGTTCTATCTAAGATGTTTAGATTCAACAGGTCTGGCAGTAATCATGCCTGGGTGTGGCAAGTGAAACTGAGTTTAGTTAACTGGTGTATTAAGTATCTGGGGGGAGGGGGGGGCAATAAATATTTTACAATTAAAAAATTAAGGGCCAGTTAAAGATGAACAGCATTATCTACTAAATATACAAAATACAAGGAATTGGAAAGAGGCAAATACAACACTGTATACATAAAGTTGTCTACTCTAAAATGACTGTGCGTCTACAACCCCAAATCAGAAAAAGTTGGGACAGCATATATAATGCAAATAATAATAAAAACACAGAGTTTTTACATTTACTTTGACTTTTATTTGCTTGCAGACAGGATGAACCTGAGATATTTCATGTTTTATCTGCTCAATTTCATTTCATTTATTAATAAACATCCATTCCTGCATTTCAGGCCTGCAACACATTCCAAAAAAAGTTGGGACAGTAAAGCATTTACCACTTTAGAATGTTGCCAATCCTTTTCATCACACTTAAAAGACGTTTTGGCACCGAGGAGACCAAGTGATTTAATGTTTCAGCTTTTATTTTGTCCCATTCTTCCTGCAAACACGTCTTAAGATGTGCAACAGAACAGGGTCGTCGAGCCTCTGAGCCCAGAGAAGTCGACGCCGCTTCTGGACATGATTAACATAAGGCTTCTTTTTTTGCACAGCAAAGTTTTAAGTGGCATTTGTGCATGTAACTCTGTATTGTAGTGCTTGACAAAGGTTTGGCAAAGTAATCCCTCACCCATGTGGTTATATCAGCTATTGTTGAGTGGCGGTTCTTGATGCAGTGCCGTCTGAGGGATCAAAGATCACAGGCGTTCAGCTTAAGCTTGCACCCTTGGCCTTTATGAACTGAAATTCCTCCCAATTCCTTGAATCGTTTAATAATATTATGCACTGTAGAGGGAATCTCACCCAATCTTTCTTTGAGGTACATTGTTTTTAAACAGTTCAATAATTTTCTAATGCATTTGTTGACAAACTGGAGATCCTCTGGTCATCTTTGGTCATCAAAGACTTTCCTGGATGCTGCTTTTGTACTTTTTGTATTATTATTTAGTTTTTTCACCTCATTACTAGCCCTAAATTGCCCCGTCCCTTTTTTTGGAATGTGGTGCAGGCCTGAAATGCAGTAATGGAGGTATGAAGTTGATCAGACAAAACATGAAATATATATTGGGTTTAAACTGTCTGCAATCAAATAAAAGTCAAAGTAAATGTAAGAAACACTGCATTTTTATTTTATTTGCATTTTTCATACTGTCCCAACTTTTTCTGATTCTGGGTTGTATTTATGTATGTACCTAGTCCTAAACCTAACTGCAAAGGTTTAGTTATGTAATGCCTTTTTAAAGATAGCTACATATGTTCAACTAGCATCATGGTTTATCCCTAAAACCTCTTTGTTCTCAGGTTTGCATTTTTATTCATACATTGTATTAACCTCTTGATTAACATCCTGATTACACTTATGGTGCACTCATCCAACCACTCACTCACACCCAGGGGCAATCAGGAGTAGTCACTGGTGGCCACCAAAACACATCCACATGAACTGGAAGGAACACTGGGAGTGTATGCAGTTCTCTAAAGCACCCACACTACCTGCTGTGCCAGTGCCACCATGCTGCAATTTGTGGATAGTATGATTTTAATAAAGCCTTCCAGTCTATGTTTGGATTCTGGATTTTTGATTCTGTCACTGCACTTATTGACTGCAGGCTTGGTAAATGACAGAAATGATGCTATCTGTGGCCCAAAGGTTGTCTGGCAGGGTCTGAAGTTTGATAAGAAAGTCCAACGTAAATGAGGATTTGACTGCTCAGCAGGACATAGGTGACTTTAAGTACTTAAAAAGGTCTGGGTCACTGCTAGAAATCAGATGGCTTTAATAGCATATCCCAATTTACTTCAGAAGGTACTGTGATGCACACTGTGATTTATCCTGTGAAGCTACTAACAGACATACAGTGTATCACAAAAGTGAGTACACCCCTCACATTTCTGCAGATATTTAAGTATATCTTTTCATGGGACAACACTGACAAAATGACACTTTGACACAATGAAAAGTAGTCTGTGTGCAGCTTATATAACAGTGTAAATTTATTCTTCCCTCAAAATAACTCAATATACAGCCATTAATGTCTAAACCACCGGCAACAAAAGTGAGTACACCCCTAAGAGACTACACCCCTAAATGTCCAAATTGAGCACTGCTTGTCATTTTCCCTCCAAAATGTCATGTGATTTGTTAGTGTTACTAGGTCTCAGGTGTGCATAGGGAGCAGGCGTGTTCAATTTAGTAGTACAGCTCTCACACTCTCTCATACTGGTCACTGAAAGTTCCAACATGGCACCTCATGGCAAAGAACTCTCTGAGGATCTTAAAAGACGAATTGTTGCGCTACATGAAGATGGCCAAGGCTACAAGAAGATTGCCAACACCCTGAAACTTAGCTGCAGCACAGTGGCCAAGATCATCCAGCGTTTTAAAAGAGCAGAGTCCACTCAGAACAGACCTCGCGTTGGTCGTCCAAAGAAGCTGAGTGCACGTGCTCAGCGTCACATCCAACTGCTGTCTTTGAAAGATAGGCGCAGGAGTGCTGTCAGCATTGCTGCAGAGATTGAAAAGGTGGGGGGTCAGCCTGTCAGTGCTCAGACCATACGCCGCACACTACATCAAATTGGTCTGCATGGCTGTCACCCCAGAAGGAAGCCTCTTCTGAAGTCTCTACACAAGAAAGCCCGCAAACAGTTTGCTGAAGACATGTCAACAAAGGACATGGATTACTGGAACCATGTCCTATGGTCTGATGAGACCAAGATTAATTTGTTTGGTTCAGACTGTCTCAAGCATGTGTGGCGGCAATCAGGTGAGGTGTACAAAGATAAGTGTGTCATGCCTACAGTCAAGCATGGTGGTGGGAATGCCATGGTCTGGGGCTGCATGAGTGCAGCCGGTGTTGGGGAGTTACATTTCATTGAGGGACACATGAACTCCAATATGTACTGTGAAATACTGAAGCAGAGCATGATCCCCTCCCTCCGGAAACTGGGTCGCAGGGCAGTGTTCCAGCATAATAATGACCCCAAACACGCCTCTAAGACGACCACTGCTTTATTGAAGAGGCTGAGGGTAAAGGTGATGGACTGACCAAGCATGTCTCCAGACCTAAACCCAATAGAACATCTTTGGGGCATCCTCAAGCGGAAGGTGGAGGAGCGCAAAGTCTCGAATATCCGCCAGCTCCGTGATGTCGTCATGGAGGAGTGGAAAAGCATTCCAGTGGCAACCTGTGAAGCTCTGGTAAACTCCATGCCCAGGAGAGTTAAGGCAGTTCTGGGAAATAATGGTGGCCACACAAAATATTGACACTTCAGGAACTTTCACTAAGGGGTGTACTCACTTTTGTTGCCGGTGGTTTAGACATTAATGGCTGTATATTGAGTTATTTTGAGGGAAGAATAAATTTACACTGTTAAATAAGCTGCACACAGACTACTTTTCATTGTGTCAAAGTGTCATTTTGTCAGTGTTGTCCCATGAAAAGATATACTTAAATATCTGCAGAAATGTGAGGGGTGTACTCACTTTTGTGATACACTGTACATTCAGAGGAAGATGGAAATTAATAGTCACTGCAGCAAGTCCACACACATAAACACACAAAATACACTGCCTGATATTATGCTCAGACTGGCAGCGATTTTTTATGTCGTCACCTGAATTGCTGATTGCTTTTTGTCTAATGTATACACCGGAAGCATCATCATCGTTTGTTTCTAGCTGGTATCTACAGCGCTTACAAATGCTGTTTTGACCAAATGGTCAATTCCTACATCCAAAAATCCCATGTACAGCCTTGTCTGTAGAGCAAAAGCTGTAAGCATAAGATGTCCAATGAAGTAACACTAAAAAAACAGACACTGTGATTATGCAAACCATTTGAAAACAGTACAAGGACAAGCTATTTAATGTTTAGACTAAACAACATAATTGTTTTTGTATTATGTGAAAGCTGTAAATGTGATGGCTGCAACATGCGTCAGTAAATTTAAGACAGGGGCATGTTTACTTCTGTTACCTTTCCACAATTACTGACTACAAGTTCTACAATTACTGACTGTAGTCCATCTGTTTCTCTGCAGGCTTTTTTATCCCCCTTTCATGCTGTTCTTCAATAATCAGGACTCTCCCAGGACCACCACAGAGTAGGTATTTTTTGGGTCGTGGATCATTCTCAGCACAGCAGTGACACTGACATGGTGGTGGTGTGTTAGTGTGTGTTGTGCTGGTATGAGTGGATCAGACACAAAAGCACTGCTGGGGTTTTAAACACCTCACTGTCACTGCTGGACTGAGAATAGTCCACCAACCAAAAATATATCCAGCCAATAGCGCCCCGTGGGCAGCGTCTTGTGACCACTAATGAAGGTCTAGAAGATGACCAACTCAAAGAGCAGCAATAGATGAGCGATTGTCTCTGACTTTACATCTACAAGGTGGACCAACTAGGTAGGAGTGTCTAACAGAGTGGACAGTGAGTGCTGCTGTGTCTGATCCACTCATACTAAAACAACACACACTAACACACCACCACCATGTCAGTGTCACTGCAGTGCTGAGAATGATCCACCACCCAAATAATATCTGCACTGTGGTGGTCCTGGGAGAAGCATGAAAGGCAGCTAACAAAGCATGCAGAGAAACAGATGGACAACAGTCAGTAATTGTAGAACTTCAAAGTGCTTCTATATGGTAAGTGGAGCTGATAAAATGGACAGTGAGTGTAGAAACAAGGAGGTGGTTTTAATGTTATGGCTGATCTGTGTATAATGCTTCAATATGTGCTTCATATTGTGCTTCATAACACATTTTAAAAGGCGGCAAATGTAGACAGCAGACACTCTAATAAGACAAAGCCCTGCTGTTGTAACCTGGCATTGATGCCCCTGAAAATGTGTCATGTAGGTGGAGGCATACTGTATGTTGCTCTAAAATATAACATAGTAATCCATAGAACTTTGTGTAAAATAAGCAAAAAGCATATAAAGAAATCTAGATTTCTCCTGCAGCATATATAACCAGAATTTGGCTTAACTTCATTAATCCATGGACTTAAGCTGTTTTGTATTAACAGCGCTGGCTGGTAGTGGCGATGTATTAGTGTGGGGAATGTTTTCTTGGCACAGTTAACACTGTCAATTAACTACAGCCTATCTGAGAATAGCCTATCTAAGTAACTGTTTCTTCATGGTAAATTACTTAACTTCTAATGCCAAGTTCACACTACACGACGTTCCAAGTCGTCAGGTCGCTGTACAGTTCACAATACACAACTGGATCTCTTGTAATCGGGAGTCTTTCAAGTCAGTGTGGCTTTTACACTACACGACTGATCGGTGATAGGGGGTTTTACACTACACCATCTATTACTAACTGGAATCGCAGGCGAGCTTCTCTGGTCTCCCACACTACGTTTTGTCACGAAAACAAATGCGAGAAGTGACGAGGGGTTTAATGAAATCGTGTCCAAAAATGCACGTCAACAAGTAGCGAGCGATCAAAGTTTGTGCACTGATGTGCAGCGTAAAATCAAGGAGAAAAAATAAATTAATCTGAGTGGATTTGGCAACGCGACCAGCATGAATTGTTCTATAGTGAGTTGGAGGTTAATAAATATTTTTTGCAATGCAACGTTGGTGTTATGTTTTGTAGAGAACGATAAGGTCAGAAATACTGTAAAACTTGTGTGTGTGCTGATGTATTCTGATATAAACTATATTATGCCCCTGTCCCACCTTTTCACAACTCCTCTCCTGCATTTCCCCCACACCATATCTTGCGTTCTAATTGGCTGTTTGACACCGCACTCATTGCCAGTCGGGCAACTCAGATCCAGATATTTGACAAGCTAGAAATCTCGCTTCGGTCGCTGAGCGCTCGGCAAGCTGCTCGGATCGAGTTGTTGAGTAGTTCACACATAGCGATTGAGAGCCGAGTTTCGATCTCCGAGTTGCTCCCGAGCCGGCAAATCTAGCCAGTCGCCGAGCGAAAATCAGGGCAAAAATCGTGAAGTGTGAACTAGGCATTAAAGACAGTAGTAGCTCAGTGGGTAGAGCTCTGGGCTATCAATTGAAAGGTTATGGGTTAGAATCCTGACTTTGCTAAGCAGCCACCATTGAGATCTTGAGCAAGGACCCATAACCTTCTTCAGTGGCACTGTGCTCTGACCCCAGCTTCCAAACAAGCTGGAATATGCAGAAAAAGAATTTCATTGTACTGTACACAGTACACATGGATATGTATATATGACAATTAAAATTGTTCCACGGTAATAATTACTTTCAGAGGCATAATGTTCCCCATCACAAAGTGCACACAACATTATCAGTTCAGTTCAGTGCACTTTAAGTGTACTCCAGTCACCAGATCTGAATCCTAAAAATCTGAATCATCCACTAAAGTCATCCACTTTTCTACAACAGACCTGTGGTCAAATCGTACATTGGAGTTTGCAAACATCGTTTTATTTGTTAATGGGTGAGCTAAGGGTAATTGTACAATACTTAAATATTAAATAAACAATAAAAATTTTATTTCTTGCACCTGTTTCACGCGTACTAATTCCATCATATATTGTGTCATTTTGTGGGGCTAAGCTTATAGTACTCAAAACCTTCATTATATACATGGTGAAATTATATATTTTTATATTCTATGTATTTATAACAATAGAATAAGCAGTGGCGGTTCTAGACCATGTGGGGACTTATTATTCCAAAGCTGGCCCCCGCTGCCCCCTGAAAATCCAAAAAATCTGAATCATCCACTAAAGTCATCTACATTTCTACAACAGACCTGTGGTCAAATCGTACATTGGAGTTTGCAAACATAGTTTTATTTGTTGATTGGTGAGCTAAGGGTAATTGTACAATACTTAAATATTAAATAAACAATAACAATTGAATTTCTTGCACCTCATTCACTCGTACTGATTCCATCATATACATACATATATATATTCCATGTAGTGTGTCATTTTGTGGGGCTAAGCTTATAGTACTCAAAACCTTCATTATATACATGGTGAAATTATATATTTTTATATTCTATGTATTTATAACAATAGAATAAGCCACAGACATATAAAAAGTCTCAGTCATACAAAAAAAAAAAAAAAACTGATATATCGTAAAAAAATATCGTGATACAAATTTTGGTCATATCGCCCAGCCCTAGGAAAAACTCCAGCACATGCAGCAGTGTAATCGAAAAGTTGTATAAGACAGAGTGATTGTATCCCACAGCCTGAGGGAAGGAATGGATGCTCAGCTCAGACTTGGTATATAAACAAGAGCACACAGCTTTGCTCTGAGTGTGAGGAGGAGATGTCGTGAACTGTCCATTACTTTCTTCTGCTGTTAGTCTGTTGGAAAACTTATACAGACTTCTTTCAAAGTATTACCATTAAATTCACGCCAAACTGAACCACCTGTAGAAACTGCTCGCCTTGATAAAATCGTGTCTCGTATAGCCACAGTTTTAAACGCTTCTCCAGGGTGTTCTTCAGTTCAGAGTGACTGTTGAACTTTCCCCGATAGGTTCCAGAAGAGATGGCGGCTCAGATGGAAGCGTTTGTATCTCCAGTTAGCGCGGTGTTTCACACAGTCCCTCCCGAAGAAGCAGCGCAGCAGTCCGGGGATCCTTTCAGCGGTCCGTTAGATTCAGTCGCTCCCTGGAACTACACCTTCCTGTCATGCTTAATGTTTGTAGTGACTTCTCTCTCCGTGGCTGAAAACTCTACCGTCATGATCGTTACCTACAAGTTTAAACAGCTCAGACAACCGCTGAACTACATTATAGTGAACTTATCGGTGGCGGACTTCTTCCTCTCGCTGATCGGAGGCAGCATCAGTTTCTTGACGAATGCGCGGGGCTACTTTTTCCTCGGCAGGTGGGCGTGTGTGCTGGAGGGCTTCAGTGTCACTTTCCTCGGTAAGTGTAATTATTATATACTATTATATAGTGTAAATCGAATACAGTTGTACCTTAAAACTCAACGTCAGTTGGTTCTGGGAGTTTAAAAGGCGTTGAGTTTTAAGGTATTTTTTCCCATAAGGATGTATGGGAAGCCTGTTAATGCGTTCCATGGTCCCGTGGAACTGCATAAATTTTAGTCTAATGTAGAAAAAGGGGATATTTCTGACACTTATACACTGAAAATACACAAATATAATATAATATAAAATATATTAAAATATATATGTAAATATATATATATATATATATATATATATATATATATACAGTACAGGCCAAAAGTTTGGACACACCAGCCAAAAGTTTGGACACACCTTCTCTTCAATGTTTTTTCTTGATTATTTTTATTTTCTACATTGTAGATTAATACTGAAGACATCCAAACTATGAAGAATTATGTAGTGAACCAAAAAGTGTTAAACAAACCAGAATATGTTTTATATTTTACCAACTCTACCTCTGCACAACCCAACTGATGGTCTCAAACACATTAAAAAAGCAACAAATTCCAAAAATTCACTCTAGACAAGGCACAAACATTCATTGAAAACCATTCCAGGTGGAAACCTAATAAAGCTGGTTGAGAAAATTTCAAAGAGTGTGCAAATCTGTCATTAAAGCAAAAGATGGCTACTTTGAAGAATCTAAAATATAAAACATATTCTGGTTTGTTTAACACTTTTTTGTTTACTACATAATTCCATATGTGTTCCTTCATAGTTTGGATGTCTTTAGTATTAATCTACAATGTAGAAAATTTAAAAAAAAAAAAGAAAAACCACAGGAATGAGAAGGTGTGTCCAAACTTTTGGCCTGTACTGTATATATATATATACTGTATATATATATAATATAAAATATATATTAAATATATAATATAAAAATCAATCAAAAATACAATAAAACCTGCTCTTTACCTTTACTTCTTTATTGTTTCCTTATGCTTCTCAATTAGTGTTGAGAACAGCCTGTTAATGCGTTCCATGGTCCCGTGGAACTGCATAAATTTTAGGCTAATGTAGAAAAAGGGGATATTTCTGACACTTATACACTGAAAATACACAAATATAATATAATATAAAATATATTAAGATATATATGTATATATATATTATATTATATTATATTATATATTATATAAAAGTAAGTACACCCCTCACATTTCTGCAAATATTTTATTATATCTTTTCACAGGACAACACTATAGAAATAAAACTTGGATATAACTTAGAGTAGTCAGTGTACAGCTTGTATAGTAGTGTAGATTTACTGTCTTCTGAAAATAACTCAACACACAGCCATTAATGTCTAAATGGCTGGCAACATAAGTAAGTACACCCCACAGTGAACATGTCCAAATTGTGCCCAAAGTGTCAATATTTTGTGTGACCACCATTATTATCCAGCACTGCCTTAACCCTCCTGGGCATGGAATTCACCAGAGCTGCACAGGTTGCTACTGGAATCCTCTTCCACTCCTCCATGATGGCATCACGGAGCTGGTGGATGTTACTCCTCCACCTTCCACTTGAGGATGCGCCACAGGTGCTCAATTGGGTTTAGTCCATCACCTTTACCTTCAGCTTCCTCAGCAAGGCAGTTGTCATCTTGGAGGTTGTGTTTGGGGTCGTTATCCTGTTGGAAAACTGCCATGAGGCCCAGTTTTCGAAGGGAGGGGATCATGCTCTGTTTCAGAATGTCACAGTACATGTTGGAATTCATGTTTCCCTCAATGAACTGCAGCTCCCCAGTGCCAGCAACACTCATGCAGCCCAAGACCATGATGCTACCACCACCATGCTTGACTGTAGGCAAGATACAGTTGTCTTGGTACTTCTCACCAGGGCGCCGCCACACATGCTGGACACCATCTGAGCCAAACAAGTTTATCTTGGTCTCGTCAGACCACAGGGCATTCCAGTAATCCATGTTCTTGGACTGCTTGTCTTCAGCAAACTGTTTGCTGGCTTTCTTGTGCGTCAGCTTCCTTCTGGGATGACGACCATGCAGACCGAGTTGATGCAGTGTGCGGCGTATGGTCTGAGCACTGACAGGCTGACCTCCCACGTCTTCAACCTCTGCAGCAATGCTGTGTTCTCCCCGTGTCTGTGTGGGTTTCCTCCGGGAGCTCAGTGGGTAGCACTGTCGCCTCACAGCAAGAAGGTCCTGGGTTCGAACCCCGAGGTGAGGTGGTCCGGGTCCTTTCTGTGTGTAGTTTGCATGTTCTTCCCATGTCTGTGTGGGTTTCCTCTGGGAGCTCCGGTTTCCTGCCACAGTCCAAAGACATGCAAGTGAGGTGAATTGGAGATACTAAATTGTCCAGGACTACCTTTTCCTCAGCAGGTGGGCGTGTGTGCTGGAGGGCTTCACTGTCACTTTCCTCGGTAAGTAGAATTATTACCTCGGTAAATCTAATACAGTGGTACCTTGAAACTCAACGTCAATTGGTTCTGGGAGTTTAAAAGACGTTGAGTTTTAAGGTATTTTTTCCCATAAGGATGTATCCCCAGGTAAGGCGGTCCAGGTCCTTTCTGTCTGGAGTTTGCATGTCCTCCCTGTGTCTGTGTGGGTTTCCTCCAGGAGCTCTGGTTTCCTCCCACAGTCCAAAGACATGCAAGTGAGGTGAATTGGAGATACTAAATTGTCCAGGACTGTGTTTGATATAAACTTGTGAACTGATGAACCTTTTGTAATGAGTAACTACCGTTTCTGTCATGAATGTAACCAAAGTGTAAAACATGGCCACTGGATATTCAACATGGCACCTCATGGCAAAGAACTCTCTGAGGATGTGAGAAATATAATTGTTGCTCTCCACAAAGATGGCCTGGGCTATAAGAAGATTGCTAACACCCTGAAACTGAGCTACAGCATGGTGGCCAAGGTCATACAGCGGTTTTCCAGGACAGGTTCCACTCGGAACAGGCTTCGCCAGGGTCGACCAAAGAAGTTGAGTCCACGTGTTCGGCGACATATCCAGAGGTTGGCTTTAAAAAATAGACACATGAGTGCTGCCAGCATTGCTGCAGAGGTTGAAGACGTGGGAGGTCAGCCTGTCAGTGCTCAGACCATACGCCGCACACTGCATCAACTCGGTCTGCATGGTCGTCATCCCAGAAGGAAGCTGACGCACAAGAAAGCCAGCAAACAGTTTGCTGAAAACAAGCAGTCCAAGAACATGGATTACTGGAATGCCCTGTGGTCTGACGAGACCAAGATAAACTTGTTTGACTCAGATGGTGTCCAGCATGTGTGGCGGCGCCCTGGTGAGAAGTACCAAGACAACTGTATCTTGCCTACAGTCAAGCATGGTGGTGGTAGCATCATGGTCTTGGGCTGCATGAGTGTTGCTGGCACTGGGGAGCTGCAGTTCATTGAGGGAAACATGAATTCCAACATGTACTGTGACATTCTGAAACAGAGCATGATCCCCTCCCTTCGAAAACTGGGCCTCATGGCAGTTTTCCAACAGGATAACGACCCCAAACACAACCTCCAAGATGACAACTGCCTTGCTGAGGAAGCTGAAGGTAAAGGTGATGGACTAAACCCAATTGAGCACCTGTGGCGCATCCTCAAGTGGAAGGTGGAGGAGTTCAAGGTGTCTAACATCCACCAGCTCCGTGATGTCATCATGGAGGAGTGGAAGAGGATTCCAGTAGCAACCTGTGCAGCTCTGGTGAATTCCATGCCCAGGAGGGTTAAGGCAGTGCTGGATAATAATGGTGGTCACACAAAATATTGACACTTTGGGCACAATTTGGACATGTTCACTGTGGGGTGTACTCACTTATGTTGCCAGCCATTTAGACATTAATGGCTGTGTGTTGAGTTATTTTCAGAAGACAGTAAATCTACACTGCTATACAAGTTGTACACTGACTACTCTAAGTTATATCCAAGTTTCATGTCTATAGTGTTGTCCCATGAAAAGATATAATGAAATATTTGCAGAAATGTGAGGGGTGTACTCACTTTTGTGATACACTGTACATGTGGAGCTTTCAGAGTGAATTTGGCGGTCATTCCACACAAATGCAGATTCGTCTCATGTTCGCATGACGTTTTACCGCACCGCTCAAGCCGAGCGCTGAGCAAAGCAGCAGGCGCACACACGTTGAGTTTAAGGGAAACGTTGAGTTTAAGGGTACAAGTTTCTCAACAAAGAGCGTTGAGTTTCAAAGATTTTGAGTTCAGGGGACATTGAGTTACAAGGTACCACTGTAATTATCTGGATAATAGACCATATGATAATAATACCATATTCTGATATTTTAAGAAACCTTACATTGGGTACACATAATGTATGTCACCCATATAGTATTAATGAAATAATGTATGAAATAATTACATTTTCAGCATTTAGCAGACACTTTTATGCAAAACGACTTACATTACAGTTACAGTATACAACAGCAGCAACCTGGCAGTGGTGTGGCTTGAACCAGCATCCTTCTGATTACTAGTCCTGTACCTTAACCACTAGGCTACAGCTTGCCCATAATTATTGATGGCACTGAGGCTTGGTGGGTAGCACTGTCGTCTCACAGCAAGAAAGTCCTGGGTTGGAGTCCCATGTGGAGCGCCCGGGACCTTTCTCTGTGGAGTTTGCATGTTCTCCCTTGTCTGCGTGGGTTTCCTCTGGGAGCTTCGGTTTCCTCCCACAGTTCAAGGATATGCAGTCAGGTTAGTTAGCTACTAAAATTGTCCTAGATGTGAATATGTGAGTGTTTGCCCTGGGGTGTTTCTTTTCACCTGGTGAATTGTACTCACCACAATCCTGAATAAAGACTAAAAGACGAAAAATGCATTTATTAATTAGTTTGGTTTTTTTTTTTTTTAATGACTAATTTATCCTGGTCGGAGTCCAGTGCAACCAGGAACCACTGGGCGCAAGACAGAACACAGACCAGTTGATCAATGGACACTGTTTACCAAACCTTACATTCATTCACATTAAAAATGGATCAATTACCCACCCACTCACATGAGGCCAATAAAGCGATAGTTTGGCAGGTTTGGTGTAAATGAACTCCAATTTCCAGTCACCTGACCTTAACCCTGTTAGACAACTTTGGAATACATTAATATGTTATATCTGAGCCAGACCTTTTTGTCCAACATCAGTACATGAGCTCACAATGTTTCTTCATGCTGTTCTTCAATGGTCAGGACCCCCACAGGACCACCACAGAGTAGGTAATATTTGGGTGGTGGATCATAAGACACAGAAGCACTGCTGGAGTTTTTAAACACCTCACTGTCACTGCTGGACTAAGAATAGTCCACCAACCAAAAACATCCAGCCAACAGCGCCCTGTGGGCAGCATCCTGTGACCACTGATGAAGGTCTAGAAGATGACCAACTCAAACAGCAGCAATAGATGAGCGATTGTCTCTGACTCCACCACCTAAATAATACCTGCTTTGTGGTGGTCCTGACCATTGAAGAACAGGGTGAAAGCCGGTTAAAAAGGTATGTAGAGAAATAGATGGACTACAGTCAGTGATTGTAGAACTACAAAATGCTTCTATATGGTAAGTAGAGCTGATAAAATGGACAGTGAGTGTAGAAACAAGGAGGTGGTTTTAATGGTATGGCTGATCAGTGTATAAGCTAAACTGGCCTTGAATGAGTAGACAAAAATGTGGGGACTTTGGCTTCCCAGTGGTCTGTTTTAGTTAAAACTGTCAGTGTCATCATGACACATAGTAATAACAATACTAATAAAACCATAAACAAAGTAAACTTTCATTACATAAATCAAATGCTTTATACCATGTAACAAACGCATATTTACTCTTGCCTTGTAGGGATTGTGGCACTCTGGTCTTTGGCAATCCTGGCTTTCGAGCGGTTCTTTGTGATCTGTCGTCCACTGAAAGATGTCCGTTTAGGAGGCAAACATGCAGCACTGGGTCTTCTGTTCGTCTGGACATTCTCCTTTATCTGCACTATTCCTCCAGTGTTCGGCTGGAACAGCTACACGGTCAGCAAGATCGGCACCACCTGTGAACCAAACTGGTGACTTTCCTCCTTGCATAAACAACTCACATAATGATTTTACACTTATATTTGCAGCATTTAGCAGACGCTCTTATCCAAAGTGATTTACAATTATGACTAAATTTAATTCAAGCAATTGAGGGTTGAGGGCTTTGTCCAGGGGCCCAACATTGGCAACTTGGTGTTGGCGTTTAAACTGGCAACCTCCAAGCTTTAACAGCTGAGCTGCCACTGTTCATTAAAGTTACGTTACAAGGTATACAAGGTACAATTCTATTTTTCACTTAATTCTATTTTCTTCTTTACTAAATTCTATTTTTTTTACTTTATCTTTACTTAATTTATATGCAGACAGTAACATCAAAGATGATTAAACATTTATGAACCTATATTATTATATACACCGATCAGGCATACCATTATGACCACCTCCTTGTTTCTACACTCACTGTCCATTTTATTAGCTCCACTTACCGTATAGAAGCACTTTGTAGTTCTACAATTACTGACTGTAGTCCATCTATTTCTCTGCATAATTTTTTACCCTGCTTTCACGCTGTTCTTCAATGGTCAGGACCCCCACAGGACCACCACAGAGCAGGTATTATTTGGGTGGTGAATCATTCTCAGCACTGCAGTGACACTGACATGGTGGTGGTGTGTTAGTGTGTGTTGTGCTGGTATGAGTGGATCAGACACAGCAGCGCTGATGGAGTTTTTAAATACCGTGTCCACTCATTGTCCACTTTATAAGACACTCCTACCTAGTTGGTCCACCTTGTAGATGTAAAGTCAGAGATGATCGCTCATCTATTGCTGCTGTTTGAGTTGGTCATCTTCCAGATCTTCATCAGTGGTCACAGGACGCAAGAGAATTCCACCAGCCACAAGGACTGTAAAAACATGGCCAGAGGGGGCATCACATCAGCTGCAGGACTGTTTTGAGAGCACAGATTGGAGTGTTTTTGAACATCAGGACCTAGAGGTACACACCACGACTGTGCTCTCTTATATCAACTTCTGTGTTGAAAATGTCACTGTGGACAAACGTATTCGGGCATATTCCAACCAAAAACCCTGGATGACCAAAGAAGTACAGGTCCTGCTGAGACAACGGGACATCGCTTTCAGGTCTGGAGATGGTGTGCAGTACGGAGCCGCTAGAGCTGACCTGAAGAGAGGCATCAGGAAAGCCAAGATGGAGTACAAAAGGGAGATCGAGAACCATTTTGAAACCAACAACACTAGGCAAATGTGGCAGGGAGTCCAGCATCTCACCAACTACAAGTCCAGCAACATCACGATGGCTGAGGACGACCCGGCGCTTGCGGAGGAGCTGAACCACTTCTTCGCACGCTTCGAGGTGGAAAGTTCAGAGGCAGCAGCAGCCCCACCATCCGACTGCAGCAGCTACAGCCTCGTGGTGCAGGAACATGAGGTGAGGTGCACACTGAGGGCGGTAAACCCCAGAAAGGCTGCTGGACCAGACGGAGTGACCGGGAGGGTCCTCAAAGAGTGTGCAGATCAGTTAGCTGGGATTTTTACCAAGATCTTCAATGCATCACTGTCCCAGTCCTTCATCCCACCATGTCTGAAGGAGGCCACAATCATACCACTGCCGAAAAAGACCAGCATCAGCAGCCTCAATGACTACCGACCAGTCGCTCTGACACCGATTGTCATGAAGTGCTTCGAGAAACTGGTGAAACGCCACATCATGTCCTGCCTCCCACCCACCCTCGACCCACTTCAGTTCGCATACAGAGCTAACAGATCTACAGAGGATGCCATAGTAACAGCGCTACACACCACCATCTCTCACCTGGAACTGCAGGGACGCTATGCCAGGCTGCTCTTCGTAGACTTTAGCTCAGCCTTCAATACCATACTCCCGGAAAAACTAACTGTAAAGTTAATGGACATTGGACTTTCAACCAACATCTGCTGCTGGATTAGAGACTTCCTCTCAGACCGTACACAGAGAGTTAGAGTCGGCTCACATCTCTCCACAGCCCTCAGACTCAACACTTGGTCTCCACAGGGCTGTGTGCTGAGTCCACTACTCTATACCCTGTACACGTACGACTGTGTCAGTAGCCATCCAGACAACGTCACAATTAAGTTCGCAGATGACACCACCCTGGTTGGACTTATCTCTAATGGCGATGAAACGGCATATAAGGAGGAGGTCCAAAGGCTAGTGGGGTGGTGCGCAGACAACAACTTGGTCATCAACACCTCCAAGACCAAAGAACTAATTGTAGACTTCAGGAGGAGGAAGTCTGAACTGCATCCAATTTGGATTAACGGGGAGTGTGTGGAGAGGGTACCCAGCTTCAAGTTTCTGGGGGTGCATATGGACGCAGACCTCCAATGCAGTTCTAATACCTCGGCGGTAGTGAAGAGGGCCAAGCAGCGCCTCCACTTTCTGAGGATCCTCAGGAGGCTCAACCTGAGGAAAGATCTGCTGACTGCTTTCTACCGCTGCCCTGTGGAGAGTGTGCTGACCTATTGCATCTCTGTGTGGTTCTCCAGCTGCACCACAGCACACAAGAAGGCCATACAGAGGGTCATCAACACCGCCCAGAAAATCATTGGGCACCCTCTCCCATCACTAAAGGAGCTCTACAGCACCCGCTGTCTCAGGAGGGCACACAAAATTAAAAAAGACAACACACACCCAGGGTACCGGATGTTTGAACTGATGCCCTCGGGTAGACGGTACAGACAAATCAAAACAAGGACTAATAGACTGAGAGACAGTTTTTACAACAGGGCCATAGCTCTGTTAAACACAAACATGTGACACATCATGTGTCATTCAACGGGTATTGTGCAATTGCAATTTCATTCACTTTAATGGGACATGTGCAACTTATAATTTAAAAAATGTAATTGGACATTTATTGGACATGTGCAATAGCTTCTTTTCCTGCTTCGGTTTTGTTTAAGTGCTTTTTTTATATTTATATTTGTATATACTAGTACTATTGTTTGCTGTGGTTGTTTTTCCTTGCACCGAGAGGGGGGGGTTGTATTTCAATTTCGTTGTATAAGTGTACAAGTACAATGTGCAATGACAATAAAGGATTCGTATTCGTATTCGTATTCGTATTCGTATTCGTATTGTCACCGTCTGTCTCATTTCGTTATTAACAAAACTAGAGATAGAGTGTTTTAAAATGGATTTAGCCTCCAACCCTCTTTACAATAAGTTATTTAATTTAATTTGACTTGATTAGTAACTTTGCAACAAGTTTTGAATCGGTCACTAAATGTCAGTGGTCTATTTTTCTTCACAAAGTACTGCTAGGTTAGTTACGGGAGCTGTGGTGTAGAGCAATTCTTAAGATCCTTGCACAGATGTTTAATGTGGTTTAGATATGCAACTACATTAGGACACTTTTCTTTTTTTTTTGTCAATTTATACTGCTTTGTAGGGTGTATTTTGGTTTAGTGTGATAAACTTATTTGCCAGGTTGAGTTTTCTGACATGGTTAATGGCCCTGACCTCAACCTTATTATTCATCACCTTTGGAAAAAATAGAAAAATGGCACAAATTTTCACAGACATACTCTAAGAGGGGAGGCGAGTGAAGGCTGTTCTAGCCAGAAAAAAGTAGGGGAACTCCATGTTGATGTCCATGGTATTAATACTGCAAGTCTAAGAGGATAATTGTCAGGTGTTCACATACTTTTGGCCATATAGTGTACAACTTTTAACCTATATGAGAGTTAATCAAATCTTAAGAGAAAAAAGACCTGAGTGTTTGATTTGTTTTTAAGGTACTCGACAGACTACAAGGACCACATCTACATCATCACCTTCTTTGTCACCTGCTTTATTTTTCCTCTTGGAGTTATCATCATCTCTTATGGTAAACTCATGCAGAAACTGCGAAAGGTGAGTGCAATTAGTTGCACAACACAATACATACATTACGGTAATATATCATTTTAAGAACATTAACAGAAAGGCAGTGTTAAAGGAGACCAACTCACTTGCTATGCATGTGCTTGTTTTAACATTTATAAATAAATCAAATTCCTGCAAAACACACTCATGTCCTTCTGCCTTCCCAAATTTGACCGGCAGATGGGGCATGGAGGTGCAGATGACGGATGTGTCAGTTCCTATTAACTGATAATCACCTGTGCCTTATTGAGCGTTCATTATTTCCAGGTGGGAGTGTTTCTTGTTCATAGATTTGCCAGCTCCTCTGTTGGCAACCTGCTTCCTCTAAAAGCAAGATGCCAGGCACGATCTGATCCATTTTTCTAGCACACTATTATCTTTTGGGGATTTCACCTGGTGTGGTGTTACTTTTCAGACACCACGAGTGCCCCAGAAGGTGGTATGACAGTCTTTTTCTGGAATGGACCCCACGTTTGGACCCACACTAGGCAGGGCTGTGCCATTTGGCACCTAAGCAGCAAGGCACAATCCACCCTATTACAAATGTCCGACCCACAGACAACAAAATCGACAAGTGGCAGGGCACAAAGTTCAATTTCAATTTAATTTCTCCAAAAACAATGTGTCTGCTAACCTAATTTACAGCATTCATGTAAAAGTACACACAAACTATAAATAAATTCAAAACAGCTTACAACAGGTTAAAAGCTTAGTTTAAGGCTTGGTCCTTAGTACATTGCCTTAACTGCTGAGTGATCACTGCCAAGCTATTAAATAACACTTATTATTTTTATATAATGAGTATGTACCCTAAATCTCAGTCCCTACAACCCAGTATACCAAAGTTTTCATTTCAACATACTGCATGGACATATAACTATAAGAGCAAGTAGTAACAGCATGTATATCCTCTCCTAGGTATCAAACGCTCATGGGAAACTAGGTAATGCTCGGAAGCCAGACAGAGCAGTGGCACGGATGGTCATTGTAATGATAATTGCTTATATGGTTGGCTGGACTCCTTATGCTGCTTTCTCCATCATCGTCACAGCCTGTCCAACCATTAATATTGACCCTCGTCTTGCCGCAGCACCAGCCTTTTTTGCCAAGACTGCAGCTGTATACAATCCGGTCATTTACGTATTCATGAACAAACAGGTATGTCTTTACTGTTGGATTTAATTTGAGTACTTCTGATTGAGCACTGTTTGTACATTCATAGTTGTGAAATAGTTTAATATTTCAAAATTGCAGTGAATCCCAAACAAAACCTACTTGTGATCAATATGGTCACGGTTCAGGAAATGATAGGGGTCAGACACTGGTGGATTTCTGTGCCTAACATAAAGTTGATTATTGACATCTTACTGTTCCACTTACACAGCAGGCACAGATGCACTTGAAAGAGTCCAAATCAAGAGTCCAAATCAAGGACTCAGATTGACTACATGCTGATCAGTGAGATGTGGAAACAGTCAATTAATAACACACACATGCCTTAATGTACATTGTGATTCTGATCACAATATTGTAATATTGACTATGAGGCTCAGATACAAAGGGATGAAAATTAGGAAGCCACTGCTGTTGGACCTTAAAAAACTAAGAAAAGACCAGTTCAAGCAGCAATACCAAGTGAATGTTGATGAAGCACACACACACGTGACAGACTGTGGCAGCAGATGAAGGATGTCATGCTAAAAGCTGCTAAGGAAACAATACAGAAAAAAACATATGCAAGAACTGGATTTCCAGCAACACCTTTGATTGGAAAAGAAAGAAGTGTGAATCGAAGAGAAAGTCCCCAGATAAATATAGAAAACTTTGACGTGAAGTACAAATGCTCAGAAAAGATAAACAAGCTGTGTTGGATTGATGGGTTGATAGAGATATGACTCTGAACAAGCTGCATTAGTTCTGCTGGAAAGTGTAAAAGACTGGGATCTGGCCAGAAGAATGGAGACGATCAGTCGTCATTCCACTGCCTAAGAAACATGGCTTGATCCAATGCAAGAACTACAAGGTCATTGCAGTGGTGTTACATGCTAGCAAGATCCTGTTGTGAGTAATCCTGAAATTAATGCCAACCAAGCTTGAAGAAGATTTTGCCCAAGAACAAACTGGATTTAGGCCAAGAGGACAAAAACAGTATCAGATCAAAACCTCCGGATCATCATGGAGAAAGCAAGAGAAAGAAAACAGGCACTATATGTATGTTTCATTGATTTGACAATGGCATTTAACATACACTATATTGCCTAAAGTATTCCCTCATCTGCCTTCACACGCATATAAACTTGAGTGACATTTCATTCTTAATCCATAGGGTTTAATATGATGTCGGCCCACCCTTTGCAGCTATAACAGCTTCAACTCTTTTTGGAAGGCTTTCTACAACATTTGGGAGTGTGTTTATGAGAATCTTTGACCATTCTTCCAGAAGCGCATTTGTGAGGTCAGACACTGATGTTGGATGAGAAGGCCTGGCTCGCAGTCTCCGCTCCAATTCATCCCAAAAATGTTCCATTGGGTTGAGGTGCAGGCCAGTCAGGTTCTTCCACACTAAACTCGCTCATCCATGTCTTTATGGACCTTGCTTTGTGCACTGGTGTGCAGTCATGTTGGAACAGGAAGGGGCCATCCCCAAACTGTTCCCACAAAGTTGGGAGCATGAAATTGTCCAAAATCTCTTGGTATGTTGAAGCATTAAAAGTTCCTTTCACTGGAACTAAGGGGCCGAGCCCAACTCCTGAGAAACTGCCCCACACCATAATCTCCCCTCCACCAAACTTTACACTTGGCACAATGCAGTCAGACAAGTACCGTTCTCCTGCCAACCGCCAAACCCAGACTCATCCATCGGATTGCCGGACAGAGAAGCGTGATTCGTCACTCCATCCGCTGACCCCGCTCTGTCATTTTACGTGGCTGAGTTGCTGTCTTTCCCAATCGCTTCCACTTTGTTTTAATAGCACTGACAGTTGACTGTGGAATATTTAGTAGTGAGGACATTTCACGACTGGACTTGTGGCACAGGTGGCATCCTATTACGGTACCACTGAACTCCTGAGAGCGACCCATTCTTTTACAAATGTTTGTAGAAGCAGTCTGCATGGCTAGGTGCTTGGTTTTATACACCTGTGGCCATGGAAGTGATTGGAACACCTGAATTCAATTATTTGGATGGGTGAGTGAATACTTTTGGCAATAGTGTAGTACAGCATGACCTACAATGCATAACAATGCTTAAGATGGGTTTCCCCTTGCACCTGATCCAACTACTGAGGAATCTGTATAGTCAACAACATGCTGCTGCCAGGACAGCCAATCATATCAGCATGGTTCAGGGTAGGAAAGAGAGAAAAGATATGAGAAAGGCGCTACAAGGAAAATTCATAATCGGTTGAAGGAACATTAGCAATATGAGGTATGCTGAAAAACTGCAGTAGCTGGTGTGTTGTCTCAAAAAGCTGTGAAGGTATATACAGTAACATGCTGATAAAAAGCAAAAACACTGAACTACTGGAGATTATGGTGGAAGGTAGAAGACTGAAACAGAAAAAGTAGGAAAGTAGAGTATCAAATACTGCAGAATGTGTTGGTGAAGACATGGTGGTGATGCTCAATGACAAGGATATGAAAAAACAAGTCATTTAGTGCCATCACCATGCTATGATTAATGACAGCCTTGGTCTGACCAGTAGACACATATGGGTGTGAAGCCTGGACACTGAAGAACAAGGAAGAAAGACCAGGCTTTTAAGATACAGTGCATCAGCAAACTGCTGAAAATCTCATGGAGAAAGATGATGACCAAGTTTTCAATGGCCAGAACAGAAAAGGAGCTACTGAATCACATTAAGTCCCTCAAGTTATGTTACTTTGGGCATGTGATGAGGCATCCACATGACAACTTTGACGTCAATGTTGACATGAATTGTTAAGGAAAATACACCGATCAGCCATATCATTAAAACCACCTCCTTGTTTCTACACTCACTGTCCATTTTATCAGCTCCACTTAACATATAGAAGCACTTCTGTAGTTCTATAATTACTGACTGTAGTCCATCTGTTTCTCTGCATGCTTTGTTAGCCCCCTTTCATGCTGTTCTTCAATGGTCAGGACTCTCCCAGGACCACTACAGAGCAGGTATTATTTGGGTGGTGGGTCATTCTGAGCAATGCCGTGACACTGACATGGTGGTGGTGTGTTAGTGTGTGTTGTTTTAGTATGAGTGGATCAGACACAGCAGTGCTGATGGAGTTTTTAAACACCTCACTGTCCCTGCTGGACTGAGAATAGTCCACCAACCTAAAATATATCCAGCCAACAGCGCCCCGTGGGCAGCATCCTGTGAGCACTGATGAAGGTCTAGAAGATGACCAACTCAAACAGCAGCAATAGATGAGTGTCTAATAGAGTGGACGGTGAGTGGACACTGTATTTAAAAACTCCAGCAGCGCTGCTGTGTCTGATCTACTCATACCAGCACAACACACACTAACACACCACCACCATGTCAGTGTCATTGCAGTGCTGAGAATCATCCACCACCTAAATAATACCTGCTCTGTGGTGGTCCTGACCATTGAAGAACAGCATAAAAGCAGGTTAAAAATGTATGCAAAAAAAATAGATGGACTTCAGTCAGTAATTGTAGAAATACAAAGTGCTTCTATATGGTAAGTGGAGCTGATAAAATGGACAGTGAGTGTAGAAACAAGGAGGTGGTATGCTTGTATGCTACAAGCGACACAAAACAGAGTTTGGAGAAAGCTGACCCATCCATGCAGCTAACCATCGCAAAGCAATCATAGTGTAGTTATGTGACATAAGTATACACTGTACATGCTTAGTGAGATGAAGATCTCATAGTGTGTCTAATATATTATATTTAAGTATTATCGAATACTGTTTTGCAAATAAATATTTGAACATAAGTGAATATGTAGTTGTAGTAAAAAAAACTATGACCTCAAACCTCATACATCTGCCTGTGTAATAATTTCCATATAAGTGAACTAGACCAATTTTTATGAAATTTTAAATGTAAGACTAGACTGCCGGGAACACTATCAGTCTAGATGTGGCATAAAAAAGCAGAGCATCTTTTAGAATGTGGTTTTATTGACCAGCCCAAGGGTTTAAGTCTCAGGTGGTTAAAGGCTGCTGAAACCCTGAGGCTTTGCCTCTCTTTTGCTTCTTTGCAGAATGTGCTTAATTTATGCCAGCTGTATTTAAAGCTTATTTTAGGGCACAGGGTCATTGGAGTTTCCAAAGTTAAAACATGGCAGCTATCAAAATAGCAACATACTGAATTTAACATTAACTTACTGAATAGATAACTGATCAAAAAATTTTATTTATTTAAGTTAAAAGGACCATTTACTTTTAAAAATTCAGTGATTTAACATTGGTACTGGAGTGTGGTAGCTCAGTAATTAAGGCATTGGAATATTGATGGAAAGATTGTTTCCTCAAATTAATTTGAAGCTGCCACCCGGATGCCCTTGAGCACAGGCCTTAACCATCAACTGCCTAAATTAAATGTCACTTTGGATGAATATGTATGCTGAATGCGTGATCATTAATGTATTTTTAAGGACAGGTTGGTGCTGGAGCCTATCCCAGCTTTTCAGTGGGCACAAGGCACACAGTAACACCCTGGACGGGGCGCCAGTCCATCACAGGGCAGACAAACATACACACACACATACACACACCCGTTCTCCTATAGGGCAATTCAGTGTCTCCAATTAACCTGACTGCATGTTTTTGGGCTGTGGGAGGAAACCGGAGCTCCCGGAGGAAACCCACGCAGACACAGGAAGAACATGCAAACTCTGCACAGAAAGGACCCAGACCGCCCCGCCTGGGGATCGAACCCAGGACCTTCTTGCTGTGAGGCGACAGTGCTGCCCAGCAAATACACTAATACTAAAATAATAAGCAAATACCCTTTGACCTTTAAATCAGTGAAAACAGTACAAACACAAGTTATGCACAGTAGAGTCTTAGCAGCGGTCTTATGAAGTATTTCCAAGCTCATATGTCATTTAAATTAAGGATTTTGTTTTTATTGCAGCACTGTTTGATAGATCAGCGGTCACAGGCATTGATCTTAAGTTAATCTTAAGAGATTCCTCTAGATTTTTTTTTAATCGTGGATTGTAGATGGTAAAATTCATAAATAAATACCTTGCATTGATAATTTGAGAGATATTATTTTCAAAACTCTTAGCACAGTGGTAAACCCTTACCCATCTTTGCTCATAAACTACAAAAGAGGCAAATGGAATAGTATGGTATTACCCAGGATTTAATTTTCACCGGTCCACAGGAAACCTTAAGGAAATGTATAAAATACTGTAATGCATAAAATAAATATTCATTCATAACCTTTTCCTGTTACATTAAGGTCAGAGTTGTTTTTTACTCTAAAATTAGCCTGTTCTGTGACCTTTAGCTTGTTGACTTTTATGTGCTGGTCTTGTATTTAATTTTCCAGAGCTAACTAACAAATATACTAAATATTACTGTAGTGTTTAAGCAAGAGACCTGCTGCAACCCTGGTCAGTATAAAGCAATTGATAAAAATGAAATGAATTGAAAGATTGTTGTTTAGATGTATGTACAAGTTCTTGTTAGAGCAATTGTTTGTTTGTTTGTTAGGATTTTAACATCATGTTTTACACTTTGGTTACATTCATGACAGGACAGGAAGTCACTCAGTACACAATTATACAATCAATTCACAAGGTTATATTGAACACAATCATGGACAATTTAGTATCTCCAATTCACCTCACAGTCTTTGGACTGTGGGAGGAAACCGGAGCACCCGGATGAAACTCACGCGGACACGGGGAGAACATGCAAACTCCACACAGAAAGGACCTGGACCGCTCCACCTGGGGATCGAACCCAGGACCTTCTTGCTGTGAGGCGAAAGTTAGAGCACTTCTACATAAATTCTTCCTAAAATGTGATCTTAATCTAAGCCATAATAATAGACAAACACACTCTAATTACACTAATAAACTAATTACACACATAATTGTACTTTTTTTAAATGTCTTTGCTATACACATTAATTATTTAATCACAGTACAGGCTGAAATGTTATGCAAATCATTGAATTTATTTAACTTATAAAACTTCATTCAGTATTAATAATGTTGCATGGTTAGAGATCATATTTGCACATCATTGCATCTCGGTTGGGCTAAGGTCTGGACTATGGTGGACTATGGTATGCTTCCACCCTAAAATTGTCCTGCAAGATTTCTTGATGCAGTTTTGAATGAATTGTTCCTGTTTTGAATGAATTGTACCTAAGGCAAGAAAAGCAGACTAAACTTTGAGGTTTCTTTTACCATGCTTTACAGTTGGGCTATAGTTTAAATGTTGTTATGCATTACATTTTTGAGGTACACCCAGGAAGTCTTTTGCAAATGTAAAAGTGCACAACATTTTTTATTTTCATTTCATTGTCATCAACCTCTTAATCCTGGTCAGGATGCTAATCCATCCCAGAGCTTCAGCCATTGGCCATCTTTCTCCAACAGACAGACATAACCGGTCATGTCAGTCAGGTAGACACATGGCTGGCCAATAGCATTGCTGGATTTTAGCATGGTGGGTTAGCGTAATAAACCACTGCGCCGCTTGAGTGCTGCAACATTTTTGTGTCCTGCTATAACATTCTTCACAATTATGAATATTTTTTATGAATTCTCTCTACAGTTCCGGAAGTGTCTGATTCAGATGTTTAAAGGCAATAGCAGCATCATGAGTTCATCCCATCTAAACCCGACATCAGACAGGGGGGCCATCTTGAACACAGGAGAAAGTCACTTGGGAGAGATGTCATCCATTGCAGCCCGTGTACCCATGTCCATGTACAATGTGGAAAAGACTGATGATGAGGATGAAGAGCAAAACCTGAATGAGAATGAAGGCTCCAAGGAACTTCCTTTGTCTGACTGTAGAGTGTGTTCTCTATAGAGTAACCATTTCCCTAATGAATAACCTATAATCTTGCCTCTTTGCTTGTCGGTCAGCTGTTAGTTCTTTTCAAACATTATTATTAACGAGAGTCCCAACAGTGACAGATTTAGGTCTTGCAGGCTGCATACATGCATTAGTCATCTGTTAATGTATAGTAATAATAGTCCTGTAATAATCGCAGGAATTTGTCAAAGATCGCATATAAGGAACCACTGAGCTTTACATGCTCCATAACTGAACAATATCACAGTGTTTATGTATATTGTCTTGTTTGCTGATTTAATATTTGTCATTTGAAACTGTATCTATTTACTCGAAATCCACATAATACCAGATTATCTTTAACAGGCTTTGTTTTTAACACTTGCAGGCTTACAGTAGGGACCATGATCAAAAAGAAAAGGATATGACATTGCATTCCTTTACAAACATTTTTATGTTAAAACAGATCTTAACTGGAGCGTATTCGATCTTACCTAAAATTAACACGTGTTACAGCTGCAGTGTCCTCTTGTAATATTAGCAACTTCATCATAGACTGGCAGGATGTCATTGAGGCATCTTTGGTCCTGCACATGCTTGCTGTTTGACAAACACAAATTTTGCGAGGGAACTTTGTATGTGTGTGTGTGTGTTTGTGTAAAAATGCAAAACATTTGCACTGAAACACAATATCATTACATTACACTTATAAGGGGCTCAGTACAAGACCGATTACAGCACAAATTATTTACCAGACAGGATTATCTTCTGTATTAAAGAAACTATCCACCGATTAGCCATAACATTAAAACCACCTCCTTGTTTCTACACTCACTGTCCATCTAATCAGCTCCACTTACCATATGGAAGCACTTTGTAGTTCTACAATTACTGACTGTAGTCCATCTGTTTCTCTGCATACTTTGTTAGCCCTTTTTCATGCTGTTCTTCAATGATCAGGACTCTCCCAGAACCACTACAGAGTCGGAATTATTGGGTTGTGGGTTATTCTCAGCACCGCACTGACTCTGACATGGTGGTGGTGTGTTAGTGTGTGTTGTGCTGGTATGAGTGGATCAGACACAGCAGGGCTGATGGAGTTTTTAAACACATCAATGTCACTGATGGACTGAGAATAGTCCACCAACCAAAAATATCCATCCAACAGCGCCCTGTGGGCAGCGTCTTGTGACCACTGATGAAGGTCTAGAAGATGACCAACTAAAACAGCAGCAATAGATGAGCGATCGTCTCTAGGTAGGAGTGTCTAATAGAGTGGACAGTGAGTGGACATGGTATTTAAAAACTCCAGCAGCCTTGCTGTGTCTTATCCACTCATACCAGCACAACACACACTAACACACCACCACCATGTCATTGTCACTGCAGTGCTGAGATTACCTGCTCTTTGGTGGTGGTCCTGTGGGGGTCCTGACCATTGAAGAACAGGGTGAAAGCAGGCTAAAAAAAGTATGTAGAGAAACAGATGAACTACAGTCAGTAATTGTAGAGCTACAAAGTGCTTCTATATGGTAAGTGGAGGCTGATAAAATGGACAGTGAGTGTAGAAACAAGGAGGTGGTTTTAATGTTATGGCGAATCAAATAGAAATTCCCCCCTTTATTCTTTTGTGAACATGTTTCTATGTGTATAAATACAATGTTTTGTTTAAAGATTCAAAAACAATTACCTTGTGTTAAATGTTAATATGTTACATTTTAAGTGGACATATGCACTGGGGGGGTATATTAAATAACATAACCAATAGTGATAAAATACTTTCTATTACTCCAGTGTAATAGATTTCTTGTAAATTGATAGTACATTTTTGGGTAAAAGTGCATGTGTTAAAGGTTTTAGGAATAATGAAATATCTGTGTCCTCTCCTGAAAGTGATTTTGTGACATTTAAAATTCAGATCTCAAGCAAAACGCTCACCTACATGTACACTGCTACTGTAATCCAGCAATATTATTATAGCAACATGAGAGAGAAAAGTTGTACCTTTTAACATCACCAGGTTACCAGGCACATGTGTGTTGCAATATAGTGTAAGCTTTAAAAACATTTGTAATGCAAGAGCTTTGAATCTTGATCTTGACTTGATCTCAACTTTATAAGAGAGTACTAGGCAGGATTGTGCACTATAAATCCAGTTTAATAAAACAAGAGTTTGTTTGATTTAGAGAATGGACATGCTTTCTGGAAAAAAATACATTTTTAGTTTACTGACAAAGCAGAAATAAGAGAACTTTAGCCGTGGAGTAACTGAAGCAAGCACAGACTTTATTGTTTATTATGACTGTATAGCTGTATGTGTATGTATCTATTATGTTTTGTGTGCTAACTGTAGTAAATGCTGTCTAGAGTATGTATCATACTGATGTTTGGTATTTTGCAGTGATGTGCCTGTACCTTTATTTATTTACTGAAACATAAATACATACACAAAGAATACATACACTAAATACATACACTTTATTGTTTTTTAGAAGAGAATTTTATTTTTTAAAATAAAATGTATGCATTGTGTATTTTAAGTAGAGATAGTAGATAATTAAAACTGTGACCTTTGCCGAATAAAAAAGTTTAAATACCAGTGCAAATTGTAAAATTTTATTCATTAGATCATCCATTTGATTGTAACTTTGTGGCAGAAGTTTGGGAAAGTCTCTTTCCTGTTCCACTGTGCTTAGAATCTTGATCTCAACCCCTCATCCCCAGGATGAATTGTAATGTTGATTGTGAGTCTGGGCTTTTTGTCCAACATCAGTTTCTAACCTTAAATGCCCAGTTTTTCACAGACACAGTTCAAAATTCTTAAAGAGTGGAGGCTAATATACCCCTTGTGTGAATGTGTGCGTACAGCTGTATTTTACAACCCAAAATCTGAAAAAGTTGGGACAACATGGAAAATGCAAATAATAAAAAAAACACAGTGATTCTTACATTTACTTTGACTTTTATTTCATTGCAGACAGGATGAACCTGAGATATTTCATGTTTTGTCTGCTCAAGTTCATTTAATTTATTAATCAACATCCATTCCTGCATTTCAGGTTTGCAACATTCCAACATTTCAAAAAAAGTTGGGACAGTTTATTGCTGTTTATTAATCTACTATAACAAAAACACTAAAAGAGGTGTTAATGGGTAAAGCACTGCTTCTGTCCTACAAGTATACACAGCCTAACTTAAAAAAAAAGAAGCAAGCAAACAATCAAGTTCTTGAATGGACATAATTTAACCAGTTAAATAAAATAAATAACACAATGTGTACAAACCTGTATTTGTTCTGCTGGCCTTGACGGGTTCAGTGTATACTTGGATTACTTAAACCAGCAAAAATTTACTTTTATTCTAATAATAACCTTGTTTAACCCCTTAATAACTGCTTCAAATGTTCCATTGGTATTATTTGATCATTTGACATAAATCTTAACCCAGTAAAAATAATACAGCCAAATGAGCAGTAAGTAATTATAAAGGTTAACAAAATGAAGTGATTAGTATGGGCTGTATGACTATTTACTCAAAATAAGCAAGATATGCTTGTAAATGTGTAAGTATTGATACAATCTAGCAGATGCTTTGATCCAAAGCCACACAGTTGTAACCAAAGACACTGTAAGCATTTGAAGAATAAGGGTCTTGCTTAGGGGCTCAACTGTATTAAGGGGTTTGAACCAGTGACCTCCTGATCACTTTTCCAATACCTTAACCACTAAGCTACCACTGCCCCTCCCACGTTTATGGCTTCAGATTCCAAAAGCAAAACTGTGTAGTCAGTGCGGAATTCACAAGCAGTAAGTGCAGACTGAATTAAACCTGGCTTAAAGGGTTAGCTTTTTCATTTAGCACAAACTACAACATACACTAATCAGCCATAACATTAAAACCATCTCCTTGTTTCTACACTCACTGTCAATTTTATCAGCTCCACTTACCATATAGGAGCACTTTGTAGTTCTACAATTACTGACTGTAGACCATCTGTTTCTCTACATACTTTTTAAGCCTGCTTTCACCCTGTTCTTTAATGGTCAGGACCCCTACAGGAACACCACAGAGCAGGTATTATTTAGGTGGTGGATCATTCTCAGCCCTGCAGTGACAATGACATGGTGGTGGTGTGTTAGTGTGTGTTGTGCTGGTGAATGGATAAGACACAACAATGCCGATGGAGTTTTTTTAACACCTCACTGTCACTGCTGGAATGAGAATAGTCCACCAACCAAAAACATCCAGCCAACAGCGCTCCATGGGCAGTGTCCTGTGACCACTGATGAAGATCTGGAAGATGACCAACTCAAACAGCAGCAATAGATGAGCGATCGTCTCTGACTTTACATCTACAAGATGGACTAACTAGGTAGGAGTGTCTAATAGAGTGGACAGTGTGTGGACATGGTATTTAAAAACTCCAGCAGCACTGCTGTGTCTGATCCACTCATACCAGCACAACACACACTAACACACAACCACCATGTCAGTGTCACTGCAGTGCTGAGAATAATCCACCACCCAAATAATACCTACACTGTAGTGGTCCTGTGGGGGTCTTGACCACTGAAGAACAGGGTGAAAGCAGATTAAAAAAGCATACAGAGGAGCTCACAGGAGGGGGCATGCAAATCAAATTTCTAAGGGTAGGATTTTCTCAGTTAATGTTATAAATGATAGAGCACAAGTAATGAATCGTGCTATTACTGAGATATCTTCTTCTCCCAGACTAATTTAGTAGGCAAGCCCACTTTGAGGTCTGAGCTTTGAGCTTCAGTCTGTTTTGGTGTCCTTTATCCCTTTGGTCTGCTTTTCATACTGACTTTTAAATACCACACACATCAACAAATTGCAGATTCTAAACCTCTCCGGAGAATTTGACAAAATATTAACATGTTTTTTATTCATGGTACTAAAAGAAATAAATTAAAAAAGCTGTCCGACACCATTTCCTTCAAAATTACAAGTCTGCATTTACACAGTTATTCTGTAATTAAATATCCATAAGGTATATACACCAATCAGCCATACCATTAAAACCACCTTCTTGTTTCTACACACATTGTCCATTTTATCAGCTCCACTTACCATATAGAAGCACTTTGCAGTTCTACAATTACTGACTGTAGTCAATCTATTTCTTTACATACCTTTTTACCCTGCTTTCACCCTGTTCTTTAATGGTCAGGACCCCCACAGAGCAGGAATTATTTAGGTGGTGGATCATTCTCAGCAATGCAATGACAATTACAGTGTTAATGTTAGTGTGTGTTGTGCTGGTATGAGTAGATCAGACACAGCAGCGCTGCTGGAGTTCTTAAATACCGTGTCTACTCACTGTACACTCTATTAGACACTCCTAGTTGGTCCACCTTGTAGATGTAGTCAGAGACAGTCGCTCATCTGTTGCTGCTGTTTGAGTTGGTCATCTTTAAGATCTTCATCAGTGGTCAGAGGGCACTGTTGGCTGGATATATTTTTGGTTGGTGGACTATTCTCAGTCTAGCAGTGACAGTGATGTGTTTAAAAACTCTATCAGCATTGTTGTGTTTGATCCACTCATACCAGCACAACACACACTAACACACCACCACCATGTCAGTGTCACTGCAGTGCTGAGAATTACCCACCACCTAAATAATACATGCACTGTAGTGGTCCTGGGAGAGTCTTGACCATTGAAGAACAGCATGAAAGGGGGCTAACAAAGTAGCAGAGAAACAGCTGGACTACAGTCAGTAATTGTAGAACTACAAAGTGCTTCTTACACTTACACAGTGAGTGTAAAAACAAGGAGGTGGTTTTAATGGTATGGCTGATCAGTGTACATTTGCTTAAAATGATTAATCACCCCCTCTTTAACAAACCCCCTCTTTATTTGACAATTTGTGCTTTTCTTTTTAATGATGCTTAGATGAAATATGTCTGGTAATAATTAATCCAGCATGTGTCTAATAGTCTAAAGATAATTGTCAGTAAAATGTGTTAATAAAGGGGGAATTCACATAGGGCTGATTGGTGTTGGATAACTTTTTTAAACATGTGACATGCAAAAATAGAAGAGATTTGGATTGATATTTTTAGGGGTTGTGAACATATGTACTTTCACACTCAATAAAGAGACCACAGGAAAAAAAAGATTAAAGTAACCTAAGAAACCTGCAAAATAGAATGATTCATTAATCACCCAGACCATAAGGTATTTATTTATTATTAGTTTATTTAAAAGGATTTTAACATCATGTTTTACACATGGGATGACTCGGTGGTAGCACTGTCGCCTCACAGCAAGAAGGTCCTGGGTTTGATCCCCTGGGTCTGGGTCCTCTGTGCGGAGTTTGCACATTCTCCCTGTGTCTGCATGGGTTTTCTCCAGGAGCTCAGGTTTTCAAAACATGTCCAAAAACATGCAGTCAGGTTAATTGGAGACACTGAATTGCCCTATAGGTGAATGGGTGTGTGTGTGTGTGTATGTGTGTCTGCCCTGTGATGGACTGGCGCCCCGTCCAGAATGTTACTGTGTGCCTTGCACCCATTGAAAAGCTGGAATAGGCTTCAGCTCCCCCCGCAGCCCTGATTGGATAAGCGGTTAAGAAAGTGAGTGAGTGAGTTTTACACATTATTTATTACTTTAAGTTCAAAGGCAAAAACATCACGTTATTTTTTTAAATCTCCAATTTACCTTACTTGCACGTCTTTGGACTGAATGAAACTGGAGGGAAACCCACACAGACACAAAACTTCCTTTGTACCACACACAAAAAGAATTAGACCACTCCACCTGGGACTTAAACCCACAAATGGTGGACTGTGGGCAAGAAAATAAGTGTTATCTTGTGTTATCTCTATAGAGGATACTTTTGGAGAGGTCATTTCTGACACCCTGGATTTCAGTCATTTTCTATAGTGAGTTTTGTGTGTTCTCCCTTGTGTCTGAATGCGTAACCTTCGGAGTACTCTGGATTCCTCATACCCCCCATAAACATGCAGAAGGTGACCCAGCATATAAGTGAGTAGAAATGAATGATAAATTATTATGTTGATTGTTTGATTCTTAATTCACTGTTTAGTTCAGTCTATAGTGGACACATCTAATGCTCAAACCTGCCAACTATCAGTATGTAATAAGTATAAGTTGCCAAATTATTAGGTAACTACTTTGTACATTCAATCACAAGCTGTTTTTAGGTACACAACTCAAATAGGTGCACTGTAGTCAATCCTTAATTTTCATCACCACAGCCAACTTCTACTTCAGATTAAAAAGGTCCTTTGTCCCCAGGGCCATTAGGCTCTATAATTCCAGCATTCAAGGACAGCGGGTGATCGCTAAGGACTGAGGTGCCTACATGTAGCCATGTAAATATGGGTACTTAAGTATATTCATATGCCGATGTACAGTATACTGTATATAGATATGGCTATATTGGCCCAATTTAATGTGCAATACTCATCACTTATCACTTTATATTTAATATTTAATCTACAGTATATTTTATCTGTACCATATACAGTAGACCCTTGAGTTATGAGCGGTTTACCGTATAAACATTTTGGGTTACGAACGATCTTTTTTAACTTAACGTACGAACCGAAATTCGCGAAACACGTGACGTCACGAACAAGTTGATTCCAAGTCTCTCTCTCTCTCTCTCTCTCTCTCTCTCTCTCTCTCTCTCTCTCTCTCTCTCTCTCTCTCATTCGGACAGCGGACGGTGTTTTCTTGGTGCAGAGAAAGCTTAGTGGTAAGAAAATAAACAAATCTATTATTATTTGTTGTTGTATAATTACTCCTGCCAGTAGCTGTCACTGTGTATCAGACAGAGGGGACAGTGAGTGAGAGAGAATAAGGAAGTCAGCTGAGTAAAGTATTCTTTCTTTCGTGCAATTACACCTACAAAATACAACGCTAATAAATAAAGAAGGAAATAATAGAGAAATGTGAGAGTTATTGTTGCTTCTGGTAGATACATTTTATAAAAAAAGAAGAAAATTTATTATGGTGTATGGTACAGAACACGTACTGTACTGAAATGTGATGTGTGTTTATGTACAGTACAGTATCACTACTGTGTATTGTTGTTTATCACAGTAATGTCTATTCTATAATTTAAGATTTAAGAGAAAATATACACTAAAGTTAGGTAAGGGGGGGGGGGTTGGGAGGTCTGGCATGGATTAATTCTATTTACATTATTTCTTATGGGAAAAATAGGTTTAACTAACAAACATTTTGACTTAAGAACAGCCCTTCGGAACCAATTAAATTCGTAAGTCAAGGGTCCACTCTACTGTATACTTGGAACTGCACCTTCCTGCACTTTTAATTCCATTCCATTTGTTTATTTACACTCAATCCATCCTCATCATTAATAACGGCTCTGTAGTTATTCAATATATGTTATTCAATATATGTAAAACTCAGGTTACTTTCGTTATCTATCTGTCTGTCTGTCAAACGAAAATGCCATAAAATCAAAATTAGGAATAATTTGGAGTATCCAATACAATTTAGAATGTTTTAAAGGCTTGTAAATTGGTATTTCATTTTTACTTGTCTACTCATGTGGTTTAGATACATAGTTTTGCTTGTGATAGAGTTTGAGTGAGAAATCAATACAGGACCTTTGAAAACAGCAGCCAGCACAGTGCACAGCAGGAACTGGTGAATCTGCACATTTTCACTGGCCCAGAGTTCATTTCTGCATGCAACCACTGTAAAATTTAGCCCAGACTTCTCCAGAGTTTATTTTAGGTATCCCAAATTGGTCCTGGCTGTTGAAGACTCTCGCCCTCTGCCTGGAGTATTTTTGCCTAGTGCTTAGTGTTTCTAGGTAGGATCCTGGCCAGAATAAAGCAGTTACTAATGAGTTAATGAATTAATTTGTGCTTTGTTTGCAATTGTTAAAAAAAGCTCCGAGTCTTTAAAACATAAGGGGTTGTATGATCACACCCTGACTGTGCCTGTGCTGCCCTCTGCTGTATTTGGCTGTGGTCTTATAGATGGTTTCTATATATACAGTACACGTCGATTTAGATTAAATTAAAACAGTGTTAGGTTCTACTCTTGTGTGATACAGATACAGGGACATCATACATCCAGTTTCTGAATTTATCTGAATTTATTTTATTAATAAATGGTTTTAATAATCATAATTAAGTATTCAGGATTAAGTAGTGATACAATGTCAAACAGCTTAAGGAGACAAAAATAGTCTGTTTCTACACTGATCAGGCATAACATTAAAACCACCAACTTGTTTCTACACTCACTGTCCATTTTATCAGCTCCACTTACCATATAGAATCACTTTGTAGTTCTACAATTACTGTAGTCCTTCTGTTTCTCTACATACTTTTTTAGCCTGCTTTCACCCTGTTCTTTAATGGTCAGGACCCCCACAGAGCAGGTATTATTTAGGTGGTGGATCTCAGCACTGTAGTGACAATGACATGGTGGTGGTGTGTTAGTGTATGTTGTGTTGGTATGAGTGGATCAGACACAGCAGCGCTGCTGGAGTTCTTAAATACCGTGTCCACTCACTGTCCACTCTATAAGACACTCCTACCTAGTTGGTTCACCTTGTAGATGTAAAGTCAGAGACAATCGCTCATCTATTGCTGCTGTTTGAGTTGGTCATCTTCTAGACCTTTATTAGTGGTCACAGGATGCTGCTCATTGAGCGCTGTTGGCTGGATATTTTTGGTTGGTGGACTATTCTCAGTCCAGCAGTGACAGTGAGGTGTTTAAAAACTCCATCAGCATTGATGTGTCTTATCCACTCATACCAGCACAACACACACTAACACACCACCACCATGTCAGTGTCACTGCAGTGCTGAGAATGATATACGTAGAATAAACAGCATGAACGGGGGTTAACAAAGCATGCAGAGAAACTGATGGACTACAGTCAGTAATTATAGAACCTCTATATGGTAAGTGGAGCATGGAGGTGGTTGTAATGTTATGGCTGATCGGTGTAATTTCCTTCATTGTAGTCTTGTTTGCAAGTGACGTGAGCATTAGAGTCTAAAATCCCAATATATGCCAGTGCATCAGTGGTACCTCACACATGCAAGACACCAACTGATGAGCCCTATACTATACACATACCCATATCATTTGCTTTTGCAAAAAAAAATTGCCTTTACTGATTAGAACAGTCTGGATTTTTCCTTTTCCTCTTTGGGACAGAGAATTTAATGTCAGTTTTTCCTGACAACAAGCACAATCACTTATCTGGCCTTAGCACATGTTTCTACTGTCTTTCAGTCCATTTGTGTTGAGCTTGGGCCCATGTGTACATAAAATTGCTGATCTCCACTCCTGATTGAGGAGAGAGAGACTGACACATGCCCCCTTCAACACGTACGCAGTAGCCGACTTTTCACCTGCACGAAGCAAGTTCATATGCAGATCAGCTTTTGTGTAGAGCCACACACCGGAGAGCCACACCCTAATTAACGCATTATTCCTCGACTCTGTGAAGGCGCCATCAATCATGCTTCTACTGTCTTTCAGTCCATTTGTGTTGAGCTTGGGCCCATGTGTACATAGAATTGATGTTTGGCATATTGGCAAATACTTTCAGGTTGCATTTCTTTATGCAGTGGTGGACTGTGTTAAGTAATAACAGTTTTCCAAAGTACTCCCGAACATATTTGGCTATATTTTTCACATTAGCATAATGGTTTATTATGCATTGATGTAAAAAATGGAAAGTGAATGAGTAAGATGCCTCTGAGGACATTGTGTGGCACTTTATAAAAGTTAGTTCTACCCCTTAGTTAGAATTGCAACTAGCAACACGAAAATACCAGCAGAACATATCAGTGTCTTTTAGCCTTATAAAAATAGCTTCCGTGTATATACAGTAGCGTACTATTCCAGGCAACAGTATGAGACATAACTGAGGCAACCTGCCATTATCACACACAGTAGAAGCAGAGGATGGAGCTAAGAATTGTGCCAATTTTAAGAAATTCAAGAATTACACTAGCAAACAAATGTCCAATGCACCCACTCACGGCAGTGTATGAATACTCTGGCACATCCTTATATAAGTCCAGAGCTGTTCATTAAAAAAGTCAATGTTGCTGAAGGCGTGAAGCATATGGCACAACAACAGCCTTCAGCTTCAGACCTCCAGCATCTGCTCTGCAGCTGTCCCTCTTATAAAGTGCGTCAAAGGCCAGCAGGCAAGCCTTTTTTAACACGGGCCACTGTACATATCCTGTGGCACAGATTTCATATTCTTCCAGTAGTGGATAGTGTGAGTGGGCGGCATTCGAGTGCAGAGCTTATGACACAGTGCTTTAAAAGTATTGTGTGTGCCACTGTGACAGATCAGTCTTGACTGATGATGGCTGGGTAGGAGAGGGATGGATGCATGACTGAAAAGTCCTGGTCTACCTGGGATGGGTTTTGAATATTTCTCTCTATATTTGACAGGTCTTGCTGTTTTTGCCTTAGATTAATTACAAAAGAGCTCATGTTTGATAGATTTTTTATGACTCATCTATTTTTTATTGACAGTCCGGCTTCTTAAGCAAGCCACACTCCTTCAGTGCTTCATAATTGCAGTAAAAGCTCGTTTTCTCTGCAAATGATGTCTCAGGGAATTCAGTTTCCTCCCACATTTAAAAAAAAATGCCTGTAGGTAGATTGTGGATCTCTAAAAATCCCTGAGTGTGAAAGGATGTGAAAGGGTAAATGAGTGAATCTCTGTAGTGTGTACAATTACTTTTGACCCTTGATTTATGTAACTTGCTACTGAGGCCTTAATTTCCTTCGGGATTAATAAAATATCTATCTGTCTGTCCGCCCGCCCGCCCGCCCAAACACCCACCCACCCACCCACCCATATATTTTATTTTAATATATTTTAATAAGGAGTGGTTATTTACACTAAACTTCAAAACTTTTTGTTTATGCATAACCAAGACACAACACTGTCTCTAGATGGCACTATGACTGTGGAGAAATTCCTTTAATAGAAAAAAATCTGTATTTTGATCTGCATCACTGTGTTCCTAACTTTTGCCTGCTGAAATAAAATCTGAACAAAAGAACTATCAATGAAATCAATTTCAGGTTCGGTAAGTTAGCATTAAAACCACCTCCTTGTTTCTACACTCACTGTCCATTTTATCAGCTCCACTTACCATGTAGAAGCACTTTGTAGTTCTACAATTACTGTCTGTAGTCTATCAGTTTCTCTGCATGTGTTTTTTGGCCTGCTTTTACTCTGTTCTTCAATGGTCAGGACCACTACAAAGTAGGTATTATTTGGGTGGTGGATCATTCTCAGCACTGCAGTAACACTGACATGGTGGTGGTGTGATAGTGTGTGTTGTGCTGGTATGAGTGGATCAGACACAGCAGCGCTGCTGGAGTTTTTAAATACTGTGTCCACTCTATTAGACACTCCTCCCTGGTTGGTCCACCTTGTAGATGTAAAGTCAGAGACGATCGCTCATCTATTGCTGCTGTTTGAGTTGGTCATCTTCTAGACCTTCATCAGTGGTCACAGGACGCTGCCCACGGGGCACTGTTGGCTGGATATATTTTTGGTTGGTGGACTATTCTCAGTCCATCAGCGCTGCTGTGTCTTATCCACCCATACCAGCACAACACACACTAACACACCACCACCATGTCAGTGTCACTTCAGTGCTGGAAATAATACCTACTCTGTGGGGGCCCTGACCACTGAAGAACAGCATGAAAGTGAGCTAACAAAGCATGTAGAGAAACAGATGGACTACAGTCAGTAACTGTAGAACTTCAAAGTGCTTCTATGTGGTAAGTGGAGCTGATAAAATGGACAGTGAGTGTAGAAACAAGGAGGTGGTTTTAATGTTATGCTCTATGGGTTGGTTCCCAGACAGGGATTAAGGCTAGTCCAGGACTACATTTTGCTTTAAATGAAGAATCTCCATTCAAAATGCTGTGTAGTCTAGGACTAGGCTTAATCCCTGTCTGTGAAACAAACCCTATAAATTTAATTTGAAATTTTATATATGCTTGATTTTAAATTGCTGAAGGTAAGACAAATAAAGCAACATAATCAAATCTTGGTATGATAAAGATCTGGACTATAAACTGAACAATTTTACATGCTTACGTTTTTAGTAAATGAGATTAATATTGTATAAGACAGCTTAACAATGATAGGCTTCATGTGTTGTCATACATAGGATGGCTTGTAATAAAGTGATATTTTTTATTTTTTAGTCTCCATGTTTAGATACTGCTTGACCAAAGCAAATTCTAGGAATAGCCTTTCTGAAAACAAGAGTCCCTTGTATAGGGCACAATGCCATTGTAATGTCAACTTCAGACATGCATCATCATAACCAGCCTGCCAAACTCTTGAGTGACCCTAAATAACAATCCTTTTTTAGTGTTGGCTGGCTATCAATTGGCTTGTGAATTAATTTCGCTTTATCAGCAATGACATATTTGGTTCTGACTCACAAAATGATTTATTTATGTTGAAGGAAATTTAAATAAAAACCTTTTTGCATTTGCTTGGTTTCCATTAGCAATAATAAAATGGTATGCCGTTGTTTGCAGTATTTATGTAGTCCTAGCCTACACATACTCTTTAGTAATCTAAAAAGCAGTACACATTTGGTCATTTTTTTTATAGAATCCTTTAGTATGGTAGTATAGAGTGTTGTGCCACTAATGACAGTTTAATTTATTAGTATACAGTGGTTTGCCACTGAAGTGAGATTATTGCAAGCTAGACACTTTTTTTTTAAGTTTACAGTTTGGAAGTGTCAGTGGAGAGGTAAATGTTTAATATCCTCTACACAAAGTGTGGCATACTGTTCAGGTATACTGTACTGTACTTAAGTATGATAATAAAGACTGCTATTATATTTTGACAATGTTACGTTTCATAGTTTGCAATCTACAGGAAGGAAAAATATTACTCTATGTGTTTATAGTGATGTGCCACTGATGCCACAATGTTCTGGTAAATTCTTTTTAGTAGTATTTAAACATACACTGATCAACATTAAAACCACCTCATTGTTTCTACACTCACTGTCCATTTTATCAGCTCCACTTACCATATAAAAGCACTTTGTAGTTCTACAATTACTGACTGTAGTCTATCTGTTTCTCTGCATGCTTTGTTAGCCCCCTTTCATGCTGTTCTTTAATGGTCAGGACTCTCCCAGGACCACTACAGAGTAGGTATCATTTAGGTGGTGGATCATTCTCAGCACTGCAGTGACACTGACATGGTGGTGGTGTGTTAGTGTGTGTTGTGCTGGTATGAGTGGATCAGACACAGCAGCACTGCTGGAGTTTTGAGTCTTGATCTTATCCTGCTTTTGCTTGATTTGGGTCTTGATCTCAAGAGGCATACTCTTGATTAAACTAGTTTGCCACAAGTGAGACAGTCATTGGCAGGCTTGCGGTGAGATCTGTATTATGCACATTGAGGGCGGTGAACGGGCACGACTCTCCGGCGCGCACTAGATGTGATCAGTACTTGCGCAGCTGTAATTCACACCTTGTGCATTTTGTTTGTTTTTATGGAGGAAAATCGGAATCTTACTTTAAATAAGGAAACAGATGGTTGTAACCAGTGACGCATTAAGTCTGTCCAGATGAGCGCAGGTATTTTTTGCGGCTGTATCCTGTGTGGACACGCACACGGCTGAACGACTTTAAAGGTAAGTACAGTATATGGATCATTCACTTTGTATTGATTATTTGTGGCATGTTTGTGGCATAAGATTACATAAATGTTTATTTTAAGATCAAACATGCACCCACTTATTCTGCATACGCCCTGTTGATTGTCGTTTAAATGATAAATGTATCTAGTACTCAGTAATCCTTCGGGATCTATAATATCCTGTGATTATGGATCATCATCTTTGATCAAGGTTAACACTGTAATACTGTAAGATTTATTAGTGCATACACTTTATATAACACCTCTCACTTTTATGTAACGAGATCTCATGTACATGCTATCCCACTGGGTTATGCATTATGGAGATGTTCCAATCCAATCATCTCTCATTTATCAATTCATTAATTCATTGTTTATTTTACCACAACTTTGCCCTATTCCAAGGTAGAAAACACCCCGGACTGGTCGTCCATCACACACACACACACACACACACACACACACACACACACACACACTTTAAGGGGGTCTTTTAGTATCTCCAGTTAACCTGACTGCATGTCTTTGGACTGTGGGAGGACACCAGAGCACCCCGGGGAAATCCACACAGACACTGGGAGAGCATGCAAATTCCATACTGGTCTACTCAGGAATCAAACCCAAGCCCTTCTTGCTGTGAGGTGACAGTGCTACCCAATGATCCACCGTGCCACCCTTGATGTGATCAGTTTGAAATAAAATAATTTATTTTGAGTTTTTGGAAAGTATTTAAAAACAGGTGGGCAAAGGGCACAACAAATTAGGGTGAAACAGGTCAGTATCCAACAACACGTTAAGCAACACGGAATAGTTTGTTGTTTTATGTGACCCTCAAGTCTGTGTGTTTTCTGGTAAGGGTGTATAAATGTATTATAGAGTAGGGCTGCAACTATCGATTCTTTTTGTAATCGAGTATTCTATCGATTATTCCAGCGATTAATCGAGTAATCGGATAAGAAATACTTTTGCTTTAATAAAGAGCAAAAATAAATACATATAAGATTAAATACGACATGTCTCTTGAAACAAACTATATATATTTATTACTTGCATAGAGGACAGTTTAAAGAGAAATACTGTATATACATAATAAACATATAATACACAATATACATAATAAACCAGGGGTGGGCAATTAAATTTTCCAAGGTTGTGGAGGGCCAGACCAATAAGGTGAACTTAATTCTGCTCAATATTAATTTTATCTCTTTATTTACATTTACATTACATTTTCAGCATTTAGCAGACGCCTTTATCCAAAGCGATTTACAATACAGTTACAGTATACAGTCTGAGCAATTGAGGGTTAAGGGCCTTGCTCAAGGGCCCAACAGCAGCAACCTGGCTGCCAGCAACCTTCTAATTACTAGTCCAGTACCTTAAGCACTAGGCTACAGCTGCCCACTCTATTAAAAGCAGTAAATTGTGCAGTTCTAATAATCTGTTACTGTTTAGATGTTACAATCAGAATATTAGACGTAGGCAGAGTAAAAACATTAACATTATTTCACTAATTAAACAAACATGCAAAAAAACAAAAACAAATGTGAACAAAATGTGCAGGTTTTTAAACTTTACACTTTTTTGTTTGGAGTCTATTCACCTCATTTGTTTTTTAGTCCTTTGTTATTGTTGGATATTCTTTTTAAAATCACAAATCTGGTCCTGACCGCTTCAGTTCTGGACGTGTTAAACTTTATAAACAATCCTTGTTGCTTGTGCAGTTTAGTTAGTGAAGCTTCAGGTGTGACCCCCCGCATCGTTCATGTTCTTGTATTTCTGTTTAGTACCGCGATTTAGAGCCTAGATTGTGATACTTAACCAGCGTTACATCTGACTTTAGTAAATAAACAATTCAGAAGTTCATGTCGTTTTAAAACTCCACCGTCAATCACACTCAGTTCTGTTCGCATTACAGTGAAGCTGAAACACTCGCGCACACGTAAATCCAAACTTACGGATATTTAAAGACACAGCCCCCCATCAAAATCATTCCTGTTGTAATGCATATTAGATGTACTTTTATTAACGTCCAATTTTTAATTGCCGCGAACCACCTGCACACAGCGCAATCACGTTGTAAAAGTGAAAGTCCGTGCGGAACACTGTGAGCTGTGTATCGGTGTATGGGATAAACGATTCCTCGATGCAAAAAATTTGAATCGATCATTTTTAGTAATCGAATTACTCGAGTTACTCGAGGAATCGTTTCAGCCCTATTATAGAGTATAAATGTATTGTAAATGATGTATTAATAATGGATTATTAGGATATAGCACAGTACGGTGGCACAGCAGGTAGCTATCTATGGCTGTCAGACAACCACGGTATGTACACTACTTATGGAAAATTGCTTGTACATGTAGTATTAGGATCATATGTACACTGATCAGCCATAACATTATAACCACCTCCTTGTTTCTACACTCGCTGTCCATTTTATCAGCTCCACTTACCATATAGAAGCACTTTGTAGTTCTACAATACTAACTGTAGTCCATCTGTTTCTCTACATACTTTTTTAGCCTGCTTTCACCCTGTTCTTCGATGGTCAGGACTCTCACAGGACCACCACAGAGCAGGTATTATTTGGATGGTGGATCATTCTCAGCACTGCAGTGACACTGGCATGGTGGTGGTGTGTTAGTGTGTGTTGTGCTGGTATGCTACTGGAGTTTTTAAATACCATGTCCACTCACTGTCCACTCTATTAGACATTCCTACCTAGTTGCTCCACCTTGTAGATGTAAAGTCAGAGACGATCGCTCATCTACTGCTGCTGTTTGAGTTGGTCATCTACTGGAACTTTATCAGTGGCCAGCTGTTGGCTGGATATATTTTTGGTTGGTGGACTATTCTCAGTCCAGCAGTGACAGAGAGGTGTTTAAATACTCCATCAGCATTGCTGTGTCTGATCCACTCATACCAGCACAACACACACTAACACACCACCACCATGTCAGGGTCACTGCAGTGCCGAGAATGATCCACCACCCAAATAATACCTGCTCTGTGGTGGTCCTGACTATTTAAGAACAGGGTGAAAGCAGACTAAAAAAAGTATGTAGAGAAGCAGATGGAATACAGACAGTAATTGTAGAACTACAAAGTGCTTCTATATGGTAAGTGAAGCCGATAAAATGTGTGTAGAAACAAGGAGGTAATTTTAATGTTATGGCTGAGAGGTATAGATACTGTATATACAGTGGGGCCAAAAAGTATTTAGTCAGCCACTGATTGTGCAGGTTCTCCTACTTAGAAGGATGAGAGAGATCTGTAATTTTCATCATAGGTACACTTCAACTATGAGAGACAAAATGAGAAAAAAAAATCCAGGAAATCACATTGTAGGATTTTTAAAGAATTTATTTGTAAATTATGGTGGAAAATATATACATATATATATATATACAGTATATATACTCATATACATACACAAACATACACATACACTTTTACAACGAACTTCAGCCCCATTGCTTAAGATCACCACTCTGAAATGCTAATGAATAAAAATGTGTCTTAAGACATTTCTTGAAGGTTAATGTAGACTCAGAGAGTCTGATATCGAGTGGGAGACTATTCCATAATTTAGGAGCCTGGACAGAAAAGGCACAGTCCCCTTTCCGCTTCTGTTTGGTACAGGGCACAACCAGAAGCTCTTTATTAGATGACCTCAAAGACCTACAACTTTTGTGAGGAACCAGCAATTCACAAATATAATCAGGTGCTTCCCCATGTAAAGCCTTAAAGGTAAGAACTAAAATTTTCAACCAATGAAGTGAGGCCAGCACTGGACTGATGTGGTCTCTACGTCTAGTTTTTGTTAAAAGCCGGGCAGCTGCATTTTGAACCATTTGGAGTCTTGACACAGCTCCTTGACTGAGGCAAGTATACAAAGCATTGCAGTAATCCAGACGAGATGAAATAAAAGCATGGATGATTTTTTGTCTTGAAAAGACAAAACCAGTCTAAGCTTTGCAATATTTCTTAGCTGAAGGAAGCAAGACTGAACAAGCTTATTTATATGGCCAGAAAATTGCAAGTGAGAATCAAACACAACACCCACATTTCTTGGGGAAGTGTTAATTCTTGAAACGAGAGAACCAAGGGCCACCTCCAAATCCCTGGGTATGTTGTCTAGACCAACAACTAGAACTTCAGTTTTGTCCTCATTTAATTTAAGAAAATTATAATTCATCCAATTCTTGATAGCTGCAATGCACTCAGTTAGATTGCCTAATCCACTGAATTCATTTCGCTTAACAGAGAGGTACAGTTGCATATTGTCTGCATAAAAATGAAAAGAAATATTAAAACGTCTAATTAAATTACCGAGGGGGAGCATATATAATAAGAATAAAACAGGGCCAAGAATAGAACCCTGAGGTACCCCACAGGTAAAATCAGCCTTCAAGGACATCTTATCTCCAATGGAAACAGAAAATTTCCTATTGGATAAAAATGACCGAAACCAATCTAGAGCTGATCCTGATATGCCATATGTGTGTGTAAGAAGGTACAGCATTAATTGCAAGCAACAAACAAAAAATCCCCCCAAAAAGTTGAAACTATAACAGCTTATTTTAAATAATTGACTTTACACGCCCTTTGCAGTGGGTGTTGGTGAAATACCAGAACTAATTAGGAGGGGTGTCCACATTAATGTAACTACACACAGGGGTTAGTAGGGGGTTCATTTATTCAGGACCTGTGGACAAGTTGTATGGTCTGTTATTTTAGTTACTTTTTACTTTCTTTTCACAGACAGACACTTGAGACACCAGCAGCCATGCTTTCATGTAGCCCGTTGGGCTCTGTGGTCTTCCTTCTTATCATAAGCAGGTAAGAAATCTTCACTGATTTGTAACTCGTATTTCCCAGTTTACTCTATTAAGTTCATTTTGGTTAATACAGTATATTGCATGTTAACTAACAGGTATGGTTATTGCTCATTTTCCCCCTTTATGTACATTGACTATCTGTTATTACATCTGTTTTGATATACAGTCATGTGAAAAAGTTAGGACACCCAGTGAGAACCTTTGTCTTTTTCAACATATTTCAACATATGAACATTTGAGCTTCATTTAAACAGTACTGAGAGATGGAGCTTATATAACTAAACAACAAAAATGTTAAAAATTACTTTTAAACACAAGTTGTAAAATGTAATGGACAAAAATGGAAATTTATTTTAAGGACAAAGTTAGGACACCCTATGCCCTAATAGCTGGTATTTCCCCCTTTGGCTGAAATAACCTCAATTAGATGTTTCCTATAACCATTTACCAGTCTCTGACATCGACTGGGAGAAAGTTAATCCCACTCCTCCATGCAGAATTTCTTCAGCTGTGTGAGGTTTGAGGGGTTTCTTTCATGCACAGCCCATTTCAAATCACCCCACAGCATCTCAATAGGATTAAGATCCAGACTTTGACTTGGCCATTGCAGAACTCTCCATTTCTTTCTTTTGAGCCATTCCTTGGTGGATTTACTGGAATGTTTTTTGGATTGTTGTCATGTTGCATGGTCCACCTCGGCTTCAGCTTCAGTTTTTGGACAGATGGTCCTACATTTTCCTCAAGCACCCTCTGATACAGTGAAGAATTCATCGTGGATTCTATAATGGAGAGCTTGCCAGGCCAAGCATCCCCAAACCATGACATTTCCACCTCCATGCTTCACAGTTGGTATGAGGTTCTTGTGCTCAAATGCTGTGTTTGGTTTGCGTCAAAGATGTCTTCTGTTACTGTGCCCAAATAATTCAACTTTGGATTCATCTGTCCAAAGCAAATTGTTCCAGAAGTGCTGGTCTTTGTCTAGGTGTTCTCTGTTAAACTTTAGTCCTGCCCTGATGTTTTTTTTTTTAAATCAAGGGTTTTCTCCTTGCACACCTCCACAAACTTGTGCAGTCTCTTTCTGATGGTAGATGCATGTATCTTGACATCAACTGAGACAAGAGCTACCTGTAGGTCCCGTGATGACATTGTAGGATTATTGGAGACTTCTTTACACATCTTGGGTCTGCTCTTGGGCTGAACTTGCTAGGACGGCCTGACCTGACCATGTTGGCAGTTGTTTTAAATGTTCTCCACTTGTAAATGATTTTCCGGACAGTGGAATGGCTGATTTTTAATTGTTTTGAGATCATTTTAAATCCCTTCCCAGACTCATATGCATCTACAACCTTCTTTCTGAAGGCCTCATAGAGCTCTTTAGATCTCACCATGGTGATAACACTCATTTCAACAATCAAGAGCAAACCAAACTAATTTCTGAGGTTTAAATAAAACTCCAATGTCCTCTAACGATGGTCTAATCATTGCACCTGATTCTAATGTTAGACATTTTAAGTAGTAATAAATGTGGGGGTGTCCTAACTTTTTCCTCACAATAAATTTCATTACATTTTACAACTTGTGTTTAAATGTAATTTTTAACATTTCTGTTGTTTAGTTATATAAGCTCCATCTCTAAGTACTGTTCAAATGAAGCTCAAATGTTCATATGTTTAAATATGTTGAAAAAGACAAAGATTCTCATGGGGTGTCCTAACTTTTTCACATGACTGTAGCTACGGGTGGGCTGTTCATTGATTTATGTCAGTTATAGACCTAAATGCTACAGTATGCTTCAAAATGCTAGAGGCAGAAACCCAATTTTCTTCTCCTGGGCGATAAGCTTACATTTTGACGTGCCCACCAAGGAGACGAGTGGGGAATAATTTAGCTTTTGCTACTTTGGCAGTAAATAAGAGACATGCAATCTCATACACTCATACACTTAGGATTATGTGGGACTGGTAAAAGGTGTAATGATGGTATGATGGAATTAGAGCCAACGAGAGATGACTTTTTGGGTGATCTTTAATGTATGTAATTCAATGTAAGTATGTGTGGGCACATCTTTATGTCTCTCAAAATCTTTATGTGTCTCTTTTATGCTCTTTATGTTAAATGTTATCTTCCCATGCAGAGGAACAGTAAACAAAGCAATAACATAGTTATTATAATCCAATGTCACAAATTTCACTTGCAAGATTGCATGTCTAGAAAGATTGAGGTTAATTAAATGTCTGATCTGATCTGATTTAATGTAGATTTTAGAGGCTAGTCTCATGTCAAATGGTTATTGTCTTCTAAACAGGCAAATTACTGACTTACACTGTAGAAGTATTAGGAGCATTCTACGTAAATTTTTACAATTAGGTCATGACTGCCTGATTTCGTTGATTCATGAATACTGTGCGTGTTCATTATTTATGAGTCAACATCCTGTGGTGTTTTATGCATGTCTTTTGAAAAAACTCAACCAGAACACGATACTTGAAGATCCCATAGCCAATACAGGGCTCTAGAGTGCGACCAATTTGGTCGCACATGCGACCTAATTTCTCAATGGTGCGACTAAAAAAAATCTCAGGTCGCACCGGTGCGACCAGGCTTCCGAGGGAATAAAAAAACAACAGACACACATTAGGCCAATAACATGGTCTAAACCAATCAGAGATAGTGAAGGGCGGGACAATATTCTAGCGGCGATATGTAAGCAACATTCAGCTCAGCCAATCAGAATGCAGCACCAGGTTTATACATGTGCGTTCGGATGTTCTGCAGTTAGTTTAGTTTTGTATATGAGACTCGCTGGATGTCCCCAGAATGGAAGTTCGGGTTCTGGAGCTAGGCAGTCTAAAGTGTTGTAATGCTCACCGAAGCCTTAATTCCCACACCTCCACCACCGCACAGCAAAAGACCCGTTACATCCCCACCGGACAGCGGCTAGGTGAGACGACCCTCTAGTAGCAAGGGGCTAATGCTAGCGATAAAGTGCGATGATAGCGAAAGTAAAAACACGACAATATTTTCGTTAATAAAATATAAAAATAACTAAAAGACCATAATATATTAGAATACATGTAGTCAAAATACGCAGTGAGTGCACCGCAAGCGATTTTGGGAATCTGTGTAAAAGATTCAGTAAAGCAGATAATATAATGCACTGCATTTAAGATTACACTCTAACACTCTAGAGCCCCATACACACACACACACACACACACACACACACACAAACCCACACATATATATATATACATATAATTTTAAATATACACACACATATAAATAGATATACACACATACATACACATTTACTCTATTATTATTTTTATAATTTTTATAAAAAATAATTGCTATAATTAGACTATAATACTATAATTAACTGTAAAGAGCATGGGAAGACCATGGCTGGCAATAGTGTATTTGTGACTGGTTCTAATACATTTTGAATTGAAAGGCTGAAAAAGCACAATGCATCTATAAAACACATTACATGCGGCGATAAATGCACTGCCCAAGTGTCCCCTCTCCCCACTGCCCTTCATTGTCAGGCAGCAGCAAACAGATCATCAGACGAGGCCATGTTGACCAGATTGTTAGTTAATTACAAGTCAATATTGCCTGTATGGACAGTGAGTAAAAAAAAAAAAAAAAAGTGAACCTGTAAAACTGCGGTGTTAAATGCGATGCAGTCGAAAATTTGGGTGCACCTAACTTTTGTGCTGGTGCACCTAAGAAAAAAAGTTAGGCGCACCAGTGCAACCAGTGCAAAAAGTTAGTCTAGAGCCCTGCAATACAAACTGAGCTTTGTCTGTTTTGGGAATTTCAATCTGCAGAAGTCATAAAAACAATCTGCTTTTGACATGAAATTGGAACACAGAGGCTTACAAGTAAGACAGCTACACTGATTAGCCATAACATTAAAACCACCTCCTTGTTTCTATACACACTGTCCATTTTATCAGCTCCACTTACCATATAGGAGCACTTTGTAGTTCTACAATTACTGACTGTAGTTCATCTATTTCACTACATACTTTTTTTAGCCTGCTTTCACCTTGTTCTTCAAGGATCAGGACCACCACAGAACCACCAAAATTGTAATTTTTACACTTCCTTCCCTCCTTCCTTTCCTCCCTCTATCGGTCCCTCCCTCCATCCTTCCATCAGTTACAAAATGTGAAATACTTTTAAACTATATGCAGTCTACCTGAGACAGGTTACTCAGATGCCATCTTTGCCTCTCTTTCAAACAGCTATTTACAATTATTCTGTACCAAACTTCAAGACTATTTAGCCAAAAGTATGTGGACACTTGACCATTAGCTATTTAAACATCCTATTTCAGAATCATTGGCATTATTATGGAGTTTACTCACATTTAAAATAACATTTATGACTGTATAAAACATGAAATATGGCTTTAAAAATATTGCATGAAGAAGCTCAGTAAATGGCATGTTTTCCTTGGAGCAGATCAAAGTGGGGAGTACCAGAAGTGCCAGACTGCCTCACCATATGTCCCCAACCTATCCACTGTAAACCCGATCCCATGTAAATCTGGAAAAAATGCTAATTTGTGGGATTGTAATCCCTTGTTAAAGTCTTACAAGTCACCAGGAAAGCTACAACCCTGCCTAAACTTCACTACCTTTCATTACAGTCGCTGTACAGTTCACACTACACGACTGGATCTCTTGTAATCGGGAGTCTTTCAAGTCGGTGTGGCTTTCACACTGATCGGCGATAGGGGGTTTCACACTACACCATCTATCACCAACTGGAATCGTAGGCGAGCTTCTCTGGTCTCCCAAACTACATTTTGTCACGAAAACAAATGAGTGTTGTGACGAGGGGTTTAATGATACCATGTCCAAAAATACACGTCAACAAGTAGCGAGCGATCAAAGTTTGTGTGCTGATGTGCAGCGTAAAAACAAGGAGAAAAAATTCATGAATCTGAGTGGATTTGGCAAAGCGAACAGCATGAATTGTTTTATAGTGAGTTGGAGGTTAATAAATATTTTTTGCAATGCAAAACAATGTTATGTTTTGTAGAGAACGATCAGGTCAGAAATACTGTAAAACTTGTGTGTGTGCCGATGTATTCTGATAGAAACTATATTATGCCCCTGCCCCACCTTTTTACAACTCCTCCCCTGCATTTCCCCTCACCCCGTATCTTGCGTTCTCACTGGCTGCTCGACATAGCACTCATTGCCAGTTGGGCAACTCAGATCCAGATACAGTATTTGACAAGCTAGATATCTGTCGTTGGTCGCTGAGCACTCGGCGAGCCGCTCAGATCGAGTTGTTGAGTAGTTCACACATAGCGATTGAGAGCTGAGTTTCGATCGCCAAGTGAACGCCGAGTTGCTCCCGAGCCGAAAAAATGGTGTAGTGTGAACTAGGCATTAGCTTGTACTGTATTGTTCTTAAGGCTGTAATTTTATCATTATCTTTATTGCTAAAAAGACCACAATGTTAACCTTTAAACAATTTAGGTTGTATTTTATGTAGCTGCAAAAAATTTAAGCGTTGCAAGAACAGTCAGCTGTTATTTAAGACATTTTAAGGCTGAGAAATGAGCTTTTTTCTCTTTGGGAAATTAAAGATGAGACTTCTTTCTTGAAGTGGAAAGGGGGGATAAATAACATCATGTAGAAACACATTACAAATTCAGTTTGAAGTTTGGAAGGCATCACATATCCAAAGGCATATGCAACAGGGATAAAATCTATTGAAGGGGGTTTGGGAGCCTTATTTAATTCATTCTCAACATGTTAACCTCATTGACTGTTTAATGAGCAGAATACTGAAGATGAGGCACTTGTTTGCCTAATGAGTCTCAAGATTTCAAGATTTCAAGATTTAGATTTCAAAGCTTTATTGTCATATGTACAGTAGGAAACGTGTTTCCCTGTACAATGAAATTCTTATTTTGCTGTCCACACATGATGTAACAAAGTACAAAGATAATAATAAAATCAAATCAAATTAAGAAATAAAAGTTAGATATAGTAAAAAAAAACACGCTGAGTATAAGTTATGTACATTGTGCAAGAAAAGAGCAGATATATTGCAATCAGACAATATAGTTACATGTGCAAAATGTAAAGACAGTAGTGTAAACATACATATATAAAATGTAAAGAAAGTAGTGTAAACATACATGTGCAGCTGTATGTAGACCTGTAAACAGTCATATGTGGTATAGTGCAAGTATTGTGTGCAAGTGTGATAGTGTCTATGAATAATCAGCTCAGCTGTTTAAGAGTCTGATAGCTGTGGGAAAGAAAGAGATCTTTAGTCTTGTTGTCCTGCATTTCACACTTCTGTATCTCCGGCCTGAGGGTAGAAGTGTGAATAGTCCATGTTGGGGGTGGGTGGGGTCTTTGATGATGGACGCAGCTCTCCTGTGATGGTAGATGCTCTGGAGAGAGGGTTGTACCGTCCTGGTGATTTTCGTAGCAGTCTTTATCACTCTCTCCAGGCGTTTGCGATCCTTCACAGTAGAACTGCCGTACCACACGGTGATGCAATTGGTCAGGATGGACTCAATGATGCAGCGGTAGAAGTTGCTGAGTATTTTGGGTGACATGCCAAATTTTCTCAGCCTCCTCAAGAAATACAATCGCTGCTGAGCCCTCTTTAACACCTGTGTGGTGTTTAGTGTCCAAGTGAGGTCATCACTGATGTGGACCCCTAGGTATTTAAAACTGTTCACCCTCTCCACCTCAAGGTCCCGGATAAACAGTGGCTGATGAGGTCTCCTCTCCCTCCTCATGTCCACTATCATCTCCTTGGTCTTGTCTATGTTGAGTGTAAGGTTATTGTCCACACACCAGGTAACCAGACTGTACTCATACTTAACTTTTCTGTAAGATTTTGTCTTATTTAGTGTGACTTGGTGGCACAGCTGATAGTATGGATAGTATGAGTTTAATCTTAGCCTTGAGTCACTGTCTGTGAGGACTTGTGTTTTTTTTATATGCTCTGACTTTATTTCACCTTCCAAAAACATAGAGAAGAAAATGGATTGGTTATTCTAATACAGTGGTACCTTGAAACTCAACGTCAATTGGTTCTGGGACTGGTGTCAAGGTATTTTTTCCCATAATGATGTATGGGAAACCTGCTAATGCGTTCCATGGTTCAGTGGACTTGCATATATTTTAGGCTTATGTAAAATAATGGGGTTGTTTTTGACACTTATACACTGAAAATAACACAAATATAATATAAAACACTGAAATAAAAAGCTGATTCTTACAATTTCTCAGAACCCCGAGCTATAACACAAGTTTAAAAGTGAAACAGGAGGGAAATCCAGCTAACACAGATACACCTGGGGCTTCCAGAGCGTCTCATATGCACACTTTGATGACATATTACCTCACTGGTCAAGCTGAGCGCTGAACAAAGCAACAAAGCGTCAAAGCTGATTGTTAATTTAAAATTAAATACATTAAAAAAAAAAAAAACTGAACATGCCGAGTTTAAGGGAAACGTTGAGTTTAAGGGTACAAATTTCTCGACAAAGGGCATTGAGTTTCAAAGATTTTGAGTTTAGGGGACGTTGAGTTACAAGGTACCACTGTATACCTTTAGGGGTTAGAGAAAGATTGGATAGGTGAATATTGTCTGTGATTGACTTATTGTGATAAAAAAAACAGGATGATGCAGTTAGTGATTATGAATTTTTTTTGGCTATTATTTACCTAGAGCTAATATCAAGGTCCTTGACTATACACATTGATATTTTGTTTGTATGTAACCAATATCTTGTCCTTATTTAGAACAGGCTTTTGCTTCTAAACGACATAATGCACACGTTTGGCTAATGTGCATGATCCATATTCATCATAATAACAAAACATCATTTTAGACAAATTACTATCACAGCTGCTAAGTAGAACCACTTTCTCTGCACAGAGTTATGTTAGTGCAGAAGAGAAGACATTAGTGCCACGAACAAGCACTTTAATTCTCATCTGACAGTTCATATCATGGTTACATGTTTTGTTTGTGTAGAAAGTATGTGGACACCCCTTGAAACTAGTCAAGGCAATTAAGAAACATTCATTGCTACGAGATGCATAAAATTAATTTGAGCCAGCAATTGGGGAAGGCTTATTCTTGTTCCAGCATGACTATGCCCCTGAGCAGAGTCCATACAGACATAGTTTGATTAGTTTGGTGTGGAGGAGCCCAAAACCCAACCCCATTAAACACTTGGGGAAAATGATTTTTTTTTAACTAACTGGGCACAAACTTCCACAGAGAAACAAAGATCTTATGAAAAGCCTATCCAGAAAAGTGGAGGCTGTTATAGTCACAACGGAGGGATCAACTCAATTTTAATGGCCATAATTTGAGATGTCTAACAAGCTAGATGTAGCCTAGTGGTGAAGGTACTGGCTGGTAATCAGAAGGTCGCTGGTTCAAGCCACACCACTACCAGGTTGCTGCTGTTGGGCCCTTAAGCAAGGCCCTTAATCCTCAATTGCTAAGACTGTATACTGTCACTGTTCTGTAAGTCGCTTTGGATAAAAGTGTCTGCTAAATGCTGTAAATGTAAGCTCATTGTAACATGTCCACATATATATGGACTTATAATGTGTAAGGAAATATACAAAACAATAGAAAATAAAAACAAAATAGTATTTTCAAGAAAATAAAAGTAGCCCAGGTGGCGCAGCGGGATATTCCGCTAGCACACCAGCACCGAGATTCTGAAATCCTCGGTTTGAAACTCGGCGTTGCCACCGGTTGGCTGATGCAGCTACGACCTCTGCTGGCTGATTGATGATGCCTGCGCAGAGTCGAGGAATAATGTGGACAGGGTGTGGCTCTCCGTACACAAAGCTGATCCACATATGAGAGGGCGTGTGTCAGTTGTGGCGCTCCTCAGTCAGCAGTGGAGGGTAGTATCGGTACAGAGGAAGCGTAATGCAATCGGGATAATTGGATATGACTCGATTAGATAGAAAACTGGGGGGAAAATTGCAAAAAACTGGCTGCTAGGTATAAGAAGATGAATTGCAATGGCATGAAACCCTGTCTGGGAAGTGAACATTGATCAGAATGAAGCGTTATTGAAGATGAAACAAAATAATAAATGAACATTCCTGTTCTTCTGCCACTGCCTGACTTTATAATGACGATGATGAAGGCTTTTATGTTTCTGTGACCACACCCAGCACCCCATAGTTACTAGACTAATCACAGTGAACACGCTTTATTACTGTTATTTTTAATAAGAATAAGATTGTACTTGTATGTTTTGTAAGTAAACAAGCTTGCTGGCTTTAGAGTAAGGCTGTGCAGAGGGTAGCTGGGGGAGGTTGAAAGGAGGTTGATCCACTCAGACAGACAGATACAGCTAAAATAGAGCAGGAGAAGGAGGGGAGAGAGCTGGTTAGTGAGCACTGCAGTCATAAAGCCTCTCTGATGTCTTCACTGTGGGCATTTATGCTTTCCCAGGAAGGCAAAATTTTATTATTCATTAATTCATTCACTTTGTTTGTTTTACCACAGGTTTATCCTGGTCAGGGTTGCGGTGGGTCTGATTAATAGGGAGAAAGGCAGGACACACACACACTTGTGGCAATTTTTAAACAAGCTAGATACATTACATCGATCAGGCATAACATTATGACCACCTTCCTAATGCTGTGTTGGTCCCCCTTTGCTGCCAAAACAGCCCTGACCCATTGAGGCATGGAGTCTGACACCATTCGATCAGAACCAGCATTAACTTCTTCAGCAGTTTGAGTTACAGTCGCTCGTCTGTTGGATCGGACATGCATCAATGAGCCTTGGCCACCCATGACCCAGTCGCTGGTTTACCACTGCTCCTTCCTTGGACCACTTTTGATAGATACTGACCACTGCAGACCAGGAACACCCCACAAGAGCTGCAGTTTTGGACATGCTCTGACCCAGTCGTCTAGCCATCACAATTTGGCCCTTGTCAAACTCGTTCAAATCCTTACGTTCGCCCATTTTTCCTGCTTCTAACACATTAGCTTTGAGGATAAAATGTTCACTTGCTGCCTAATATATCCCACTCACTAACAGGTGTCGTGATGAAGAGATAATCAGTGTTATTCACTTCATCTGTCAGTGGTCATAATGTTATGCCTAGTCGGTGTATCATACAACCTTAATGAAGATGCGACCAATAATAGTAATAACAGAAGGCAGACGAGATGAGAAATGACACTGTCAGTGTATAGCTCGCACTCTGCTGCCGGAGGAAATCCATGTACACAGAGAGAACGCCACACAGAAAAGAATCTGGCTGCTCGGGTGGGGAATCAAACCCAGGCCCTTGTTGCTGTGAGGCAACAGTGCTACCCACTATGCCATTATGATGCCTAATTGTTGCTATAATTATTGTTGTTGTTATTGTAATTAATATTATTATTATGAAAGGTGTTGTAATAGTGTCAACCAGCTTTACGTATCTTAGTAAGTGCTTTTCTCAAGCTGAACCCCTTCTTAAGCTCAGAGACCCACTTCACTCATGCTGACTCGTTTCTTCAGGCATTGACACAATTTAGTACAACACATCGTAATACTTGACAAATGCTGTACATTAGACATGACTACTGGCTAAACTGAGCAGACTTTAGGACCAGAAAGATTTACTTTGCTCTGGCAACACATTTCTGGAACACAGTTCTCGCCCCCACATCTCCTCCAACTTTATGCTGCATAACAGAAATATCAGTTTTGTGATGATTCTTCATTTCAGAAATGAAGACTGGGCGTAGATGGCTATATAGAAAGCTTCTGATCATGTTTAGTATTTGTTTAATAAACAACTGGTTCAACTTTTGTGAACAAGGTTGAGTTGTAAAAATTAATGTTCCATTATGATACAGAAAATTATACACTGATCAGCCATAACATTAAAACCACCTCCTTGTTTCTACACTCACTGTCCATTTTATCAGCTCCACTTACCATATAGAAGCACTTTGTAGTTCTACAATTACTGTCTGTAGTCCATCTATTTCTCTGCATACTTTTTTAGCCCCCTTTCACGATGTTTTTCAATGGTCAGGACCACCACCGGACCACTACAAAGCAGGTATTATTTAGGTGGTGGATCATTCTTAGCACTGCAGTGACACTGACATGGTGGTGGTGTGTTAGTGTGTGTTCTGCTGGTATCAGTGGATCAGACACAGCAGCGCTGCTATCCACTCTATTAGACACTCCTACCTAGTTGGTCCACCTTGTAGATGTAAAGTCAGAGACGATCGCACATCTATTGCTGCTGTTTGAGTTGGTCATCTTCTAGATCTTCATCAGTGGTCACAGGACGCTGCCCACAGGGTGCTGTTGGCTGAATGTTTTGGGTTGGTGGACTATTCTCAGTCCAGCAGTGACAGTGAGGTGTTTAAAAACTCCATCAGCATTGCTGTGTCTTATCCACTCATACCAGCACAACACACACAAACACACCACCACCATGTCAGTGTCACTGCAGTGCTGAGAATGATCCACCCAAATAATACCTGTTCTGTGGGGGTCCTGTGGGGGTCCTGACAACTGAAGAACAGCATGAAAGGGGGCTAACAAAGCATGCAAATAAACATATGGACTACAGCCAGTAATTGTAGAAATGGACAGTGAGTGTAGAAACAAGGAGGTGGTTTTAATGTTATGGCTGATCTGTGTATGTCAGATGGGCATCAATCTAAGTGATCAATCATTGTGTACATTACACTGTATTAGGTGAGGTAATTTATACAGGTATTTTCATGTTCTGTTTATAGTATTACAGCGGGTTCAAGCCCCAGTGCTGGCGAGGTCCTGCCTCCCACCGTTCAGAAACTCATGAAGGGATACAACAAGTACCTTAGACCTTTATTCGGCAGTAAGGAAGCTACGATCTTATATGTTACACACAGTCACACAACATCAGTGGATTTTAAAGTTTCATTTGCTATAAAGACTACATTATTAACTGCAAAAGCAGAAAGAAATAGATTTACATAATAGAAGTGCTTTAGGCTGAAGCTAATTTAGTCTGTATTAGCACATAAATGTATTGGAGCTGTATATTTTTGCTGTATATCAGACATTCACAACGTCCTGCTTTTAATACTACTGCTCTGTTTTACACTGTGTTGTGTGTGCTGCAGATGGTCCTGTGAATGTTGGCATGAGTTTGGACATTGCCAGCATAGATACCATATCAGAGATCAACATGGTAAGATACTAATAGCTACTACTAACATACTGCTTCTGTGTAAAATTACACTGGATCTTCAAAAAGTTTCCACACTTTTATATTTTGGTTGGAAACAGTGAGGGTGGGACGAGTAGTAATCGGTCGTTTCTGAGAGACGCTTATAGTCAGGATTTAGCTCCATCTGATTTCCACCTTTTTGGATGCTCAGAGAAGCTTTAAGGGGAAGAAGATTTTCATGTGATGATGATGTGAAAGCAGCGGCGCATCAGTGGCTACACACAACTCAAAACCTTTTGTTTTAGCTGATGGCATTAAAACGTTAGTGTGGCGCCCAGGTGGCGCAGCGGGATATTCCGCTAGCACACCAGCACTGAGATTCTGAACTTCTCGGTTCGTAACTCGACGTCGCCACCGGTCGGCTAGGCGCCATCTAGCGGACACAATTGGCAGTGCCTGCAGCAGACATGTCGTGAGGCGTGAGCAGTAATATACCCACCTCGTCTGCAATCGGGTACCCCAGTAGCGGAAGACAAATTGACTACGCTCAATTGGGAGAAAATGGGAGAAAATGCATAAATGAATAGTAAAAAAAAATTGTCTTCCCAGGGGCGGATGGGATCTTCCAGCAAGACAATCCGACATGTCACATGGCTAGAAATGTCCCACATTGGTTGGAAGTGCATGACCAAGACATTCATATACTACCCCTAATTTCCCCGACTTGAACTCAATTGAGCTTCTGTGGGACCACCTTGATTGTCATGTTAGGTCTATGGATCCTCCCTCACACACCCTCCAGCAGCTGTGGGATGCACTGCAGTCGCAACTTGTGACAACCTACCAGCACCTTATTAAGTCACTGCCAGCCCGTCTAGCTGCTGCCTGTGCTGCACACGATGGTTACTGTGGATATTAGCTGGTGGTCATAATAATACGACTCAGCTGTGTACAATCCCACTTTTCTGTAACATACTGTATATTTTAAATGACCTGTATCTTTTATAAAAGCCTGTATCTGTGTGTTTGGGTTTTGTTCAGGACTACACAGCCACTATTTTCCTGCGGCAGCGCTGGACAGATGAGCGTCTCTGTTTTGATGGCAATAAGAGCCTGAGTTTGGACGGCCGACTGGTGGAGCTTCTCTGGGTCCCTGACACATTTATCGTGGACTCTAAAAAATCTTTTCTGCATGACATCACAGTGGAGAACAGACTGATCCGGATATTTCCCAATGGCACCGTACTCTATGCTCTAAGGTTATTGAGAATCTCACTGTCTTTGTCTTAGAAGGAAGCTGTCTGTCATTCAGGCTCTGGTACTGTAGAGTCTCTGAATAAGGAAAAAGGGGAAGTGTGGGGAGAACTTTTTAGGGATGTTTTTGGAAGGAGGAAATGAAGGGCTGTGAGGGTAATGGTTGGGAGTGTGGGTAAAAATGTAGTTTAGAAGGAGAAGTAAGGCAAAATAAAGATAACTGAGGCAAAACAGAGTACAGATTATGCTGGAAAGTACTGTTACATAAGGATTAGATGTCGTAAAGCTTATCATTAGTATAAAAGAGAGTAACAGTTTCTGTTTGTAGTTCTCTCTATATTAACGTTCTTTCTGGTTTCTTACAGAATCACAACCACAGTTGCCTGCAGTATGGACCTTACCAAGTATCCCATGGACAAACAGACTTGCACACTTCAACTTGAGAGCTGTAAGACTTAAAAGCTTAAGATTTTAAAAGATTTATTTGGATTCCCTAAGTCTTTTTACAATACTATGTATTGTAGATGGTGAAAGACCTAAATTGGATCAAAAAACCTTGATTGACGGCTGCTCAGGTGGCGCAGCGGTAAAAACACATGCTAGAACCAGATCTGGGATCTCGAATACATCGTATCGAATCCCAGCTCTGCCTGCTGGCTAGGCTGAGCGGCCACATGAACAACGATTGGCCTGTTGTTCAGATATGGGCGGGATTAAGCCGGATAGGGTCTCTCTCTCATAATTGATTCAATTACGACCTCTGCTGGCTGATTGATGGCACCTGCACAGAGATGAGAAAAGAGTGCTCTCAGGGTGTGTCTCTCCATACACAGTACTGAGCTGCACTGCACTCGTCAAAGTGTAGGTGATAAAATGCATACGGCATGCTGCCCACGTGTCAGATGGGGCATGGGTTAGCTTCGTTCTCCTCAATCAGAGCAGGAATCGGCATTGGTGGAAAGGACCGGATCCACCTTTTATAACTGGTCATGATACCTGCTACCTATTTACCTTCTTATTGTGGAATGTTTTAAAACATTCTAACTTAAATATTCTATAAACTTTATTTTGTGCCTCTGCCAACTTATAAGTTAATATAACGTAATATGTTGCCAGAATTAAATTCAACATTTTCATTTAACTAATATAATCAGGTTGGATGTGACACAGAGCTCTATTACAATAACCTTCCCCCTGTTGAGATCCGGGTTCAAATCTCAGTGGTGCTATCGACTGGCTAGGCATCTACAGAAACATGATTGGCCATATCTGGGGGTGGCAAAATGGCCGAGACCCTGCGATGGATTGGCACCCTGTACAGGGTATTCCTACTTTGTGCCCAGTGTATTTTTGTGGATCTGTACCTGAAGTGACCCTGAGCTGGATAAAGCAGTTGATGAAAATAAAAAATTTAATGAATGAAATCAAGTTGGACACTGAAAACAAAAAAGAGTAATTTTCTTGGTGGCCGTTTAGGTGGCGCAGCGGTAAAAACACCCAATTTGTATCACATCGTATCGAGTCTCAGCTCTGCCTGCTGGCTGGGCTGAACAACCACATGAACAATGATTGGCCTGTTGTTCAGATGGGGTGGGATAATAAAGCCGGATAGGGACTCTCTCATAACTGATGCAGTTACGACAAGGAAAAGACCGCTGTCAGGGTGTGTCTCTCCGTGTCTCATTTCTTTGAGCTTTTTTAAATAAAATAATGGTTCAAAAGTTCAGAACAAGTTTTGTGATCACAGATTAGATGTTTTCACTGTATTTCACGAAATGTCCCAGCTTTTCTGGATAAGGCTTGTAGTTTCTTTTTTTTTTTTTTTTTTTTAGAGAAAATATAATGGGGTAAAAAGAATAACTTTTGAGTGGAGGGGACATGGTAGCACAGTGGGTAACATAATTGCGCAATACCGTGATAGACTTGGGTTTGATTCCCTAGCTGGATGGCCAGGGTCCTTACTTTGTGAGGTTGGATGTTTTCCCTGCGTCCGTGTGGGTTTCCTTCAGGTGCAGTCAAGTTACTTGAAGCTACTTACAATTGCCCTAAAATTGCTCATTTGACTTTGGAGTTTATTTGGGTTTGTTCTGTGGACTTATTCTTTATCATATTTCTGACAAATAGGTGGGCAAACAGCCAGTTCACACATTTAAACACAGTTGTTTGCTATCATCAAATCAAATTAAATTAATCTGCAAATTAATGTGCCGCAGTAGCCCAAAAATAGACTTACAATTACATTATTTATAACTGCTTTGAGGCACATAATGATCACAGCTTTACAGATCTGGAACTGGAAACTGTATATTTGAATTGTGTTTGAGAAAATGAAATAAATAAATAGACTGGAGCTAAATAATTTGTCAAGCTACTTTATATTTAGTACAGAGCATTAAATTATGTACTGTCTATTCCCAAACAGCTGTACTGTCTTGAAAAGCAAGTGAGTAAAAGTAACATTAATCTTCACTTATCAGTTATTCATGCATTGTTTCTTGTGAAGTGGTATTGGGGAACCAGGCCATCAACTTTTACATCAGGTGTGTATTGTAGGCTGCATGATGTGAAAGTGTATAATTATTATTGAAAAAATGGGTGTAAAAAGATCAAAGTAATTTAGAGAGTGCAGAGTGCCCTCTTTGGGTAGACCAGCACTTATACAAGGAGATAAGTACACCAGCTGTGAATCACCATTTATGTGTATATAATAATCTTGAGTTATTCATGTTCATAAACAATAAAAATGCACATTAATGATGATGGATTGCTCTCATCCTGGAGGATCGCACTGCTATAAAACGTTTTGTGATGCACAGATATCTTGCAGTGCTGGATTTATGAGATGATTTTTACTTTCTGCCCTGCAGGGGGTTATAATGTGAAGGATGTGGTGTTTTATTGGACTCGTGGGAACCAGTCAGTTAGTGGACTGGATACTTTGCAGCTGGCACAGTACACTCTAGAGGACCACTACACCTCTGAGTCTGAAGCTGTCTATGAAACTGGTATGTAAACACACTTACATATCCTGTACAACACATACACACCTTTACAACATACCCTTTTTTTATGCATTTTTTTTTACCCCTTTTGCTCCCGGCTTTAGTGCTTCCAATTGAATTGCCCGATAGTGTCATGGTTCCTCTCCACTAATGCCGACCCCAGCTCTGATTGAGGAGAACGAAGCTAACCCACGCCCATGCCTCCTCCGACACATGGGCAGCAGCCGTATGCATTTTATCACCGACACTTGACGAGTGCATATGCGAATCAGCACTGTGTACGGAGAGACACACCCTGAGCAGTGCACTCTGCCATCAATCAGCCAACAGAGGTCGTAATTGCATTAGTTATGAGAGAGTCCCTATCCGGCTTAATATGCCACCCCTATATGAATAACAGGCCAATCGTTGTTCATGTGGCCGCTCATCCCAGTCGGCAGGCAGAGCTGAGACTCGAGCTGATGTATTCGAGATCCCAGCTCTGGTGTGCTAGCGTGTTTTACCGCTGCGCCACCTGAGCGGCTGACAACGTACCCTTTTTATTAACATGTTCTTGTGGTTTTCTTTCACCTCCAAAAATGCTGAAAGTTATTTACTTCTAAGTGTTAGTACGTGATAGAATGTGTGAGTGTGTGCCCTGTAATAGAGGATGTCCTGTATTATTAGGATAAACTACATTTTGTTACATCTTTACAGGTAGGTACCCAAAGCTGATCTTCCATTTCCAGCTGAGACGAAGCATCCTTTACTTTATTTTGGAGACCTACGTTCCATCCAGTGCCCTAGTGGTTCTGTCCTGGGTTTCCTTCTGGATCAGTCAGTCTTCTGTCCCTGCTCGCATCTGCATAGGTATGGATACAGGACGCCTGTCTGAACTTTGTCAGTTCATGTTCATGTTCATGTTATTTTAACAATCATGTTAACAATTAAATACCCTTAATGATACAGTAGACCCTTGACTTACGAATTTAATTGGTTCCGAGGGGGTGTTCTTAAGTCAACATGTTCGTTAGTTAAACCTATTTTTCTCATAAGAAATAATGTAAATACAATTAATCCGTGCCAGACCTCCCAACCCCCCCCCCCCCCCACCTAACCTTTCTAATGTCTTAAATGATCTTTTTTTGTTATAAATACAAGTAAATTTTCCCTTAAATCTTAAATTATAGAATAGACATTCCTGTAATAAACAATAATAAACAATAAACAACAATACACAGTAGTACTGTACTGTACATAAACACACATCACATTTCAGTACAGTATGTGTGCTGTACCATACACCATAATAAATTTCCTTCTTTTTTATAAAATGTATCTACCAGAAACAACAATAACTCTCATATTTCTCTATTATTTCCTTCTTTATTTCAATAGTGTTTGTAGGTGTAATTGCACGAAAGAAAGAATACTTTACTCAGCCGAATTCCTTCTTCTCTCTCACTCACTGTCCCCTCTGTCTGATACACAGTGACAGCTACTGGCAGGAGTAATTATACAACAATAAATTTAATAGATTTGTTCATTTTCTCAACACTGCGCTCTCTCTGCACATTCTTTGGGGACATTTTAATATAGAATTTTACAAAATATAAAGAAAACACCGGAAAAACACCGTCTGAATGTTTGCTCACTGTATATATATATATATATATATATATATATATATATATATATAGAGAGAGAGAGAGAGAGAGAGAGAGAGAGAGAGAGACGCTTGGAGTCAACTTGTTCGTGACAACCAGTTCTTAGTTCTGTACTACCCCTGTTCTATCCGCTTTCTATTTGACACTTTGTTTCTGTTATTTTGGCCATTTTATTTAGTTTCAGTTGTTCCCATTTCGTTACTGGCTTTTGTATTCACAGTATTGTTCTACACTGGTTAAATATCGTGCATTTGGGTTCTTTTACATTCTTGCAGGTGCAGGGCTTGACCTTCTGCTTCAGTAGGGAGGCACAAATTACCCATTACACCTCTGTAGACAACAAATCCTATATTAAAAAAACATTAAATAAATATTTAGTTAGTCACATACCTTTGGCCATTTTGACTAAACACATTTCATTTTTAAATGTGTTTTTATAGCACGTTTTAGAGAATGTTATATTACATTTGCTTATGTTTTTGCTTCTAAAGGAGTGACCACAGTCCTGACCATGACCACTCTGATGATGGGTGCACGCACTTCTCTGCCCAATGCAAACTGCTTCATCAAAGCCATTGATGTGTACTTGGGGATCTGCTTCAGCTTCATTTTTGGTGCTTTAATAGAGTATGCAGTGGCCCATTTCTGTACCTTGCACCAGCCAAATGCTGCCAATGCCTTGATGGTAAGAGTTTGTCTTTATAAGGGACGTAACACTTTTGTTTGTGTTGTGTCTTCTGTTTTTAATTTTGTTATTATTATTATACATCACTTTTTAAGTAACATTTTGATTAGGGTATTAGTGTCATGGAACCCTATTTTTGCTTATGCTTAGTTCACACTACACGATTTTTGCCCTGATTTTCGCTCGCCGTCTGGTCGTCGCTAGATGTGGCAGCTCGGGAGCAACTCAGCGTTCACTCGGGGATCGAAACTCGGCTCTCGATCGCTATGTTTGAACTGTTCAACGACACACTCTGCAGAAGATGTGCATGTTATTTATGTTTAAGTAAAATTACTGGTGAATTTACTGGTTTGTTTGTGTTTCTAAGTATGGACAGGAGATGCAGGAGCGTGAGGATGAGATGAACGGGATCGTCACTTCCTTCCGCAGCCAGGCTCTGCGGGTACGTAGGAGGGAAGAGATCATGTCCCGAGCAGGCAGTACCAGCAGTCCTATTTCCAGTGACAGTAAAGAGAAGTCCTCCTCCCAGCCCCAGAGCGGCTGCACCAAGTCCCTGTCACTGTTGCGTCGCATTATATGCTTCCTGAACTGCTGCCGTGTGAAGAACCCACACTACATCGACAACTACTCCCGTCTAACCTTTCCTCTCTCCTTTATCTTTATTAATTTGGTTTACTGGACCTACTATCTGTACTTCTGATAAGAAAGCCTGATCTGTATCTGAGTCTGATTATGGTTGATGCATATGGATATTTATTGTTCTGATTTCCTACGTCCCAGCATTAGGGGTTTGTGCACTTTCTTCTTAGCATGTTTTTGGATACTACATGTTTGTTGTAAAGAGTGCATACATATTTTGACTGCCTATGTTTACAAGAGTACTGAAATAATGAAGCATTCCTGAAGTAATATTTATGCAGGAAAGTTGTGGCCTTTGCTTTTTAGTTTTTATTTAATCTAGTTAAAGACTGAAGCTCTAAACTGCAATAATACATACAGTGTATCACAAAAGTGAGTACACCCCTTACATTTCTGCAAATATTTTATTATATCTTTTCATGGGACAACACTATAGAAATAAAACTTGGATATAACTTAGAGTAGTCAGTGTACAACTTGTATAGCAGTGTAGATTTACTGTCTTCTGAAAATAACTCAACACACAGCCATTAATGTCTAAATAGCTGGCAACATAAGTGAGTACACCCCACAGTGAACATGTCCAAATTGTGCCCAAAGTGTCAATATTTTGTGTGACCACCATTATTATCCAGCACTGCCTTAACCCTCCTGGGCATGGAATTCACCAGAGCTGCACAGGTTGCTACTGGAATCCTCTTCCACTCCTCCATGATGACATCACGGAGCTGGTGGATGTTAGACACCTTGAACTCCTCCACCTTCCACTTGAGGATGCGCCACAGGTGCTCAATTGGGTTTAGTCCATCACCTTTACCTTCAGCTTCCTCAGCAAGGCAGTTGTCATCTTGGAGGTTGTGTTTGGGGTCGTTATCCTGTTGGAAAACTGCCATGAGGCCCAGTTTTCGAAGGGAGGGGATCATGCTCTGTTTCAGAATGTCACAGTACATGTTGGAATTCATGTTTCCCTCAATGAACTGCAGCTCCCCAGTGCCAGCAACACTCATGCAGCCCAAGACCATGATGCTACCACCACCATGCTTGACTGTAGGCAAGATACAGTTGTCTTGGTACTTCTCACCAGGGCGCCGCCACACATGCTGGACACCATCTGAGCCAAACAAGTTTATCTTGGTCTCGTCAGACCACAGGGCATTCCAGTAATCCATGTTCTTGGACTGCTTGTCTTCAGCAAACTGTTTGCTGGCTTTCTTGTGCGTCAGCTTCCTTCTGGGATGACGACCATGCAGACCGAGTTAATGCAGTGTGCGGCGTATGGTCTGAGCACTGACAGGCTGACCTCCCACGTCTTCAACCTCTGCAGCAATGCTGGCAGCACTCATGTGTCTATTTTTTAAAGCCAACCTCTGGATATGACGCCGAACACGTGGACTCAACTTCTTTGGTCGACCCTGGCGAAGCCTGTTCCGAGTGGAACCTGTCCTGGAAAACCGCTGTATGACCTTGGCCACCATGCTGTAGCTCAGTTTCAGGGTGTTAGCAATCTTCTTATAGCCCAGGCCATCTTTGTGGAGAGCAACAATTCTATTTCTCACATCCTCAGAGAGTTCTTTGCCATGAGGTGCCATGTTGAATATCCAGTGGCCAGTATGAGAGAATTGTACCCAAAACACCAAATTTAACAGCCCTGCTCCCCATTTACACCTGGGACCTTGACACATGACACCAGGGAGGGACAACGACACATTTGGGCACAATTTGGACATGTTCACTGTGGGATGTACTCACTTATGTTGCCAGCTATTTAGACATTAATGGCTGTGTGTTGAGTTATTTTCAGAAGACAGTAAATCTACACTGCTATACAAGTTGTACACTGACTACTCTAAGTTATATCCAAGTTTCATGTCTATAGTGTTGTCCCATGAAAAGATATAATTAAATATTTGCAGAAATGTGAGGGGTGTACTCACTTTTGTGATACACTGTATATCCCTTTATGCAACATTCGATTGAAAACATTAGATGCTTTCTTAAAATGTTAAATATTCATTTTAAACACTAAACACTACATAGCCAAATTGATGTCGACATTTCTAACTTGTGGACTATTAGCTGCAAGCAGGTGCATAAAATCAGTGTCCAGGGAAAAACAATGGCAGTGGAATGGTCAATTGTACAATGACATTGTCATCGGATTTCACCTTTCCATTTCATTTCAACTGCCAAGAATTAGGGCACAAATTTCCCATAATGGAACTGCCGGAGTTACAACTTTGTCCTATGTTGTAACAACCCCACCTCATTGTTTCTACACTCACTGTCCATTTTATCAGCTCCACTTACCATGTAGAAGCACTTTGTAGTTCTACAATTACTGTCTGTAGTCCATCTGTTTCTCTACATACTTTTTTTAGTCTGCTTTCACCCTGTCTTAAATAGTCAGGACCCCCCAGGACCACTACAGAGCTGGTATTATTTGGGTGGTGGATCATTCTCGGCACTGCAGTGACCCTGACATGGTGGTGGTGTGTTAGTGTGTGTTGTGCTGGTATGAGTGGATCAGACACAGCAATGCTGATGGAGTTTTTAAACACCTCACTGTCCCTGCAGGACTGAGAATAGTCCACCAACCAAAAATATCCAGCCAACAGCGCCCCGTGGTCAGCGTCCTGTGACCACTGATGAAGGTCTAGAAGATGACCAACTCAAACAGCTGCAATAGATGAGCGATTGTCTCCGACTTTACATCTACAAGGTGGACCAACTAGGTAGAAGTGTCTAATAGAGTGGACAGTGAGTGGACACAGTATTTAAAAACTCCAGCAGCGCGGCTGTGTCTGATCCACTCATACCAGCACAACACACACTAACACACCACCACCATGTCAGTGTCACTGCAGTGCTGAGAATCATCCACTACCTAAATAATACCTGCTCTGTGGTGGTCATGTGGGGGTCCTTACCATTGAAGAACAGGGTGAAAGCAGGCTAAAAGAAAGTATGTAGAGAAACAGATGGACTACAGTCAGTAATTGTAGAACTACAAAGGGATTCTATATGGTAAGTGGAGCTGATAAAATGGACAGTAAGTGTAGAAACAAGGAGGTGGTCATAATGTTATGGCTGATCGGTGTAGTTCCACACACTGAAAACAGCATTAGCACAGCATTTTTTTGATGACTGAGCAGCTACCTCCAAGACCTCCACTACTATGGTGACCTTGTTTAATTTCCAAAATAGGAGGTAGATATGTAATGCACACCACCACTTCACTTTGGAGCAGTAGAAACTAGGGATGTAATGATGCACCACAAGACAGTTAATAACCAATTTAAAAATTCCACGATTCAAATCGATTTGACATGTAAAATGAATCGATATTTACTTTAAACAGCAGAGGGCACTGGCGCTATACACCTCGCCTGGTTGACGTCACTTGTGCTATACGCCTGGCTGCCAGATTCGGGTTTTTTCAGCCAAATTGGGCTTAATTCAAAATTGTTTTGCATAGTTTGTACCTACCTCAGACATAAAAGGGCATTCATTATTTAGATAAATAAAAGATAAGCACAAATACAGTATTTTATTTTTTAAGAGGAATATAAAAGGAAAGTTTGTCATAATTTGTTGAAAAATCGTATCGTGAACCCAGTATTGTGAATTGCATCGCATCGTGGGTAGAGTGTATCGTTACATCCCTAGTAGAAACTCTTTAGAGTGATAAATCACACTTCACCATATGGCAATGTGAAGGATAAATCTGGGTTTGGTGAATAGAGAAAGTCTACAGTTGGCTGCCTAATGACAGCTATAACATATGGTCGAAGAGGGCTGGGACTGTTTGGACAGGGTTTTCCTGTTTCAGTGAAGGTAAATATTAATCTTCTAGCATACAATGAGATTCTGAAAAATTGTGGCCTTCCAAAACAAATCTGTACAGAATTGTGACCAACACTGACCTGCATGCCAAGTGGTATTGCCCAACAATAATAATAACAGGGTCTTCTTAGCAATCTTGTGGCTTGATGTCTACGATAATAACAAAAGTGGGGATTAACTTCATGTCCATGGTTTTATATGTGATGTTTGGGTGTTAGCTGTCTACAAACAGAATAAAGTGTAATAAACACACATAGAGAAATTCTTTAAAATCCAAATATATACAAGGTTCATTCAGTATGGCAGGGTCACAGATACAGTAATAATAAATAAAAGGACCAAAGATTTAACTCACCTTTACAGTGTATAAATACAAACAGCTCGGTGCATGCCAGCATACGTTGGACAGGAAAGATTTTATGCATAATTACACTGACGTTATGCAGACTTTATTGAAGTTGTTGCCTTTAGAAAAACAATCATGATTTTTCACACGTATTAAGAATTGTGCTTTTTGACTTCTATTTATTAAGGCATGATAATTAATCTTTAACTTTCTATATTGTTGATGGTTTTTGGTGATTATGTCATTGTTGGATCTTACACCGATCAACCATAACATTAAAACCACCTCCTTGTTTGTACACTCACTGTCTGTGTTATCAGCTCCACTGACCATATAGAAGCACTTTGTAGTTCTACAATTACTGACTGTAGTCAATCTGTTTCTCTGCATGCTTTGTTAGCCCCCTTTCATGCTGTTTTTCAATGGTCAGGACTCTCCCAGGACCACCACAGAGCAGATATTATTTGGGTGGTGGGTCATTCTCAACACTGCAGTGACACTGACATGGTAGTGGTGTGTTAGTGTGTTGTGCTGGTATGAGTGGATAAGACACAGCAGCGCTGATGGAGTTTTTAAACACCTCACTGTCACTGCTTGACTGAGAATAGTCCACCAACCAAAAATATATCCAGCCAACAGCGCCCCGTGGGCAGCATCCTGTGACCACTGATGAAGGTCTAGAAGATGACCAACTCAAACAGCAGCAATAGATGAGTGATCGGAGAAACATGCAGAGAAACAGATGGACTACAGTCAGTAATTGTAGAACTACAAAGTGCTTCTATATGGTAAGCGGAGCTGGTAAAATGTACAGTGAGTGTAGAAACAATGTTATGGCTGATCGGTGTATAATCCTATATTTATCTCTGAATATTGAGTCAAATTTGAATATTGCATTGTTGTTATTTTGACCAGAAAATTTTGGGACTAAGCTATTTTTAGAATTAAAAAATGATTCATACTTTTGACATACATACTGGTCAGTAGGAAATATTTGCTCGTTGTTTACATACTGAACTGTATTTTAACTATTTTTCCAACATGGTTTATGCTGTGTAGAGAGTTGTGGATTTTTGCTTGTTTTATTACGTTATATTCTTTCGTAGACCTTTGTATTTAAAAAAGAACTGTACAGTTAAAATGTACCGTGTTTGAAATGTACAGTTACATGATGTCTTCCTTATGCACTGAAGTTTGAATTACAGGAAATTAATTATGTATTATTTATTTTTAACGAACTGTACTTATGATAATGGACTGTACATGCACTTTATTTTTCTTAGTCATGCATGAAGGGTATGTTGTGAATTATAAGCCATGTGGCTACAGTATGTTGTCAGTGCATGACAGATTCTGATGTGCATCCATTCACATCAGCTAATGAAGAAAGATGTGAAATATATGCATGTAAATTTTATGTATGAAATGTGTTTAGAACATATCTGTTGTTTTTATTTTAGTGTTTAAATTTCTTTTAATTTTATAAAAAATAATCTGAATTTTTTTGATTAAAGGTGTAGCTGCTCTTACTAATTCTTCAGTGTTTAGTGGAAGAGGATTATAAAAAAATAAAGCAGACAAAAAAAACTTTTTAAAACCAAAATAGAACAAGTGTCATTATTTTAAAAAGTGACTTTAAAAAGTTTAATCTTTTTACACATGATCAGATTATTTAGCATGTTTTGTTAATTGTTCCTAAACTAACAAGATAGTGGCTACTGAAATTAGCTTACAACATTAGACTTCACATTATTTACTTCACATAGGGTGGCACAGTGGCTAAGTGGGTAGCACTCTCACCTCACAGCAAGAAGGTCCTGGGTTCGATCCCCAGGTGGGGCGGTGCGAGTCCATTCTGTGTGGAGTTTGCATGTTCTCCCCATGTCAGCGTGGTTTTCTTCGGGTGCTCTGGTTTCCTTCCACAGTCCAAAGACATGCAAGTGAGGTGAATTGGAGACACTAAATTGTCTATGACTGAGTTCGATATAACCTTGCGAACTGATGAATCTTGTGTGGTGAGTAGCTACTGTTTCCAGTCATGAATGTAACCAAAGTGTAAAACATGACGTTAAAATCCTAATAAACAAACATTCACTTCACATAAGATTAGTTTATTTGTTCTAGTACAAAAATCTAGTACCAAACCTAAATACCAAGAGCTAGTACCTCACCATCTGTAAGGTGATTAGGCACCAAACGTTTGTGGCTTTGTACAGGTTTAGATATACTGTAGATATTTTCTAAATTCGGTATACTAATGCTCCAATTTGATTATTTGAAATATATTAAATTAGGTTTTTATACAAATTACAATACAATCACAAAAGGTAATTGTCAGATTAATGAAAGCAGTTTTTGTATAAGGTGTCATTACATAGTGTTTGTTTCAGGTGACATCAGTGACTGTCAAGTCAAGTGAAGTCAAATTTATTTATATAGCGCTTTTTACAATGAACATTGTCTCAAAGCAACTTTACAGAATCCAGGACCAACAGACCAAAAACCCCTACTGAGCAAGCCGAGGGCAACAGTGGCAAGGAAAAACTCTGTTAAAATTACAGGAAGAAACCTTGAGAGGAACCAGACTCAGCAGGAAGCCCCATCCTACTTGGGTGGGTTGGAGGATCATTTGAATAAATAGGATTTACACAAATCATACAAACACAAAATTACATTTAACTGAATTTATAAATAGCAAAAAAATAAATAAATATTTGGAGTTCTTCTTTGTTCAGTCCAGTCTGTGATAAAGTCTGTTGTACGTTCTGGACATTTTTGGTGCAAACATGCCAGGGGCTCCATCTCATCTAGTAGGAGCAGCATTGCTGGCACTGTAGTCTCGACTTGCAGTCTTTAACCTCGAGAGGGTAAACAGGTTTCCGTCAGAACCACCTCGGGGTAAAACAACAGAAGGTGTAGTTACAATGTGAAATCGTTAAGAGTAAAATGTCAGTTTTACAGAGAGTAGCTTTAGACTCCGGCACCCCTAAATATTACAGCATAACTAAAAGGGAGAGCAAGCAGGTAACAAGGTCATGAACCCCCAAGCCTATATATATACAGTATATATATATATATATATATATATATATATATATATATATATATATATACAGTATATATATATATATATATATATATATATATATAAATTAATTTATTTATTTATTTATTTTATTTATTTATTTATTTATTTATTTTATACTGTGACGTAAATGCAATACTTAAATATGTTATATATGGTTTTTAGGCACTTTTTCAATATTTTGAGTAAATTTTACCTTAAAGCTAACTTTTTTTTAGTTTGGATGTGTGACAGCCAGTTTTTACAGTACCAACAACAGCTATTAATTACAAAAATGTATAAAAACTAATTTTTAATGCATATGGGTGATAGTGGAAGGTTACCACCATATCCACATAATTACAAACTAACAGCTACAAGTGATATAAACATCTTTTAGTCTAATATATTTTATTCTATTTAGTCTTTCTGGCTATATTTAGTATCAGTATAGTCCAGTGCATATAAGGATGGGTAATAAAATAATAAAAAAGAAAACTTAATTTGCATTAACTGTTCATGGACAAGCCATTTATTTACAAAATCAGTATTACTTCCTTAGTAGTTGTTTTACCACATGGAGGTGCTATTTGATCAGCCTTATAAATCAAGGTCATCAAACCTGAGCGTTAAAACGCACTACATGGCCAAAGTATGTGTGCACCTGTATGTTCAAATATTTTAGGGTATTTAGGACAGTTGTGGATATCGGTTAAGTATGTACAATAAAACCTACCAGAATTAAAGAAATCATTACATCTGGCTATTTTAATAGTGGAAAGTGTTGTATTATATGTGATTACTGGAGTCTCTCAGTTTTGACTAGGTTACCTATACAAAAAAACAGTGTGTGTGTGTGTGTGTGGCCCTGCAATTGTCTGATAAAGGGCTAATAGGGCAGTTGTAGCCTAGTGGTTCAGGTACTGGACTAGTAATTGAAAGGTCGCTGGTTCGCCGCTCAGATGGAGCAGCGGTAAAAACACACGCTGACACCAGAGCTGGGATCTCGAATACATTGTATTGAGTCTCAGCTCTGCCTGCCGGCCTGTTGTTCAAATAGGGGCCGAGCCATTAAGCCGGATAGGGACTCTTTCATAACTGATGCAACTATAACCTCTGCTGGCTGGTTGATGGCGCCTGCACAGAGGTGGGGAAAAGAGTGCGGATCAGGGTGTGTCTCTCCGTACACATAGCTGATCCCGTCTAGTGTAGGTGAAAAGATGCATTTGGCTGCTGCCCACGTGTCAGAGGGGGCGTGGGTTAGTTTCTTTTTCCTCAAATCAGAGCAGGGGCCAGCATTAGTGAAGAGTAAGCATGACGCAATCGGGCAATTGGATGCCCTAAATGTTGGGAGAAAAAGTGAGAAAATGCATAAACAAAATATATATATACAGTGTATCACAAAAGTGAGTACACCCCTCACATTTCTGCAAATATTTCATTATATCTTTTCATGGGACAACACTATAGACATGAAACTTGGATATAACTTAGAGTAGTCAGTGTACAGCTTGTATAGCAGTGTAGATTTACTGTCTTCTGAAAATAACTCAACACACAGCCATTAATGTCTAAATAGCTGGCAACATAAGTGAGTACACCCCACAGTGAACATGTCCAAATTGTGCCCAAATGTGTCGTTGTCCCTCCCTGGTGTCATGTGTCAAGGTCCCAGGTGTAAATGGGGAGCAGGGCTGTTAAATTTGGTGTTTTGGGTACAATTCTCTCATACTGGCCACTGGATATTCAACATGGCACCTCATGGCAAAGAACTCTCTGAGGATGTGAGAAATAGAATTGTTGCTCTCCACAAAGATGGCCTGGGCTATAAGAAGATTGCTAACACCCTGAAACTGAGCTACAGCATGGTGGCCAAGGTCATACAGCGGTTTTCCAGGACAGGTTCCACTCGGAACAGGCTTCGCCAGGGTCGACCAAAGAAGTTGAGTCCACGTGTTCGGCGACATATCCAGAGGTTGGCTTTAAAAAATAGACACATGAGTGCTGCCAGCATTGCTGCAGAGGTTGAAGACGTGGGAGGTCAGCCTGTCAGTGCTCAGACCATACGCCGCACACTGCATCAACTCGGTCTGCATGGTCGTCATCCCAGAAGGAAGCTGACGCACAAGAAAGCCAGCAAACAGTTTGCTGAAAACAAGCAGTCCAAGAACATGGATTACTGGAATGCCCTGTGGTCTGATGAGACCAAGATAAACTTGTTTGGCTCAGATGGTGTCCAGCATGTGTGGCGGCGCCCTGGTGAGAAGTACCAAGACAACTGTATCTTGCCTACAGTCAAGCATGATGGTGGTAGCATCATGGTCTTGGGCTGTATGAGTGTTGCTGGCACTGGGGAGCTGCGGTTCATTGAGGGAAACATGAATTCCAACATGTACTGTGACATTCTGAAACAGAGCATGATCCCCTCTCTTCGAAAACTGGGCCTCATGGCAGTTTTCCAACAGGATAACGACCCCAAACACAACCTCCAAGATGACAACTGCCTTGCTGAGGAAGCTGAAGGTAAAGGTGATGGACTAAATCCAATTGAGCACCTGTGGCGCATCCTCAAGTGGAAGGTGGAGGAGTTCAAGGTGTCTAACATCCACCAGCTCCGTGATGTCATCATGGAGGAGTGGAAGAGGATTCCAGTAGCAACCTGTGCAGCTCTGGTGAATTCCATGCCCAGGAGGGTTAAGGCAGTGCTGGATAATAATGGTGGTCACACAAAATATTGACACTTTGGGCACAATTTGGACATGTTCACTGTGGGGTGTACTCACTTATGTTGCCAGCTATTTAGACATTAATGGCTGTGTGTTGAGTTATTTTCAGAAGACAGTAAATCTACACTGCTATACAAGTTGTACACTGACTACTCTAAGTTATATCCAAGTTTTATTTCTATAGTGTTGTCCCATGAAAAGATATAATAAAATATTTGCAGAAATGTGAGGGGTGTACTCACTTTTGTGATACACTGTATATATAAAAAAAGAAAGGTCGCTGGTTCAAGCCCCACCACTGCCAGGTTGCCACTGTTGGGCCCTTGAGCAAGGCCCTTAACCCTCAATTGCTTAGACAGTATACTGTGACAGTGCTGTAAGTCACTTTGGATAAAAGCATCTACTAAATGCAGACAATGTAAATGTAAATAAATTAATTTGTGTGTGGTGTTGGACCTATCACAATCCTGATAAGGAATAATTAAAAATGAACTACTTAATTAGTAAATGAATGCTTTTGTTTAATAAACTTGTAACAATGAGCCAGCTAACAAGGGCTAAATACAAAATTTTGCTGGCTAGGAAAGTAATTTTATCACTGATGGATGGATGTCTCCACCTAAACCACCTAAACACAGGAAATAATCCAGCAGACAAGATGTGTAGTGTGCACTGTGGTGGATTGTATAGTGTTTCATTTAATCTTTCTTAATTAAAGTTAAAGCTGTGCATCAGCCCTCTGCTCTCTGGCTATCAAACACACCACCTAGCACTGAGATATGAAGGTTAATTACATGTATTTGCTCTATGTTTAGGCTTTTTGAATGGATGCTTGGGTAAGATATTTGGACGCTACATTAGACTAGAGAAATTGAATATTGACTTTCTGATGTGTATCAGTATACATTTAAAATGCTCTATTAATGATCTTCTGCATAAAAAGCTAATATCTGGCAATAGAGTGATGGCAGAATAAACAGTGTGTTTTTTTATCCACACATGGCCATGAGTTTCTACACTGATCAGCCATAACATTAAAACCACCTCCTTGTTTCTACACTCACCGTCTATTTTATCAGCTCCACTTACCATATAGAAGCACTTTGTAGTTCTACAATTACTGACTGTAGTCCATCTGTTTCTCTGCATGCTTTGTTAGCCCCCTTTCATGCTGTTCTTCAATGGTCAGGACTCTCCTAGGACCACCACAGAGCAGGTATTATTTTGGTGGTGGATCATTCTCAGCACTGCAGTGACACTGACATGGTGGTGGTGTGTTAGTGTGTGTTGTGCTGGTATGAGTGGATAAGACACAGCAGCGCTGATGGAGTTTTTAAACACCTCAGTGTCCCTGCTGGACTGAGAATAGTCCACCAACCAATAATATCCAGCCAACAGCGCCCTATGGGCAGCATCCAGTGACCACTGATGAAGGTCTAGAAGATGATCAACTCAAACAGCAGCAATAGATGAGCGATCGTTTCTGACTTTAAATCTACAAGGTGAAGAAACTAGGTAGGAGTGTCTAATAGAGTGGACAATGAGTGGACATGGTATTTAAAAACTCCAGCAGCGCTGCTGTGTCTGATCCACTCATACCAGCACAACACACACTAACACACCACCACCATGTCATTTACATTTTCAGCATTTAGCAGACGCTTTTATCCAAAGCGACTTACACAGTGAGCGGAACACAATGAGCAATTGAGGGTTAAGCGCCTTGCTCAGGGACCCAACAGTGGCAACTTGGTGGTGGCGGGGCTTGAACCGGCAACCTTCTGTTTACTAGTCCAGTACCTTAACCACTGAGCTATCACTGGTCATTGTCACTGTAGTGCTGAGAATGATCCACCACCTAAATAATACCTGATCTGTGGTGGTCCTGTTGGGGTCCTGACCATTGGAAAACAGAGTGAAAGCAGGCTGAAAAAAGTATGCAGAGATACAAATGGACTACAGTCAGTAATTGTAGAGCTACAAAGTGCTTCTATATGGTAAGTGAAGACATATAGAAGTATAAAACTCAGTAGTGAATGATACAACCAAGGACAGACAACACAGAATCATGTTAAAGAGTATTATAGAGTTAAGTCACTTCAAACAACACTAATAGAGCATTATTAACATTATTTACATTTCTGAACCTTGTAATAGCCAACAGTGTCATCCATTTGTCTTCCAGAATATACAGATAACCAATACAAATAAAAATGATGAGGATGACAGTGTTGACTTTAATAAAGAGAAAAATAAATGTGTGAGCAGACATTTGGAGTGATATAATGGTTCAGAGCACAATGCCCACACATGAAAAGTGGCATGGTTGGCACATTGCAAATCTAGGGCAGCTCATTTTAATTCTTGTCCAGTTGTATTCACAAAGCTGAATAAGCCAGAATGTGTGTAAATGAAGGAACAAAGATCTCCGAAACCAGATCTTTGGTCGACCTTGTGTACTCAGAAGTGAAATACAGTTTTTAGTATTTAAATATTATATCTTCTTCAATGGTCAGGACCCCTACAGGACCACCACAGAGTAGGTATTATTTGGGTGGTGGATCATTCTCAGCACTGCACTGACACTGACATGGTGGTGGTGTGTTAGTGTGTGTTGTGCTGGTATGAGTGGATCAGACACTCATACCAGCGTTGCTGGAGTTTTTAAATACCGTGTCTACTCTATTAGACACTCCTACCTAGTTCGTCCACCATGTAGATGTAAAGTCAGAGACGATCGCTCATCTATTGCTGCTGTTTGAGTTGATCATCTTCTAGACCATCATCAGTGGTCACAGGACGCTGCCCACGGAGCGCTGTTGTCTGGATATATTTGGTTGGTGGACTATGCTCGATCCAGCAGTGACAGTGATGTGTTTAAAAACTCCACCAGCACTGCTGTGTCTGATCCACTCATACCAGCACAACACACACTAACACACCACCACCATGTCAGTGTCACTGCAGTGCTGAGAATGATCCACCACCCAAATAATACATTATCTGTAGTGGTCCTGGAAGAGTCCTGACCATTGAAGAACAGCATGAAAGGGGGCTAACAAAGCATGCAGAGAAACAGATGGACTACAGTCAGTAATTGTAGAACTACAAAGTGCTTCTATGTGGTAAGTAGAGCTGATAAAATGGACAGTGAGTGTAGAAACAAGGAGGTGGTTTTAATGTTATGGCTGATCATGTATAAATAGTCATACAAGCCTGTTGCTTGTAACTCTTTGCATTTACATTATATAAAACCTATCGGCTAAATATTTAACAGTTTTGTTTTTAAATGATAATAAATAAAAACAAAAATACTAACATGGACTCTTGTTTTTAATCCAGTTTACACTGAGGTTCAGGTTGCCAGGTTATTTCTGAGTAGAGCTTTCAATGCATGAGTTCTCAATTTACATTAAATATACAGTATGTTATCCTGGGGCATTTTGTCAAACACACTTATTGTTTTCTGTAATATAAACATTTTTTTTTTTATTTAAAGCCTGCAATACATTTGGGACAGGGCCAAAATAGGAGTGAAAATGAATATAATATATGAATTAAAGCTGCATCATTTTCATACATTCCACAATAAGCAGGTGAATTGATATAGATGAGGGTATCATAATTGGGTATTTATGAGACTTTACAAGCAAAGATGATCATTTCTCAATCAAACAAGATTGCAAATTACTTAAGCATTTTGCCATCTCCTGTACATAATATTGTGAAATGATTTAGTGAATACTGAGGAATGTGTGTATGGCACACTTTTAAAAGTGTGTGACCTTTGAGCCCTCAGATGGCATTGCCTGAGACATCATCATGATACTGTGGTAAGTTTATCCACATTGGCTCAAGAGTTCTTGAAAACCATTGTCACTTAACACAGTCAACCTCTGCAACTAAAAACGCAACCAGAAACTCTATCAGTTCTATAAAGAAATAAATAAAGGTTCAAGAGAATTACAAAATCACAGATTCTTGATTTTACTGTATTTTGCAGAAATTGGGATTGTATATAATACCACTGTTAAATAGCATTCCAACACATACAATATGTACATATTTTTGCATATATTTTATATTGACTGAGGATTTTCATACTGATTTTAATACATCTGAGCTTATCAGATAAAAACAAGTGGCCAGTATTTTATTGTATATCCCATACATTTTGTATTTTGTTCATACATGCTTACTTTCTAATGAACATTTGCTAGAATCAGATTTCCTTTCATACATAATAAAACTGCATAAATTATCTGGCTAATAATTGATGTTGACAGTAGGCTCCCCTACCAGCGTGCTGGACTTGCAGAGGTAACTCAGTTAGACAGGTCTCCTGCTGAGCATGAACTGGGAGTTCATGCTTGGTTGGCTGCATATCTTCAATAGTGAGGCACTGCAAATGTAAACCCATCTTAGGAGTCTTACTGTGTTTGTTTAGCTAAATGTCATGTCTCTAATTAAATGTGTTAATTTAGCAGATTTTTTTTTCTGTTTTATTTAATGACTAACCTACTGGCTCTGTGAGCCATGCGTTAGGTCTTATCTCTGGCATTAAATACAGGCGGGTCACCATTTACATTTTCAGCATTTAGCAGACGCCTTTATCCAAAGCGACTTACATTACAGTTACAGCATACAGTCTGAGCAATTGAGGGTTAAGGGCCTTGCTCAAGAGCCCAACAGCAGCAACCTGGCAGTGGTGGGGCTTGAACCAGCGACCTTCTGATCACTGGTCCAGCACCTTAACCACTAGGCTACAGCTGGTGGTCTATTTAAAAAGAGTGTTCAGCACTATGCACGAGAGCTTTATTTCAATAAGTAATATGTACAACCCCAAATCAGAAAAAGTTGGGACAGCATTGAAAATGCAAATAATAATAAAAACACAGAGTTTCTTACATTTACTTTGACTTTTATTTGATTGCAGACAGGATGAACCTGAGATATTTCATGTTTTATCTGCTGAACTTCATTTCATTTATTAATAAACATCCATTCCTGCATTTCAGGCCTGCAACACATTCCAAAAAAAGTTGGGACAGTAAAGCATTTACCACTTTGTAACATTGCCATTCCTTTTCACCACACTTAAAAGACGTTTTGGCACCGAGGAGACCAAGTGATTTAGTGTTTCAGCTTTTATTTTGTTCCATTCTTCCTGCAAACACGTCTTAAGATGTGCAACAGTACGGGGTCGTCGTAGCATTTTTTCAAAATTCTCCACACATTCTCTATTAGGGACAGGTCAGGACTGCAGGCAGGCCAGTCCAGTACCCGTACCCTCTTCTTCTGCAGCCAGGCCTTTGTAATGTGTGCAGCATGTGGTTTTGCATTGTCTTGTTGAAAAACGCATGGACGTCCCTGGAAAAGATGACGTCTTGAAGGCAGCATATGTTGCTCTAAGATCTCTATGTACTTTTCTGCATTAATGCTGCTATCACAGAAGTGTAAATGACACAGCCCCATACCATGACAGACCCTGGCTTTTGGACTTGTTGCTGATAACGGTCTGGATGGTCATTTTCGTCTTTGGTCCAGAGCACGCGGCGTCCATTTTTTCCAAAAAAGACCTGGAATACTGATTCATCTGACCACAATACACGTTTCCACTGTGTGATGGTCCATCCTAGATGCCTCAGAGCCCAGAGAAGTCGATGCTGCTTTTGGACATGGTTAACATAAGGCTTCTTTTTTGCACAGTAAAGTTTTAAGTGGCATTTGTGCATGTAACTCCGTATTGTAGTGCTTGACAAAGGTTTGCCAAAGTAATCCCTCACCCATGTGGTTATATCAGCTATTGTTGAGTGGCGGTCCTTGATGCAGTGTCGTCTGAGGATCGAAGATCACGGGTGTTCAGCTTAAGCTTGCGTCCTTGGCTTTCATGCACTGAAATTCCTCCCAATTCCTTAAATCATTTAATGATATTATGCACTGTAGAGGAAGAAATATGCAAATCCTCTCCTATCTTTCTTTGAGGTACATTGTTTTTAAACATTTCAATCATTTTCTCACACATTTGTGGACAAACTGGAGATCCTCTGATCAACTTTGCTCATCAAAGATTCAGCCTTTCCTGGATGCTGCTTTTGTACCAAACCATGATTACAATCACCTGTTGACATCACCTGTTTAGAATCACATTATTGTTTAGTTTTTTCACCTCATTACTAGCCCTAAATTGCCCCCATCCCAACTTTTTTTGGAAAGTGTTGCAGGTCAGAAATGCAGGAATGGATGTTTATTAATAAATGAAATGAAGCTGAGCAGACAAAACATGAAATATCTCCGGTTCACTGCATTTTTATTTGCAGTATTTCCATACTGTTCCAACTTTCTGATTTGGGGTTGTATTTTGAACTTTACATTTACTTAGTACACTTGTTTTTTGGTCCTGTCTCTTCACTATTTTCGTCCAAAAAATGTCCCCTTTATGTATTTATTAAAGGTCTTTGTATTCATCACACTGTTTCTGTTTGCACTGTGTATATTGTAGTGTCATATCTGAAATGACAATAAAGCTTAGATCTTAAACTCCTACAATCATATTAGTCATTGTTTAAAAAGCAGGTATAGGTGGAAGACAACATTAAGACAATGTTCTCCGTCTTTGCCATCTGCTGAGCGAGAGGTGGAAAAAAGCTTCATGACATAATAACTGATGTTCCCTCTTTTTTCTCTGCATGCTCCGAGGCTTAATTAACAGCCGATCTGCAGGTTCCCAGCACAGCCTCTCAACCACAAACTCTCCACTTAGGCTGTAATGACTGATGAAAATTCCATCACAAAACAGACAGAAAATCTATTTAGAACACTTGCTTGTGTGGGAATGCACAACTATATGCCTTGTAGAGTGTACCTACACATCCTTAACAGTCCTACTAATGTGTACTTTAATAGAAGAAGTAATTAAATATCCGGTAAAATAAAAGCTTAATCAGTATTTTTTTATTTATAAGAAAATAGTGAGTGATATGGGTGGCACGGTAATGTAGTGGGTAGCAAGAATGTTCTGGATTTGATTTTCAGGTGTAGCGGTCTGAGTTTCCATGTTTTCCTGTGTCTGCATGGGTTTCCTCTGGGTGCTCTGGCTTCCTCCTACAGTCCAAAGACATGCAGTCAGGTTAATTGGAAATACTAAGAGTACTTAAAAGTCCCTCTAGGTGTGTGTGTTGGACTGCAGGGGTGGCTCGTTTCTTAGGGCGATCGGGCGACGCACCACCAAAGGGCGAAAGGGAAGAAATTTTTCTATCACAGCTGTGACTGTTCTGGAGTCAGTCTTGCCTCGGAATATCGTAGTCCAATCAGCGTCGAGGCAGGAGCCACCACTGTTGGACTGGCAGCCTGTCCAGGGTGTTTTCTGCATCTCACCCAATGAATCACACCTGGCAGGTTTGCACCTAAGCTCTATTTTGTTTCTTCTCTAAGTTTCTCCTTTAGTTTCCTGCCAACTGTGTTGCATGAAGTGCTGGGATTCTGCTTCAGGCTGCAGCTTATGCTTTTTTGACTTATTCGCGCTGTCTACAACCAACTATCTCTCTTTCTCACTTTGAATGACCTTCACGATCCGTATCAGTCTGGCTTCAAGGCAGCACATTCTACAAAAACAGCTCTTGTGGCTGTTACTGAGAAGCTTCATGCAGCCGAAGCAGCCAAACTGTCATCTGTCCTCATTCTTCTTGACCTCTCTGCAGTCTTTGACACAGTAAACCACAACATTGGAGTAACCGGTTCGGCATGGCAATGGATGGCCTCCTATCTGAAAGGGCGCTCCTACCAAGTGTCATGGAGGGGATCTATATCCCCTCCATGCACTCTCTCTACCAGTGTTCCTCAGGGCTCTGTACTTGGCCCACTTCTATTCTCTATCTACAACCGCTCTCTGGGTAAGGTCATAGCCCCCCATGGCTTCTCTTACCACTCCTATGCAGATGATACTCAGCTGATTCTGTCATTTCCTCCATCAGACACACAAGTCTCAGCTCGCATCTCAGCATGTCTACGAGATATCTCACAATGGATGTCAGCTCATCATCTAAAACTCAATCCCAGCTAGACAGAGCAGTTACTTATTTCTGGAGATCTAGTCATCTCTCTTGATGACTCCCAGATCAGACCATCTGATAATGTAAGAAGCCTTGGTGTTGTCCTGGATAACCAGCTGACCTTCTCTTTTCATGTAGCCAACAAGACAAGATCGTGCCGGTTCCTCCTCTACAACATCAGGAAGATTCGTCCATTTCTCTCCATGGAAGCCACTCAGATTCTTGTCCAGTCACTTGTAATCTCACGGTTGGACTACTGCAACTCTCTCCTGGCAGGAGCTCTCATGTCCACTATTAAACCCTTGCAGCTCATTCAAAATGCAGATGCTCGCCTGGTTTTTAACCAACCTAAACACAGCTACATCACCCCATTTCTCTGTTCTCTTCACTGGCTTCCTGTAGCTGCACACATTTAGTTTAAAACACTGATGCTCGCCTACAAAGCCAAAAATGGACCAGCCCCAAGTTGCCTTTGTGGTCTAATCAAACCCTGCTCTGTACCACGCAACCTCCGAGCCACTAGTCTCGCTCGACTAGAACTACTTTAATTCTAACAGGTTTTAGCAGATTTGTGTTCTTGAACTGTTGTCTACTTAAACTAGAGTAAGGTAATGTTTACTATGAAAGCACTTCTGTAAGTCGCTCTGGATAAGAACGTCTGCTAAATGCCAAAAATGTAAATGTAAATATATTCCTTGGGTTTATTTATTTATACTTTTACTTCCTTTTGTTTTTCTGGCTTTTAAGCCACAGTTCTGTTTTGCATTGATTGAATTTCAGCACTTGGTTTCACTCTCAAACAATGTATGTGTTTAACCTGTGTAAGTGTACATTGGTTTGAATTGTGAGATTTTCCTGCTGATTTTCTTCATTCATATTTCAGCATGGAACAGAGCAGAAACACTTTTGGAGCAGCGAATCCCCACTGTAATTTAGGCTGCTCGGTTAAGCTCAGTACAAATAAGTAGATTGAATTTGATGCTCCTGTTGGCTGGTGAAGTGGAGAGAGCGTTTTAACAGAACTTAATCACCCATGTAATGTTGGTCTCTGACGCACATTGTCTTCAGCACACTGGAGATTTTTCAACCCTTGCCCAATCCTTATATTCGTTGTATTACGTTTATCTAGACCTTCACATCAGCACTTCTATAACACATTTAGACACATTTATTTAATCCCAGAATCGAATGAATTGAAGTTATGACTAAAGCTTTACCACGCTCACTATAGAGGTTGAAAGGCTACAGTTAAAGCTCAGTGTAGGTTAATAATGGCTATTCTGACACAGTTATGACTACATTAGCTGCAATATTTCGTTTGTGGTTCATTTAAATATATATTGGAGGGGTCACCAATTTATCACAGGGCAACACACGCTCTGGTACACCTACAGGCACGAGTTGCCAATCCATCTAGAGCAGCAGTCCCCAACCTTTTTTGCACCATGGACCAGTTACATATAAGATATAATATGATGGACCGGCGGGGCTGGGAGGATTTAAAATACAATTATACGATGAGCATAATAAAAAACACAAACTGCACAACAATACTACTCACCAGTGATGGAAAATCAGTGGCAACCCTGAGCTTTTTTCACTGCAACAAGATGCTCCCACCTGAAGTGTGTTCCTTATGTCCAGTCTACTCCATAACTTAGTTTTGGTTGGCATCACTGCACACACAAAGATAGGATGTAGGAAATGGAAGCAGTGTTTCATTGTTTTTGTTTGTTTGTTTATTAGGATTTTAACGTCATGTTTTACACTTTGGTTACATTCATGACAGGAACTGTAGTTACTCATTACACAAGGTTCATCAGTTAACACAAGGTTATATCGAACACAGTCATGGACAATTTTGTACCTCCAATTCACCTCACTTGCATGTCTTTGGACTGTGGGAGGAAATATACTGTATATACAGTGGGGTTAAAAAGTATTTAGTCAGCCACTGATTGTGCAAGTTCTCCTACTTAGAAAGATGAGAGAGGTCTGTAATTTTCATCATAGGTACACTTCAACTATGAGAGACAAAATGAGAAAAAAAAATCCAGGAAATCACATTGTAGGATTTTTAAAGAATTTTTTTGTAAATTATGGTGGAAAATAACAAAAGTTCAACTCAATACTTTGTAACATAACCTTTGTTGGCAATGACAGAGGTCAAACGTTTCCTGTAAGTCTTCACCAGGTTTGCACACACTGTAGCTGGTATTTTGGCCCATTCCTCCATGCAGATCTCCTCTAGAGCAGTGATGTTTTGGGGCTGTCGCTGGGCAACACGGACTCCACAAATTTTCTATGGGGTTGAGGTCTGGAGACTGGCTAGGCCACTCCAGGACCTTGAAATGCTTTTTACGGAGCCACTCCTTCGTTGCCCGAGCGGTGTGTTTGGGATTATTGTCATGCTGGAAGACCCAGCCACGTTCCATCTTCAATGCTCTCACTGATGGAAGGAGGTTTTGGCTTAAAATCTCACGATACATGGCCCCGTTCATTCTTCCCTTAACACGGATCAGTCGTCCTGTCCCCTTTGCAGAAAAACAGCCCCAAAGCATGATGTTTCCACCCCCATGCTTCACAGTAGGTATGGTGTTCTTGGGTTCTTCTTCTTCCTCCAAACACGACGAGTTGAGTTTTTACCAAAAAGTTCCATTTTGGTTTCATCTGACCACATGATATTCTCCCAATCCTCTTCTGGATCATCCATATGCTCTCTGGCAAACTTCAGATGGGCCTGGACATGTACTGGCTTAAGCAGGGGGACACGCCTGGCACTGCAGGATTTGAGTCCCTCTCGGCGTAGTGTGTTACTGATGGTAGCCTTTGTTACTTTGGTCCCGGCTCTCTGCAGGTCATTCATCAGGTCCCTCCGTGTTTTTGCTAACCGTTCTCATGATCATTTTGACCCCACGGGATGAGATCTTGACCACAAGGGAGATTATCAATGGTCTTGTATGTCTTCCATTTTCTTACAATTGCTCCCACAGTTGATTTATTCACACCAACCTGCTTGCCTATTGTAGATTCACTCTTCCCAGCCTGGTGCAGGTCTACAATTTTCTTCCTGGTGTCCTTCGACAGCTCTTTGGTCTTGGCCATGGTTGAGTTTGGAGTCTGACTGTTTGAGGCTGTGGACAGGTGTCTTTTATACAGATAACGAGGTCAAACAGGTGCCATTAATACAGGTAACGAGTGGAGGACAGAAGAGCTTCTTAAAGAAGAAGTTACAGGTCTGTGAGAGCCAGAAATCTTGCTTGTTTGTGGGTGACCAAATACTTATTTTCCACCATAATTTACAAATAAATTCTTTAAAAATCCTACAATGTGATTTTCTGGATTTTTTTTCTCATTTTGTCTCTCATAGTTGAAGTGTACCTATGATGAAAATTACAGACCTCTCTCATCTTTCTAAGTAGGAGAACCTGCACAATCAGTGGCTGACTAAATACTTTTTGACCCCACTGTATATATCCTTTCCGTGCAGCCCGGTAATAAATGACCCACGGACCGCCCGGTGGTTGGGGACCACTGATCTAGAGTATATTGTATGATTACATATGCCAGTAACATCTATAACTCACTCCTTACTCTTACAGACAGTAAGGAGGATTGAACCTTTGTCCCCTGGAACATTGCTGCTGTGTGGCACAAATTGGGTCATCGTGCCAATTTTATTTTATTTAATTACAATTTTTACCAATATTTGCTGGTATTATATTACCCCAAAATATTTTTTCACTTGCTAAAACATCACTGGTTGACATTCTGTGTATTTAATATCAGTTAAGTGATTAGCTAATGATGATTTCATTTAAAGTACACATATACTGTAATAAGGCGGCATGGTGGCTCAGTGGGTAGCACTGTCACCTCACAGCGAGAACGTCCAGGGTTTGACTCCCAGGTAAAGAGGTCTGGGTCCTTTCTGTGTGGAGTTTGCATGTTCTCCCCATATCTGCATAGGTTTCCATGGTAATCTCTGGTTTTCCCCCACAGTCCAAAAACATGCTGCCAGGTTAACTGGAGCTACAAAAATTGCCCTAGGTGATGGACTGGCCACCTGTCCAGGTGTTTCTTACTATTCGACCAGTGAACTGTACCCACTACAACCCTGAATATGATGAAGCAGTGGTAAAATAGACAATAAATCAATACATCAATAAATGTACAGTAATTGGTAATAGTTGCTGGCTAGATAGGGTTTCATCTAACACATAAAATAATGAAAATAAAAACTGTAAATAAAGATGTGTGTGTGTGTGTGTATAGTGGATAAAGATGTGTGTGTGTGTGTGTGTGTGTGTATAGTGGATGTGTACAGTGTGTACATCATTGTCACAGCTTCTTATTTTCCTGTTTCTTTTCATGCACAATTGTTGACAGAACTTTAAATATTACAATAATTTAAAATCCTTTCTGATGTGTATGAGTGTTTTCATGCGTGTGACACACTCACTTAAACATCTTGTGACTGCTATACTCACTATAAATTGGGTTAATCTTATTTGGGGTGATGAGGTGGTTGGCTTTCATGGTAACAGAAGGATAAGAGCTTTATCATGGACCTTCACTGTGTCCAAATCATAAAAATACTTAAAATTTCTTACAAATTAATATTAAAAAGGCTTTATAGTAATATACACTGATCAGCCATAACATTAAAACCACCTCCTTGTTTCTACACTCACTGTTCATTTTATCAGCTCCACTTACCATATAGAAGCACTTTGTAGTTCTGCAATTACTGACTGTAGTCCATCTGTTTCTCTGCATGCTTTGTTTCATGCTGTTCTTCAATGGTCAGGACCCCACAGGAGCACTACAGAGTAGGTATTATTTGGGTGGTGAATCATTCTCAGCACTGCAGTGACACTGACATGGTGGTGGTGTGTTATTGTGTGTTGTGCTGGTATATGATGATATATCATGGTATATCATATAGCAACTGTATCATGATTAAATGCACACATTCAGTAATGTGATGGTAGTGGTGTGGCAGGGTTTTAAGTCACAACATTTAGTCACACAATGTTTTGGTACTAGCATTTATTTGGTCCTCATGCTGGCAATGCTAAAAGACTCTATGTGCAAGTTCTACACCTTGATGATGCAACAACACATCTAAGCCAGAAACACATTCTAAAATGCAAGATTATATACTGTGGGGGTCCAGGTTCTTTGTGTGTGGAGTTTGTTTGCTTTCCCTGTGTCTGCATGGGTTTCCTCAGGGTAGGACATTAAGAGAAGAATCTGACAGCAACAACTCCAAAATATCAGTCAAAAATGACATTAATGACCAACACAATATTAGGAAGGTCATCATAATGTTATGCCTGATCGTTGTATATATACTTATTTTCTTAATTCTGCACTTTGTATAGTTGGTTCCTATTTTTACCTATTGTATGTGTAAGCGCCAGTGGATTGCAGCTTAATTTCGTTGTATTCTGTGCAATGACAATAAAACCATTCTATCTATCTTATTATCTTATAGAGAAGATTTAATGGTAATCATTCAGAGGTCTGTTTCCAGCTTTGTGGAAGCACTTTCTAATAAGTAACCTAATGGACAAAATCACTCCATGAATCCAGTGTGGACGAACTTAAATGATCTGCACAAACTCTTCTCAAAGTTTTTAACTCAACCCTATTCATTATGTTTGCAGTATGAATGCTGATGTGCAGGTCTTATCACCCAGCATCAGTATCCGACCTCACTTTTGCTTTTGAGGCTGAATATACAAGGATTTCTGCAGTCACATTTCTAAATGTAAAAAGCATTCTCAGAAAAGCAGAGGCTGTTATATATTCAGATAAACGACCTGTTCTCCTGGAATGCGCTGGATTATCAGCACTTTCCTTTTTTCCCATGAACACTTAATTCTTTCTATTATTTTGGTATATCTTTCTTGATGCCACTAAAACTTTGCTGTAACCAGGTGTTTCTGTTCTTGAGGATTACCAGCAGTTTGCTCAGGCTTGACAACTCTTCATTCTATGATGATGTCTTAAAAAATATTGATCTAACTGTATCATGATTAAATGAACACATTCACATTCAGTAATGTGATGGTAGTGGTGTGGCAGGTTGTTTAGTCACAACATTAAGTCACACAATGTTTTGGTACCAGCATTTACAGTAGACCCTTGACTTACGAATTTTATTGGTTCCAAAGGGCTGTTCTTAAGTTAAAATGTTCGTTAGTTAAACCTATTTTTTCCATAAGAAATAATGTAAATAGAATTAATCCGTGCCAATGCTAAAAGACTCTATGTGCAAGTTCTACACCTTGATGATGCAACAACACATCTAAGCCACATCTAAAACACAATGATATACTGTGGGGATCCAGGTTCTTTGTGTGTGGAGTTTGTTTGCTTTCCCTATGTCTGCATGGCTTTCCTCAGGGTAGGACATTAAGAGAAGAATCTGATAGCAACAACCCCAGAATATTCAGCAGCTAAAGTCAGCTAAAGTCATTACATTTAACAAAAATGTCAAGAATACAGCCTCATTGTGCTCCCAGAGTTGTTTTTTGTGGTTTGTTTATGGGATCAGCCAACACCCCCTCTATTCTGATTGGACTGTTTGTTTGTTTGTTTGTTTGTTTATTAGGATTTTAACGTCATGTTTTACACTTCGGTTACATTCATGACAGGAACAGTAGTTACTCATTACACAAGGTTCTTCAGTTCACAATGTTATATTGAACACAGTCATGGACAATTTAGTGTCTCCAATTCACCTCACTTGCATGTCTTTGGACTGTGGGAGGAAACCGGAGCCTGATTGGACTGTAGCCAATGATCCACAGTTGCTCCTCGTTTCAGGTAAAAAGCATAAGGTATTAAAGGGAGCAGCTGTGGATCATTTGGTAGAGGCTGATTCGGGTTCCTAGGTTTGTCATGCTTTTGACTTTGTCATGGTTTATTGATTGAGAATTTTTATGTCTTGCTCATGTTTAGAAGTCTTGTTTGGTGTTATCTTAGCTTAGGGTCTAGAATAGTTTAGTCAGGTTTCATGTGTGTTTAGCAGTTACCAGTCAGCGTAGCACTTAGCTTAGGTCATGTATTGGTATGTCTTGTCTTGTGTAACCCTGTCTTGTCTCTTGTTATTATTAAATACATTGTTTAACATCTCTGTGTGTGTGTCTGGCCCTTGTCTCTCGCATTAGCCCATTTGTTACCAAAAATTTGTATCACTGGTTCTCAAATCATTCAAATATGTTAAAAAGAGTAATTAATAAGGAATGTAATGTACCGCTACGGTAACTGTGTTACATCACTTGGTTTGCAGGCTTCAAATTTAAAATTTTAAACATATCTGCCATCTAGCTCAGTGCTTTAAACTGAACATATAGCAGCCACAGTCACATTTCAACTACTCATGGTAAGTGAAAAGATTAATTACAAGGTATTTAAATCTGTCAGAGTGATTGATTTTTAATTCAATTTTTGTGAGCTAATCCATCAATACTACACTGATCAGCCATAACATTAAAACCACCTTCTTGTTTTGATGCTCACTGTCCATTTCACTTACCATATAGAAGCACTTTGTAGTTCTACAATTACTGACTGTAGTCCATCTGTTTTTCTGCATGCTGTTTGCCCCCTTTCATGCTGTTCTTCAATGGTCAGGACTCTCCCAGGACCACTACAGAGATATGTAGTATATGCAGACAATTTCCAATTTCTTCTAATTATTATTATTATTATTATTATAAGCAGGTCCTATATGCTTTCAGGGAAAAATGGTTAGGTACCTGGAAGTGCCTAGAATTGTGTCACAAATGCCTGGAATTCATACTTCTGATTATTTTTTAAAGGTTTCTAGGGTTTATGTATTGATCACTAATTTGCTTAAATCATGGACTATTTATTTTGATGTAGATCTTTTTAATTGTACTGGCAAACATTTAAATGTTAAGCTTTTACCATCTTGTTTAATGTGTCTAGATAATCTGAGAGGAAAGTTTATTTCCTCTTTAGTCAATTACATGTAATAATCTTTTCTTATTATTTTGCTGGAAATTGAATCTTCTCATCTAACCTCAGATAAAAAACATCAATGGGGCATGGACAAGTTGGCATGGAAACCTAGTTGTTAATACATGCTTGACTTGCTGTGCTTTAAATACAACAGATTGGGGACCTTTCAGTATACCCTAGTGCAAGCACATTTTTAAATTTCAATTAGAATGCTAATACAATCATATCGAACAGCATTGTACTGTAACTAAATCTAATGAAACATGACTAAAAAACACACATAACACGCATATGGGTGTTTACCATGTGCACAAAACACCACTAAATGTCCAGAAAACTCAATGACAAACTTGTATTATTATACACTTTTATTTAAAATTAAAGCTTAATAAAGGTGACTACACAATGTGAATTTTAACTGCTTTAATAATAAAGATCTTAGAAGATTTAAACATTAGAAAAATGTTCTAGTCATTTAACCAACACTAACAACAAAGTAATATGCAGTTTTGTTTACTTGGCTTTCCCTTATATATTGTAGTAACCATTTGCATTAGCTGAAAAGAACTACACTGTTCATTGCATAACCACATTTTTCTATATCTAAAAAAGATGCACATTTCTGATTATGCATTTTTGTCTTACTGAAGTATTTCAGTAACCCGGTGGCTAAGTGGGTAGCACTGCACAGCACTCGCCTCACAGCAAGAAGGTCCTGGGTTTGATCCCAAGGTGGGGCGGTTCGGGTCCTTTCTGTGTGGAGTTTGCATGTTCTCCATGTGTCCGCATGGGTTTCCTCCGGATGCTCCGGTTTCCTCCCACAGTCCAAAGACATGCAAGTGAGGTGAACTGGAGACACTAAATTGTCCATGACTGTGTTTGATATAACATTGTGAACTGATGAACCTTGTGTAATGAGTAACGACCATTCCTGTCATGAATGTAACCAAAGTGTAAAACATGACATTAAAATCCTAATAAACAAACAAACAAACTGAAGTATTTCTGCTCAATAAACAAACGTCACACAAATTAAACCTAATTAAAAAAACAATTCTGTATGATATAATTTATTATGTCCTTTCATTTATTACCATATTTTTATAGTATAGTATAGTAGTATAGTATAGAGTATTGTATATTGTATATATAAAATAAACTGTTAAATATAAAAATATAAGAAAAAAAATATGACATACAATACATAATTTACAAATATGGCTCAGAGCCATGATTATTGATGTTATCAGCATGAATTGCATTTATACATTTATGTATGTACTGTAGATATATATGTATATGGGTGATTCTTCAATTGCGGGCATTTTTTACCATCTTAACTTTTGAAAAATAAAATTAGTAATAATTTAGTTTTAATTATGTCAAGATAATGCTTACATGCTTTAGAGCAAAGACTTAATGATGGCTACAATTTAGCTTATATAGAATTTTAATATTTCATATTTATTTGCGAAGTGGCATAGCAAAATGTCATTATGTGTTGGTAATGACATGTTGCGGTAATGACAATTTTTACTTTTTTAAAGAAAAAAACTAGATAGACCATGGATTTGCTAAAGCTAGTCAACAGCTAGTACAAGATGCACTTTAAATACATATAAATAATGTGTAAATTTCTTTTTTTTTTTGGTAAAGTACTGCCATATTGATGTAAATGGTAATGACGCTGAATAAATATACTCTATGATCAGGAGGAATACATGATTAAATTACTCACATTTCCAGACATTAAAATGTCAATCTTCTCTCATGGCTGGCATGTGCTTCCTTGCGAGTCTTTGTTTCCATGGTTACAACATAAACAAGTGTTACCTTCAAATGATTCCTACAGAAACCATACACTGTTGCGGTAATGACGATAATGCTGACAGTAATATATTGCTCAAAAATATGCATAGGTTGTACAAATATGAAAAAAAAAATTACATTTTGTTTCTTTTTAAGTTATTATAAAACTCATATTGTGATTTTTATAATGAATTGATCACTTTTTAGCATTTTATTAGAGCAGAGAAGTTTTAAAGTCTGGGTTGGGGACAAGGCCAAAGTAGCAAAATATTGATGTTTAAATCATCATAAAAAATGGAAATCATAATTATTTTGGTATGTAATTTTTTTTTAGTGATGCAATGAATGATCTTTTTAATACCTAAAATATTTGTTTTGTAATAAAGTATTTTTAACACAAATTTATAACCTAGGGACGTAAAAGTTCCCCCAACTGAAGAATCACCCATATACAAGTAAGTAATATACAGTATAAGTGGATAGATAACAAAATAATAGATTAAAAAATAGTGGTTGATACTTGGGAGTCTTTCGTTTGAAACCTGATTTTAATTTTTCAACAAGGTGTAGAAAGCCTGTGAGTGGAGTGCAGTTTTCTCTTTTGGGTTTTACTGTTTTCTGTGTGACGGTAAAACCTGAACTCGGTTGTCTCTTTAAATCAGAGCTGCATTGGAGACGTGGCCTCGGGTGCACACGGGAACGAACCATTATTTTCTCCCTCCCTCCCTCCCTCCCTCCCACTCCGCAGTACCCCCCGCATAACGAGCAACCTGCTTTTGGTTAAGCCCACTTCGTAAGGCAAACTGTTCCTCATATCCTGAAGAAGGGACAGTGAAATCCAGCGGAAATTAAACTCTTGATCGTTTTGATTTATTTTCTCAGCGTTTCTTTGACTCGCAGTGGCGCTGCGCTCTTCATCACTGCTCACACTCATCACTTCACTGCTCACTGATACTGATGCGTAAAGGAACCTTTCCGCAACAGTTGCTCTCATCACACTGGGTAAGATTATTTAGAGGAAATACACCATTAATCTTGTAAGACTTTGTTACTAATCGTAATAGAAAAACTGCAGAAAGATACGTTTTAACCTACTAAACAGATCACTTTTTATTGGACTACTTTGCGCATGTAATTATTCCATAGCCTGTCATTTTGGGTGGTGGCTTTGCTTGCTCACGCAACAGTATAAAGCAGAATACCCTGGACTAGTAGCGTCCACAGTGTTCTCGTTTTAAAATTAATTGCATTGGGGATCTTTGGCGTCATCACGACGTCACATCGCTCGCTTTTTCTCTCACAGCGCCTGATCTAGCTTTAAATGCATCATCTCGTCATGATCGTGGCGTAAATCCATTTGTTCCTACTCACTGTCTCCAGCAAGACTAAATGAGACACAGGCTTTTTAGCGCACATCGAGGATCAGTTCGCATGAATTGATCACATTTTCCTTCCTCCGTGCACACACACAGATAGCGTCGGTGTAGCTGCTGTAATGAATGAGTCCTCGCTTCATGCTGCTCCTCCACGTGTGCAGCGGATCCTGCAACTCATGATCTACTGCGGCACGTCCCTGCACTCACGTTGGACTTCAACTTTCAAGAACTGATGGTGAGTCCATTGTGTTTTATTGTTCACGTGAAACTAATCGGAGTCTATGGCAACTGACTTCTTTTAGGTTCTTGAAGACATTTCACCTCTTATCGGAATGGTTTCTCTTAGGTTCTTGAAGACCCTTCTTAGGTTCTTCAGCACACCTTTCTAATCAGAGGTAAAGCATCTTCAAGAACCTAAAAGAAGTCCAGTCGCCTTCGACACATGCTTCTTTACTGAAGAAGCCATTTAGATTAGGGGGGAACGTCTTCAATAACCTAAAAGAAGTCCAGCTTCTTCTTCAGTGAAGAAACCTTTTGAATGAAGGAGTGAAACATCTTCAAGAACTAATCAGAGGTAAAACGTCTTCAAGAACCTAAAAGAAGTCCAGTCACCTTCGACACAAGCTTCTTTACTGAAGAAGCCTTTTAAATGAGAGGTGAAATGTCTTTAAGAACCTAAAAGAAGTCCAGCTTCTTCTTCAGTGAAGAAACCTTTTGAATGAAGGAGTGAAACATCTTCAAGAACTAATCAGAGGTAAAACGTCTTTAATAACCTAAAAGTAGTCCAGTCACCTTCGACACAAGCTTCTTTACTGAAGAAGCCTTTAAAATGAGAAGTGAAACGTCTTTAAGAACCTAAAAGAAGTCCATTCGCCTTTGACACAAGCTTCTTTACTAAAGAAGCCTTTTGGATGAGAGTTAAAACCTCTTTAAGAATCTAAAAGAAGTCCATTTGCCTTTGACTCAGGCTTCTTTACTGAAGAAGCCTTTTGAATGAGAGGTGAAACGTCTTCAAGAACCTAAAAGAAGTCCAGCTTCTTCTTCAGTGAAGAAACCTTTTGAATGAGAGGTGAAACATCTTTAAGAACCTAAAAAAAAGTCCAGCTTCTTCTTTACTGAAGAAACCTTTTGAATGAGAGGTGAAATGTCTTTAAGAACCTAAAAAAAGTCCAGCTTCTTCTTTACTGAAGAAGCCTTTTGAATGAGAGGGGAAATGTCTTTAAGAACCTATAAGAAGTCCACTCGCCTTTGACACAAGCTTCTTTACTGAAGAAACCTTTTGAATGAGAGGTGAAACGTCTTTAAGAACCTATAAGAAGTCCACTCGCCTTTGACACAAGCTTCTTTACTGAAGAAGCCTTTTGAATGAGAGGTGAAACGTCTTTAAGAACCTATAAGAAGTCCACTCGCCTTTGACACAAGCTTCTTTACTGAAGAAGCCTTTTGAATGAGAGGTGAAACGTCTTTAAGAACCTATAAGAAGTCCAGTTGCCTTTGACACAAGCTTCTTTACTAAAGAAGTCTTTTGGATGAGAGGTGACACATTTTTAAGAACCTATAAGAAGTCCACTCGCCTTTGACACAAGCTTCTTTACTAAAGAAGTCTTTTGGATGAGAGGTAAAACGTCTTTAAGAACCTATAAGAAGTCCAGTTGCCTTCGACTCAGGCTTCTTTACTGAAGAAGCCTTTTGGATGAGAGCTAAAACCTCTTTACGAACCTAAAAGAATTTCAGTTGCCTTAGACTCAAGCTTCTTCACTGAAGAAGCCTTTTGAATGAGGGGGTGAAACGTCTTCAAGAACCTTTAAGAAGTCCAGTTGCCTAGACACAAGCTTCTTTACTGAAGAAACCTTTTGGATGAGGGGTGTAACGTTTTCAATAACCTAAAAGAAGTCCAGTTGCACAGGCATTTTGTTGTTGTCTTTTTTTAAACTTTAACTGTCTAACAAGCTACTGTGCAGTTTATAAGCCAACATTGTACACATTTTATTATTTAATGTTTTCCATTTAGTAGATAAATACAACATGACCACATTGTTTCTTGTTAACTGCTGTTTTGTGAATACTGACCAAAGCAGACTTTTTCTTTCTCATCATTGGTCTTTAGTCGTGCGCGCCCCCGTTATTCTCGTGCCCATGCCTCCACCCGGTTGTAACCCAGTAGAACCCGTTTGTTATGGTTTGTGCTGCCTAGTGGTGTCTATTCTACCCCTGTAATCTTTGCATTGGGCTTTTCATTGGCTGTAAAATGTGCAGATCTAACAGAGAAGCCTTTGGAGCATTTTACTTATAGTGTGATTGCACCGGTGATTCTGAAAGCGAAAGAGGGCGTGAGCTGAATAACAAGTGCTTTGGGCTGCATCCCAAACGTCCTCTGACTCCCTGTGTAAGTGCACTGCGCAGTCATTTACTGGATATGAACCTTACAAAGTTGGAGCCAAACTCGACCCAAGTGCTCTGTATTGCCTAATGAGTTAAACATTGGAACGTTTTCCTAAGCTTCATATTTGGGTGTATCCATCTCTACTTTTAGCCTGTGAACCCTCAGATGGGTGCAATTGCTGCCCCTGAAGCCCAGTTAAAAGCAGCTCCAAATACTAAGCTACACAATATGCCGACATTTCATTTTTTTCATGTAATTTTAGGCTAATAGTCTTGTTTTATCATTAAACTTCCAAAACGTTTGAAATCACAATTGACAGGGATTTTTTTACCCAGTGTGGTTGAAAGTTTATGTTCAGAGTGCAAAACTATAACTTAAGTATAAAAATACACCGATCAACCATAACATTAAAACCACCTCCTTGTTTCTACACTCACTGTCCATTTTATCAGCTCCACTTACCATATAGAAGCACTTTGTAGTTCTACAATTACTGACTGTAGTCCATCTATTTCTCTGCATGCTTTGTAAGCCCCCTTTCATGCTGTTCTTCAATGGTCAGGACTCCCACAGGACCACCAGCGTATAGGTATTATTTGGGTGGTGGATCATTCTCAGCACTGCAGTGACACTGACATGGTGGTGGTGTGTTAGTGTGTGTTGTGCTGGTATGAGTGGATCAGACACAGCAGCGCTGATGGAGTTTTTAAACACCTCACTGTCACTGCTGGACTGAGAATAGTCCACCAACCAAAAATATCCAGCCAACAGCGCCCCATGGGCAGCATCCTGTGATCACTGATGAAGGTCTACAAGATGACCAACTCAAACAGCAGCAATAAATGAGTGACCGTCTCTGACTTCACATCTACATGAAGGACCAGCTAGGTAGCAGTGTTTAATAGAGTGGACAGTGAGTGGACCATGGTATTTAAGTCCATCAGCATTGCTGTGTCTTATCCACTCATACCAGCACAACACACACTAACACACCACCACCATGTCAGTGTCACTGCAGTGCTGAGAATGATCCACCACCCAAATAATACCTGCTCTGTGGTGGTCCTGTGGAGTCCTGACCATTGAAGAACAGGGTGAAAGGGGGCTAACAAAGTATGGAAACAGATGGACTACAGTCAGTAACTGTAGAACTACAAAGTGCTTCTGTATGGTAAGTGGAGCTTATAAAATGAACAGTGAGAGTAGAAACAAGGAGGAGGTTTTAATGTTATGGCTGATCGGTGTAAATATACTGTATATTTTCATTGTAACTTGGATTATTAATTAGTAAAAAAGATGTCGTGTTTTTTGAAGAACTGTGGTTTACTCTGTGATTTTAGTGTTTTTCGTAAAGTGTACATAAACAATACCTTTTGTCAATCTCTGTAGGTCTTCTGCTATCATTTCAATTGTGAAAAGAGCAGGTTTACACTTTGTGCTTTTCTATAGGGCAGGGCACAACCCACACCTCTAATCTCATGATCTCATAAATCTCGTGAATTTGCGCTCCACTCTACCCCTCACTTATGGTATAGTCTTCAGCACAGAAGATTAATCAGAGGCAGAGTGGCAACCCTTTCCCACATTTGGACCCATGCTGGAGATGTTTAGTTTCAGAGAGGTCAAGATCCAATTATACAAACCACACTACACACAGATATCTTTCTAAGTACTCGTTTAAGTCAAGCCTGAAAGCAGAGAACCTTTTGTAGTTGTCAGAAGAGGTAAACTGACGTGTAAACCAGGGATTAGGACACGTGGCTTATTAAGTAAACATTGAATCAAAGCACTGTATTTGATTTTGAATTTCAGAATAGTTAACATTTTTAACTGGTGCTGAAAGTACTGATGGTACCTTTGATATAAAGGCTTAGCTGTCAGGCTTCTAGTCATAAAGGACATGAAACTAGAGAAACTGGCACAAAGCCCAGTCAGTACCATGGAGAAGGCCAGGCCATGTGGGAGATAATAAACCAACCAAAGGGACAGTGAATGATACTGGCGGTGGAAAACTATATATATGTATATATAGTAAATATGTAAAAATAATAAACTTACAAAATCAGCAGGGGATCAAATACTTATTTTCCCCACTGTATATACAGTGTATCACAAAAGTGAGTACACCCCTCACATTTCTGCAAATATTTCATTATATCTTTTCATGGGACAACACTATAGAAATGAAACTTGGATATAACTTAGAGTAGTCAGTGTACAACTTGTATAGCAGTGTAGATTTACTGTCTTCTGAAAAAAACTCAACACACAGCCATTAATGTCTAAATAGCTGCAACATAAGTGAGTACACCCCACAGTGAACATGTCCAAATTGTGCCCAAATGTGTCGTTGTCCCTCCCTGGTGTCATGTGTCAAGGTCCCAGGTGTAAATGGGGAGCAGGGCTGTTAAATTTGGTGTTTTGGGTACAATTCTCTCATACTGGCCACTGGATATTCAACATGGCACCTCATGGCAAAGAACTCTGAGGATGTGAGAAATAGAATTGTTGCTCTCCACAAAGATGGCCTGGGCTATAAGAAGATTGCTAACACCCTGAAACTGAGCTACAGCATGGTGGCCAAGGTCATACAGCGGTTTTCCAGGACAGGTTCCACTCGGAACAGGCTTCACCAGGGTCGACCAAAGAAGTCGAGTCCACGTGTTCGGCGTCATATCCAGAGGTTGGCTTTAAAAAATAGACACATGAGTGCTGCAAGCATTGCTGCAGAGGTTGAAGACGTGGGAGGTCAGCCTGTCAGTGCTCAGACCATACGCCGCACACTGCATCAACTCGGTCTGCATGGTCGTCATCCCAGAAGGAAGCTGACGCACAAGAAAGCCAGCAAACAGTTTGCTGAAGACAAGCAGTCCAAGAACATGGATTACTGGAATGCCCTGTGGTCTGACGAGACCAAGATAAACTTGTTTGGCTCAGATGGTGTCCAGCATGTGTGGCGGCGCCCTGGTGAGAAGTACCAAGACAACTGTATCTTGCCTACAGTCAAGCATGGTGGTGGTAGCATCATGGTCTTGGGCTGCATGAGTGTTGCTGGCACTGGGGAGCTGCAGTTCATTGAGTGAAACATGACATTCTGAAACAGAGCATGATCCCCTCCCTTCGAAACCTGGGCCTCATGGCAGTTTTTCAACAGGATAACGACCCCAAACACAACCTCCAAGATGACAACTGCCTTGCTGAGGAAGCTGAAGGTAAAGGTGATGGACTAAACCCAATTGAGCACTGTGGGGCATCCTCAAGTGGAAGGTGGAGGAGTTCAAGGTGTCTAACATCCACCAGCTCCGTGATGTCATCATGGAGGAGTGGAAGAGGATTCCAGTAGCAACCTGTGCAGCTCTGGTGAATTCCATGCCCAGGTGGGTTAAGGCAGTGCTGGATAATAATGGTGGTCACACAAAATATTGACACTTTGGGCACAATTTGGACATGTTCACTGTGGGGTGTACTCACTTATGTTGCAGCTATTTAGACATTAATGGCTGTGTGTTGAGTTATTTTCAGAAGACAGTAAATCTACACTGTTATACAAGCTGTACACTGACTACTCTAAGTTATATCCAAGTTTCATGTCTATAGTGTTGTCCCATGAAAAGATATAATGAATATCTATTTTCTATTTACAGTCTATAATTTTTATGGAAGGTTTATTTTAACAGAGAGAGACAGAATATCAACAAAAAATCCAGAAAAAGTTATAAATTAATTTGTATTTAATTAAGGGAAATAAGTATTTGATCCCCTACCAACCAGCAAGAATTCTGACCCCCACAGACCGGTTATGTGCCCATGAGGCACACAAATTAGTCCTGTCCCTGTTTCTTCCGTTCAAATCTCTCAACCACCATGGGCAAGACCAAAGAGCTATCAAAGGATGTCAGGGACAAGATTGTAGACCTGCACAAGGCTGGAATGGGCTACAAGACCATCAGCAAGAAGCTTGGTGAGAAAGAGACCACTGTTGGTGCGATAATTCGAAAATGGAAGAAATACAAGATCACAGTCAATCACCCTCGCTCTGGAGCTCCATGCAAGATCTCACCTGGTGGGGTAAGAATGATTCTGAGAAAGGTGAGGTCAGTCCAGAATTACACGGGAGGAGCTTGTCAATATATATACACACACACTGACCATAACCATAACATTAAAACCACCTCCTTGTTTCTACACTCACTGTCCATTTTATCAGCTCCACTGACCATATAGAAACACATTGTAGTTCTACAATTACTGACTGTAGTCTGCCTATTTCTCTGCATGCTTTGTTAGCCCCCTTTCATGCTGTTCTACAATGGTCAGGACTCTCCCATGACCACTACAGAGCAGGTAATATTTGGGTGGTGGGTCATTCTCAGCACTGCAGTGACATTGACATGGTGGTGGTGTGTTAGTGTCTGTTGTGCTGGTATGAGTGGATCAGACACACTGATGGATGTCCACTCACTGTCCACTCTATTAGACACTTCTACCTAGTTGGTCCACCTTGTAGATGTAAAGTCAGAGATGATCGCTCATTTATTGCTGCTGTTTGATTTTATCTTTGAGATCTTCATTAGTGGTCACAGGATGCTGCCCACAGGGCACTCTTGGCTGGATATTTTTGGTTGGTGGACTATTCTCAGTCCAGCAGTGACAGTGAGATGTTTAAAAACTCCATCAGCATTGCTGTGTTTTATCCGCTCATACCAGCACAACACACACTAACACACCACCACCATGTCAGTGTCACTGCAGTGCTGAGAATGATCCACCACACAAATATTACCTGCTCTGTAGTGGTCCTGACGATTGAAGAACAGCATGAAAGGGGGCTAACAAAGCATGCAGAGAAACAGATGGACTACAGTCAGTAATTGTAGAACTACAAAGTGCTTCTATATGGTAAGTGGAGCTGATAAAATGAACAGTGAGTGTAGAAACAAGGAGGTGGTTTTAATGTTATGGCTGATCGGTGTATATATGAATAATATACTGTAGATGGTTAAACTAATGTGAATACACTATCAGTGACATGCATGGTCAAGCTGTAAATGTTGATGTGCAAGTCGTTTAAACTGAATTTTACTTAAGCGACAGATCTAATGACAGATTATGAGGAATCAGTTAGCTTAAAGTGATATCTGGAAAAATTTATGGAGATGTGATTTTACATTATAGCAATAATATCATCTTTTTATGGTGCATCATTTTGAAGAATCTCAGCAGATAAACTAAAAACATATGTTGCTATTACATACTGCAGGATGCTCACAGTGCCTCAGATTACACTGTAGGTCGATGAGTAATTAGTGCAGCTTCAAATCGCAAAAGACATTGTGATCAGCATCTTTCAGACCTGAATAAATATGCCTATATTAAAACGACACTAAAGAAGACCACTAATCTGTGATTACCTGCTGTAATGAGGGTAATGATTGACTTTCACTTTAGCTTTATCAGAGGAAGGTTTTGAGGTTTTCAGTGGGGTTCAAATCTGGAGATTGGGCTGGCCATGATAGGGTCTTGATCTGGTCGTCCCTCACCCACACCTTGATTGACCTGGCTGTGTGACATGGAGCATTGTTCTGCTGAAAAAACCAATCATCAGAGTCAAGGACAGATTAAGGATAGTCTGGGCCCCTGGGCAAAGAGTTGCCCAGGTCCCCACCCCGTGCGCCCCCCCCCCCCCTTCCAAAAACATACATTAATTAATACATTAAACAACCTGTCAATAACTAACCCTAACACAAGAATCTATTTTATATAAGTTTCTTTCTACTCTTCTTTCTTGCAAAGTCATCCACTAATTCATCAAAATTAAGCTGTCTGACCAAATCTGATTCAATGGCCAGAAGTGACAGTGAGTGCAAGCGGTTTTGGCGCATCCTAATCCTGAGTTCATTCTTAATACGAGCCAGTTTGGAGAATGAACGCTCCCCTTCACAGTTTGTGATAGGCACAGTCAAAAAAAGTCTAAGTGCTATGTAGACATTTGGAAAGGTTGACTGTAAATTCAAATTTATCATGGTTTTGAGCATTTTACTAGGACATTTTTCTTTTTCTGTTATGAATGATTTGTATTGTATCAATTCATCTGCCAGGCTCATGTTCAGATCTGAAGGATATGCTGCAGCGAGTGAGTTAGCCTTTAAAGTGAGCTCACTGTTGGACATATTGTCAGGCATGAAAAGAACATCAAATAGCTCAGTTAAGTGTGTGTATGCATTCAAACGGTGGTTGAGACAGGACACAAGTTTGTCAATGACAACATTGAAAGTTTCGATCCGAAACTTGTCTTTTCCGTTAAATGCTACACCTGGCTCTGCACTATCATCAGACATAATTTTGCGCTTCTTTGTACGCTGGAGGTCATGCCTGTACTCTTGGGAGACAGCAGTGGTGACATTTAAAGCTGCCCCTTCAAACACCTCAAAGTTATCTCTCTGTGCTGCCACAAAGTCTCGTAAAGACAAGAGAAGTTGTGTAGCTGTACATATGTCAATATCATGCTTCTGCAGCTGCAGGCTTGTGGCTTGGAACCTCTGTAGTATTGTGTCCCAGAAGTATGCCATGAAGGCCATCTCCAACGTGTCCAATTTGTCACAGAGTGCAGAGGCTTCACTTCGAGTTACACATTTCTCCTCCATATCTTTAGACATATCATTCAATGCCTCTCTCAGTTGTGCATAATATTTCCAAAGAGCCTTAGTTGACTCAGCTCGTGCGCTCCATCGAGTACCTGACAGTGATTTCAGTGTGAGTTTGATATCAGTATCACGGAAAACCTTTCCCCACCTGTGTGTAGATGATGCACAAAATGTGTACATTGCCTGTACAAAGTAAAAAAAACGTCCAGCTTCTGGGCTACTGTCAACAGCATTGACACCAACTAAATTCAGTGAATGTGCTGCACAGGGGACATAACAAATCAAAGGGTTTCTTTGTTTAAGATGAGCTTGGACTCCATTGTACTTTCCCGACATGTTACTTGCATTATCATATGACTGGCCCCTACAGTTGGATAAGTCTAGGCCCAGATTCTCCACCATAGCAACGACACACTCTGCCAAACTGTCCCCACTATGGTTTGCAATAGGCTCAAAAGCTAGAAAACGCTCAACTACATGTCCGTCATTATTAACAAACCTGAAAATAAAAGTAAGTTGGTCCACATGAGCAAGGTCTGGAGTGGAGTCAACTATAACAGAGAAGTATTTTGGCTAGGCCCCAAAAGCATGGCTAGGGGCCCCAAAAGCATGGCTAGGACCCCCAAGAGGCCCTGGGGTCAAAGTCCCTAATAGTCAGAGGATCCTTAAAATGGAGGGCCCTCGGAAATAAAAATATATTGTATCATAAATGTTGATAGGCATCGCAAAATGTTTTGGGCCAGGGCCCCCCCGGGGCCCCCTGACCTCAAGGACCCCTGGGCGCTGGCCCCACTGGCCCGGTCAGTAATCCAGCCATGATCAGAGTTGATGATGATGACAGGAACATTGTCAGAGCAGAAGGAAGCAAATTTTCTTCCAGCACAGTTTTGTATGTGGCTTGATTCATGTGTGATTCACAAAGATAAATTTGCCTGATTCCGGCGTTGCTGAAACACCCCCAGATCATCACCGATTGTGCACCAAATTTTTTACAGTGGGTGCGAGACACTTGGTTTGTAGGCCTCTCCAGGTCTCCGTCTAACTATTACACGACCTGGTGTTGGACAAAGCTTAAAATTGCACTCATCAGAGAAGGTGACCTTACTCCAGTCCTCGACGGTCCAATCCTTATGGTCTTTCGCAAACTTCAGCCTGGCTCTTCTTTGCTTCTCATTGATGAAGGGCTTTTTTCTAGCTTTGCACGACTTTAGCCCTGCCTCCAGAAACCTTTTTCGAACTGTCCTTGCTGTGCATTTCACCCCAGCTGTTGCTTGCCATTCTTTTTGTGGGTCACTTAATGTCATCTTACAGTTGTTAAGTGACATTCGAATGAGGTGGCAGTCATCAAGGTCAGTAGAGAGTCGTTTTCGCCCTCTGCCAGTCTGTAGCTTTGTTGTCATATGTGTCTGCTGCTTGATCTTGTTCTTACGAAGCACTGTTTTTAAATTTTTCAGGATGGAAGCAACCTGACGCTCATTGTATCCCTCTGCCAGTAAAGCTAGAATCGAACCCCTCTTTACCTCACTAAGAACCTTTCTTTTTAACTCTATTGGCATGGTCTGTAGTTGTATTTTGACTATGTATATTATATATACAGTGTATCACAAAAGTGAGTACACCCCTCACATTTCTGCAAATATTTCATTATATCTTTTCATGGGACAACACTATAGACATGAAACTTGGATATAACTTAGAGTAGTCAGTGTACAACTTGTATAGCAGTGTAGATTTACTGTCTTCTGAAAATAACTCAACACACAGCCATTAATGTCTAAATAGCTGGCAACATAAGTGAGTACACCCCACAGTGAACATGTCCAAATTGTGCCCAAATGTGTCGTTGTCCCTCCCTGGTGTCATGTGTCAAGGTCCCAGGTGTAAATGGGGAGCAGGGCTGTTAAATTTGGTGTTTTGGGTACAATTCTCTCATACTGGCCACTGGATATTCAACATGGCACCTCATGGCAAAGAATTCTCTGAGGATGTGAGAAATAGAATTGTTGCTCTCCACAAAGATGGCCTGGGCTATAAGAAGATTGCTAACACCCTGAAACTGAGCTACAGCATGGTGGCCAAGGTCATACAGCGGTTTTCCAGGACAGGTTCCACTCGGAACAGGCTTCGCCAGGGTCGACCAAAGAAGTTGAGTCCACGTGTTCGGCGTCTTATCCAGAGGTTGGCTTTAAAAAATAGACACATGAGTGCTGCCAGCATTGCTGCAGAGGTTGAAGACGTGGGAGGTCAGCCTGTCAGTGCTCAGACCATACGCCGCACACTGCATCAACTCGGTCTGCATGGTCGTCATCCCAGAAGGAAGCTGACGCACAAGAAAGCCCGCAAACAGTTTGCTGAAGACAAGCAGTCCAAGAACATGGATTACTGGAATGCCCTGTGGTCTGACGAGACCAAGATAAACTTGTTTGGCTCAGATGGTGTCCAGCATGTGTGGCGGCGCCCTGGTGAGAAGTACCAAGACAACTGTATCTTGCCTACAGTCAAGCATGGTGGTGGTAGCATCATGGTCTTGGGCTGCATGAGTGTTGCTGGCACTGGGGAGCTGCAGTTCATTGAGGGAAACATGAATTCCAACATGTACTGTGACATTCTGAAACAGAGCATGATCCCCTCCCTTCGAAAACTGGGCCTCATGGCAGTTTTCCAACAGGATAACGACCCCAAACACAACCTCCAAGGTGACAACTGCCTTGCTGAGGAAGCTGAAGGTAAAGGTGATGGACTAAACCCAATTGAGCACCTGTGGCGCATCCTCAAGTGGAAGGTGGAGGAGTTCAAGGTGTCTAACATCCACCAGCTCCGTGATGTCATCATGGAGGAGTGGAAGAGGATTCCAGTAGCAACCTGTGCAGCTCTGGTGAATTCCATGCCCAGGAGGGTTAAGGCAGTGCTGGATAATAATGGTGGTCACACAAAATATTGACACTTTGGGCACAATTTGGACATGTTCACTGTGGGGTGTACTCACTTATGTTGCCAGCCATTTAGACATTAATGGCTGTGTGTTGAGTTATTTTCAGAAGACAGTAAATCTACACTGCTATACAAGTTGTACACTGACTACTCTAAGTTATATCCAAGTTTCATGTCTATAGTGTTGTCCCATGAAAAGATATAATAAAATATTTGCAGAAATGTGAGGGGTGTACTCACTTTTGTGATACACTGTATATATATATATATATATATATATATATATAAGCATGCAATTTATAATATATTATAAATTTATAAATATTATAAATAATAATCTCAATCCAAACACACCAACCCACTAAATGTTTTGAACTACAGCCCCCCCCCCCCCCCCCCCACACACACACACATACATACATAAACACCCACTCACTGATTGTACACAGGTCCCCAAGAACTCACACCTCCACACACGTAACAATTTGCAACACATCCACAACGTACTGCAATACCCACAGTGTCGGTATCGATGCCTAGCGTACTGCAGTACTCTTTGCAGTCACAAGCAGTCAATGAAGCTTCAGAGTACTGCAGTCACTACACTACTGACTGTTATAGATTTAAGTTTTTACTGGCATTTTCTGATGCGAGTCACATTTGGTGGAAATCAGAGATGAATAGATTCGTCTTACCAGATAACTTATGAGCCTGATTTTGGAAGGTCGTGGCATTGTTTGTGTGGATGCATGTATGCAAAACTGGATGTTTGTGTGTGCCAGTCTGCATCTATGTTGGCTGAACCTAATATATGCAGTCATGTTGGGTAGGACAGAGGGGTTTGTTCACTGGAGCATGCTGATCGACCAACTTTTGCTGAGCATGCTCACTGAGGCACACACAGAGTGGTCATGAAGGAATGTTCAGCTACTGCAAGACATGAGTTGGAATTGAACAGCTTCACTGTCATAACCAGGGTTACACTGTTTACACTGTTTTTACTTACACTGTTTTCCATGAATTCAATAACATTTAATTAAATTACCTAAAATTACTACAATTACTGTCTGTAGTTCATCTGTTTCTCTACATGCTTTGTTAGCCTGCTTTCAATCTGTTCTTCAATGGTCAGGAACCCCACAGGACCACCACAGAGCAGGTATTATTTAGGTGGTGGATCATTCTTAGCACTGCAGTGACACTGACATGGTAGTGGTGTGTTAGTGTGTGTTGTGCTGATATGAGTGGATCAGACACAGCAGTGCTGCTGGAGTTTTTAAATACCGTGTCCACTCACTGTCCACTCTATTAGACACTCCTACCTAGTTGGGCCACCTTGCAGATGTGAAGTCAGAGACGATCGCTCATATATTGCTGCTGTTTGAGTTGGTCATCTTCTAGACCAGGGGTGTTCAACCTGCAGGGATGCGCGAGTTATACCCCCCCAGGCAATAACTCGCGTATACCAAGTTGCGGAATCAGCACTTGGTATACGCGACTGAGCGGTGTTCCACCAAGGAGAGGGGGGGAGTGGGGGGAGGGGGGGAAGCAAGTTGCGCTTGGCACACGAGGGGGCAGGCATTCCCAAAAAACCCTGTTCTAGACCTTCATCAGTGGTCACAGGACGCTGCCCACAGGGCGCTGTTGGCTGGATATTTTTGGTTGGTGGACTATTCTCAGTCCAGCACTGACAGTAATGTGTTTAAAAACTCCAGCAGCGCTGCTGTGTCTTATCCACTCATACCAGCACAACACACACTAACACACCACCACCATGTCAGTGTCACTGCAGTGATGAGAATGATCCACCACACAAATAATACCTGCTCTGTAGTGGTCCTGTGAGAGTCCTGACCATTGAAGAACAGCATGAAAGGGGGCTAACAAAGCATGTAGAGAAACAGATGAACTACAGTCAGTAATTGTAGAACTACAAAGTGCTTCTATATGGTAAGTGGAGCTGATAAAATGGACAGCGAGTGTAGAAACAAGGAGGTGGCTTTAATGTTATGGCTGATCAATGTATGTAATTTTATGTTCTTAATTTTATGTTTCAGTCTTAATTACTTATAGATCTTATGCTCAAATGTTATGTGGTGTTTCTTTAAACACATACAGTGTATCACAAAAGTGAGTACACCCCTCACATTTCTGCAGATATTTAAGTATATCTTTTCATGGGACAACACTGACAAAATGACACTTTGACACAATGAAAAGTAGTCTGTGTGCAGCTTATATAACAGTGTAAATTTATTCTTCCCTCAAAATAACTCAATATACAGCCATTAATGTCTAAACCACCGGCAACAAAAGTGAGTACACCCCTAAGAGACTACACCCCTAAATGTCCAAATTGAGCACTGCTTGTCATTTTCCCTCCAAAATGTCATGTGATTTGTTAGTGTTACTAGGTCTCAGGTGTGCATAGGGAGCAGGTGTGTTCAATTTAGTAGTACAGCGCTCACACTCTCTCATACTGGTCACTGAAAGTTCCAACATGGCACCTCATGGCAAAGAACTCTCTGAGGATCTTAAAAGACGAATTGTTGCGCTACATGAAGATGGCCAAGGCTACAAGAAGATTGCCAACACCCTGAAACTGAGCTGCAGCACAGTGGCCAAGATCATCCAGCGTTTTAAAAGAGCAGGGTCCACTCAGAACAGACCTCGCGTTGGTCGTCCAAAGAAGCTGAGTGCACGTGCTCAGCGTCACATCCAACTGCTGTCTTTGAAAGATAGGCGCAGGAGTGCTGTCAGCATTGCTGCAGAGATTGAAAAGGTGGGGGGTCAGCCTGTCAGTGCTCAGACCATACGCCGCACACTACATCAAATTGGTCTGCATGGCTGTCACCCCAGAAGGAAGCCTCTTCTGAAGTCTCTACACAAGAAAGCCCGCAAACAGTTTGCTGAAGACATGTCAACAAAGGACATGGATTACTGGAACCATGTACTATGGTCTGATGAGACCAAGATTAATTTGTTTGGTTCAGATGGTCTCAAGCATGTGTGGCGGCAATCAGGTGAGGAGTACAAAGATAAGTGTGTCATGCCTACAGTCAAGCATGGTGGTGGGAATGCCATGGTCTGGGGATGCATGAGTGCAGCAGGTGTTGGGGAGTTACATTTCATTGAGGGACACATGAACTCCAATATGTACTGTGAAATACTGAGCAGAGCATGATCCCCTACCTCCAGAAACTGGGTCGCAGGGCAGTGTTCCAGCATGATAATGACTCCAAACACACCTCTAAGACGACCACTGCTTTATTGAAGAGGCTGAGGGTAAAGGTGATGGACTGGCCAAGCATGTCTCCAGACCTAAACCCAATAGAACATCTTTGGGGCATCCTCAAGCGGAAGGTGGAGGAGCGCAAAGTCTCGAATATCCGCCAGCTCCGTGATATCGTCATGGAGGAGTGAAAAAGCATTCCAGTGGCAACCTGTGAAGCTCTGGTAAACTCCATGCCCAGGAGAGTTAAGGCAGTTCTGGGAAATAATGGTGGCCACACAAAATATTGACACTTCAGGAACTTTCACTAAGGGGTGTACTCACTTTTGTTGCCGGTGGTTTAGACATTAATGGCTGTATATTGAGTTATTTTGAGGGAAGAATAAATTTACACTGTTATATAAGCTGCACACAGACTACTTTTCATTGTGTCAAAGTGTCATTTTGTCAGTGTTGTCCCATGAAAAGATATACTTAAATATCTGCAGAAATGTGAGGGGTGTACTCACTTTTGTGATACACTGTATAATTAATATTTTGAATCCAAATTTTATATTTGATTTGATTTATTTATAGGTCTGGAAAACCTTATCGAGTTAACTTGTAACTTACTTATTCACCTGCAACAAGGTTGTGTTATATTACCTGGAGTCAACTAAGTAGAAGCAGGGTCAGTGTGCAGAATGCAAACCATGTTCATTGTGTGAGTGATGAACTTCTTACTTTGTGTGTGTTTATTGTCTGAGTGCTGCACCATCTCAGTCCTCGCTTTTTGTGCACTGACCTTTTTTTCTGCTCATGTGCTGATTGGCTGTGAGCACGTCTAAGCTGGAGGAGGCTCGACTGATCTGCCAGTGGAGTAGCTTCTCTCACACTACATGCCAGGCTGTTGTCTCTAGACTAGTGCTGAAAAAAGAAACGCTCATATGCTGCAAATGCCACAAGCAGTTTTATACTAAATCAATACATATGGTCCAAAATGACTTGGGATACAATTTTTAAAAACACTGAGTGGAATTCAACAGGACATGGTGCGAATCCATCCCAGGAGTTTGGCCATCCCTCTGTCTCAGCTTTTTTAGAGTGTGTAGCAGGCATCAAATTCTAAATGTGCTTTTTATTTACAAAATACGCTGATCAGTGAAAACATTGGAATTAGTTTCCTTTCTATTTCTGTCACTGAAATCAGGGGCGGCTCGTTCCTTAGGGCGATCAGCGACGCACAACCAAACGGCGAAAGGGAAAAAAAATTCTATCACAGCTGTGACTGTTCTGGACAGTCTGTCTTGCCTCGGAATATCGTAGTCCAATCAGCGTCGAGTTGTGTTCCGTACAGTACCGCCCAGGATTGCGCTCATAGACTCATGTTAAAGCTCTTGTTTTCGAACTGCAGGCACTGCAATACATTCTGAATGGGTTCCGGGAGGGCTAACACTTACGTGCTTGCGTCACACGTAACCTGGTGTCGCGATCTCGTCACCATGACTACCATTACCTCAGTTCGGAGCAACTCCATCGTGTAATCAGGATAAATTAGCAACTTAAGAATTAGGGCCACCCAGACCAAATTTAAACATCAAGTATCTACAAAGGGGGGAAAATCATATAAGTTACAAGTAAATTACAACTAAGTAATGTCATTTTAATTTAATTGTGATTGCACTTATTGTATCTCCCAAATTGTTTAATTGTACTTCTTTATTCATTGCACATCAGCCCCGATGCCAATCTTTATTCTGGATCTGCTGCACCTAAAATAAAATGCTATCTGATGAAGACAGCATTAAATTGTTAGTGTGAAGCTTTACTTAATTTTATGATTGATGGTAAAGCTGGTCTCTCTCCATGTTCAAAGTTATTTGTAAGGGGAAACTGACAGATGACTTAAGATGTTAATTATTGAAGTTTTAATTTCCCCATTGAACGGGTCACCTTGGCCATAATTGCAACAATTGCCCCCACTGAGAGATTTGGCAGGAGCCGCCACTGACTGAAATAAAGATTTAAGGAAATTAAGAAATTACAGATTCATTTTTACTGCATTTTACTGCATTTGGTGTTTGTAGTTATTTAAATAAGCAATAAGAAACGTTTATGTACAGTATGTTACAAATACAACAATATATGATATGTCGTGCAATGCTGTATTATTATATTCTACATTTTACATTAACATAAGATGATTCTTTGCTTTGAATTTTTCAATATAGTTGTTCGTCTTATGCTTAGTTCATACTACACGATTTTTTTCCCTGATTTTTGCTTGCCGACTGGTCGCCGCTAGATGTGGCAGCTCAGGAACAACTCGGCGTTCGCTAGGGGATCGAAACTCGGCTCTCGATCACTACGTGTGAACTGCTCAACAGCTTGATCCGAGCGGCTCACTAACAGCATGCTAGATATCTGGATCAGTCGGCCGACTGGCAGTGAGTGCGGTGTCGAACTACAGCCAATGATAACGCAAGATACTGGGTTTGGAAACCCGGGGGAGAAGTGTAAAAACGTGAGACAGGGGCATAATATAGTTTCTATCAGAATACATCGTCATACACTTAAGCTTTACAGTATTTGTAAACTTATCGTCCACGGCAAACCATTGCCACGGCTGCATTTCAAAAAATATATATTAACCTCCAACTCACTACAGAACAGACAATCCCTGCTGGTCATATTGCCCAATCCACTCAGATTCATTTATTTTTTCTCTTTTCTTTTACGCTGCACATTAGCGCACAAGCAACTTTGATCGCTCGATTATTGTTGATGTGCATTTTTGGACACGGCTTCATTAAACCCCTCGTCACTTCTTGCATTTGTTTTCGTGACAAAACGTAGTTTGGGACACCAGACCGACTCATCCTGGTGATAGATCATGTAGTGTGAAACCCCCTATCGCCAATCAGTCGTGTAGTGTGAAAACATAAAAAAAACGGCATCTCCAAAAATCGTATAGTGTGAACTTGGCATTACATAGCTCAGGTCACTGAAACGGTTCATATTGCCCTCCCGGTCACTGGCTGAGACGCCGACTGACTGGTGGGGAGATCTGCTTGAAGATTAGCTTGACTCTTCATACATGATAGGTCATTTGTGAAGTTGGGCAGTGAGGTTGGACAAAAAGATCTGGCTCTCTACTATCGATCCAGTTCATTTTAAAGGTCAGGGCTGTATACTGCCCACTGAAGTTTCTTCCCACTGAACTCGTCAAACCATGTCTTTATAGATCTCGCTTTTGTTGCCACAAATTTGGAATCATTTAATTGATTTTATACACCTGTTAGCAGGTGTGAATGAAAAGCTTTATAACTCACTAGTAAGAATGAGTATACATACAATAAGACTTGCATACAATTGATGGCTTGTTGTTAATTGGCTTCTCAGAAACGATGTTACCAAACTATAACTGAATACTAGTTTTTTTTATTATAGTGTTTATAAGAAAAAAGTTCACATTGAGATCAAGCAAGAAATATGTGGACATCACCTTCACATGTGCTATCATTTGAAAAATTTGCACATTATGATTGCATTTATGCCCTTTGGGCTACCAGAACGAAATTCCAGTCTTCTGTCAAAGTCTTCCAATTTTTTGTACAGAAATGTCACCATGGGCTGGTGGCTCGGTGGGTAGCACTGTCGCCTCACAGAATGAAGGTCCTGAGTTCTATCCCCAGGTGGGGCTGTCCAGGTCCTTTCTGTGCAGTGTTTCTCCCCGTGTCTGTGTGGGTTTCCTCCGGGAGCTCTGGTTTCCTCCTACAGTCCAAAAACATGCAGTCAGGTTAATTGGAGACACTGAATTGCCCTATAGGTGAATGGGTGTGTATATGTGTGTGTGTGTGTCTGCCCTGTGATGGACTGGCGCCTCGTCCAGGGTGTTATTGTGTGCCTTGCCCCCCCCCCCCACCCCCTTGACCCTGATTGGATAAGCGGTTAAGAAAGTGAGTGAGTGAGTGAAATGTGACCATGCTCATGCTGGTTCACAGTGATTTTTTTTTTTAGAAAGATGGGGCATTGTCTAACTATGTTACCAAATTGTGCCTGCATACTAGTTTTCCTAATCATACAGTAGTGTTAATAAGAAAAAGGAAAAGTTAACGTTAAGATTAAGCATGAAATGTGTGAACATCACCATTCGAAAACTGTGCACATTATGATTGCATTCATGCTTCTCTTTACTGTGATAGTAGAATTCCAGTCATCTGTCAAAGTCTGTCATTTTTTTCACCTGACTCATGCTGGTTCAAACTGTATATTTACACCGATCAGCCATAACATTAAAACCACCTCCTGGTTTCTACACACACTGTCCATTTTACCAGCTCCACTTATCATATAGAAGCACTTTGTAGTTCTACAATTACTGACTGTAGTCCATTTATTTCTCCACATACCTTTTTAGCCTGCTTTCACCCTGTTCTTCAATGGTCAGGACCCCTCACAGGACGACCACAGAGCAGGTATTATTTAGGTGGTGGATGATTCTCAGCACTGCAGTGACACTGACATGGTGGTGGTGTGTTAGTGTGTGTTGTGCTGGTATGAGTGGATAAGACACAGCAGCGCTGCTGGAGTTTTTAAACACCTCACTGTCACTGCTGGACTGAGAATAGTCCACCAACCAAAAATATCCAGCCGACAGCACTCCGTGGGCAGCGTCCTGTGACCACTGATGAAGGTCTAGAAGATGACCAACTCAAACAGCAGCAATAGATGAGCGATCGTCTCTGAATTTACATTTACAAGGTGAAACAACTAGGTAGGAGTGTCTAATAGAGTGGACAGTGAGTGGACACGGTATTTAAAAACTCCAGCAGCGCTGCTGTGTCTGATCCACTCATACCAGCACAACACACACTAACACACCACCACCATGTCATTGTCACTGCAGTGCTGAGAATGATCCACCACCTAAATAATACCTACTCTGTGGTGGTCCTGACCATTGAAGAACAGCATTAAAGGGGGCTGACAAAGCATGCAGAGAAACAGATGGACTACAGTCAGTAATTGTAGAACTACAAAGTGCTTCTATATGATAAGTGGAGCTGATAAAATTGACAGTGAGTGTAGAAACAAGGAGGTGGTTTTAATGTTTTTAATGGCTGATCAGTTTATGTTCACATTGCAGGATTTGATATTAGGTTCTAAATGCCAGAATACCAGAAGGGTGAAAATCACCATTATCAAGAGAGAGTCATGAATAGATTAACTCCTGTGAAGTAAGGACTGCGCTCCCACACATTATTCTCTCATTATCTAAGCTATACAAAAAATGAAAAGTCTGTGGACACCTAACACCCAAATTAAGAAATATTGACATGCAGTAAGTAATAGCCTCCACAACTCTGGCTTTTAGAACAAACCTGTCAATTTAGATTTATTTTTTGAGCTGTAAGAGCATTAGTGTAAAGCAGTCACAGTTTTATGGGGATCGAGTGAAAACTATACAAAATGGCAGTAAGAATGTGAATCTTATTCCGAACCATGGGCATTAAAAAAGAGCAACCCAACCCTGCCCACACAGGGTATAAGAATGTTAATTATGCTAGAAGACTTTCCAAATGGGCATTTTCAGAGATGGGGATTTGAGTCTGCGACTTGAGTCTGAGTCGCACGTAAGTCACACAGACAGCGATTTCAGACTCGACTCTGACTCTTTTCAAATGACTCAGATTCGACTCGTGACTCACAAAAATGACTTGTAGACAAAAAAATTAACCTGTGACAATTAATTATATAATATATTCTGATTGTGTCATTTTCTGCTCTCTAATAACTCATCATGGCTCCAGCCATTTTAACCCGCAACACACACAATGGGTAAATGTTCCAGCCAGCTTCCGACGTAGTGATGAAGCGTCGCTTCCTACCTTTGGAATCTCACCTTAAACGGTGGAATACCTTACATAGTGCACTTCACTGGAACAGTTGGTGTGAATGAAACGCTCCTACAGAATTGGTGCTAATGGTTGAAAGAACCGCTTTCTGAACCAATCAGACCTTCTAATTTTAATTTTATAATATATGTTTTGTGTATATTATATTGACTTGTGACTTAACTCGGACGCTAGCCTAAAGACTCGTGACTTGACTCGGACGCTAGCCTAAAGACTCGTGACTTGACTCGGATGCTAGCCTAAAGACTCGTGACTTGACTCGGACTCGTATTTTGTGACTTGTGAACATCTCTGGGAATTTGTGCCTATTCAGTAAAACAGCATTTGTGAGGTCAAAACGACATAGTATATAATCCACATTCCATTTTATTTAGCAAGTGTTTATTTGGGTTGGTCATGCAAATCCACTCTGGTTTTGTGCCGAAGTTACTTCCAAGGCTGGTGTTCCAACTGAGAATGGGTTTTCTGTCCACTTCAGTGCTCAATGCACACACAATGCACTTCATCACTCAATGATTCGGTTCTGTGTGCTCTTAGCCCTGCCACTTCACAGCTGAGTGATGCTCCACAAAGTTTCAGCTCACAATAACAGCACTTAATGTTGACCAGGGAGGCTCTAGAGAAGCAAAAATTAGACTTACTTGTTGAAAAGTTGGCATGCTAGAACACTGACATGATTGAAGTCACTGAGATCTTTAGTGCACCCCATTATACTGTTAATTAAGACTGCATGGCTGCATGCCTGATTTTTATCACCGGGTTTTATTGGGTGTGAGTGAAATAGCAGAATATCCTTGTTGTATGGTGTCTACTTAATTTGCCACATGTAGTGTACCTTGCCATACAAGTATTTGCCCTCTTCTTGAGGTTACTCAACCCTTAAACTTAACTGACTATGCCACGTTTAGCAGCAGCAACTGTAACCAGATGGATGCTTCCAGTAAACAGGGATCAGTCACATCACAGTTAAGGACTTTTGGCCCACATTTCTTTGCAATATTGCATTAATTTAGTCACATTAGAGGGCTTTTTATATAGCCATCAAAAATATACACCGATCAGCCATAACATTAAAAAACATAAAACCACCTCCTTGTTTCTACACTCACTGTCCATTTTATCAGCTCCACTTACCATATAAGAGCACTTTGTAGTTCTACAATTACTGACTGTAGTCCATCTGTTTCTCTGCATGCTTTGTCAGCCTGCTTTCACCCTGTTCTTTAATGGTCAGGACTCTCCCAGGACCACCACAGAGCAGGTATTATTTGGGTGGTGGATCATTCTCAGCACTGCAGTGGCAATGACATGGTGGTGGTGTGTTAGTGTGTGTTGTGCTGGTATGAGTGGATAAGACACAGCAATGCTGCTGGAGTTTTTAAACACCTCACTGTCACTGCTGGACTGAGAATAGTCCACCAACCAAAAATATATCCAGTCAACAGTGCCCCGTGGGAGGCGTCCTGTGACCACTGATGAAGGTCTAGAAGATGACCAACTCAAACAGCAGCAATAGATGAGCGATCGTCTCTGACTTTACATCTACAAGGTGAACCAACTAGGTAGGAGTGTCTAATAGAGTGGACAATGAGTGGACACGGTATTTAAAAACTCCAGCAGCGCTGCTGTGTCTGATCCACTCATAGCAGCACAACACACACTAACACACCACCACCATGTCAGTGTCACTGCAGTGCTGAGAATGATCCACCACCTAAATAATACCTGCTCTGTGGTGGTCATGTGGGGGTTCTTACCATTGAAGAACAGGGTGAAAGCAGGAGGTATGTAGAGAAACAGATGGTCTACAGTCATTAATTGTAGAACTTCAAAGTGCTTCTATATGGCAAGTGGAGCTGATAAAATGGACAGTGAGTGTAGAAACAAGGAGGTGGTTTTAATGTTATGGCTGATTGGTGTATATAATAATAAAGAGTAAGCAAATAGTTTATCTTAGTTATCCAGCTAAAGCAGAAGTAGTGGTTCGAGAGGCTTATAGGAAACAAGGCTACTGTGCAGAAACGGCTCATTTTAAAAGTACTAATGTCCTTTTCTAATACACTAAAGAGCACAAATTACACATTTACATATCTAAATTTACAAATGCACCCCAGTGACTCACAGTGTAGTGGGAGGCATGTACTTGTTGAGAGGAACTGACAGGCTTACAGCTCACCTCAACTAAAACAATAGACACACAATCCTTTTATAATTCTTGTCATTATGATTTAGCCTGAATGGTAATAAAATGATAAAATTTCCTAAAAGCAGTTTAAATCTAAGTTTAAATAAGTAAAGAAATATAACTACATGAGATAATTAAACAATAAGTATATTACTATGCTTTGTACCATGTATACAATGTAAAGCTAATCCATAGACTGTAGGCTACGAAGATTGATGTGCGGTGCACATCAAGAGAATACTACAAGCTTGAATGTTTGACAGCTACAATTAGAGATCTTGTATGTTTATTACTTAAGAGGAACAGATCACTATCTGACTGATCAGCTGATCAATATGATGGAATTTTTCTTTACTAAGCACTCTGATGGTGCAGTGGCCTAATCTCAGTGATGGGATCGGCCAGTTGGGTGTCTAAACAAACATGATTGGTTATATTTGTGGGGTGGTGGTGGGGAGGCTTCATGCCTAAAGCTTTGTGATAGATTGACACCCTGTCCAGAGTATTTCTGCAGTGTAAACATAGTTTTACATAGTTCATTTCTATGCAGACCTATAACTCCAATTGTATTGTACAATTTTGTGTATTAAATGTGTGCAGTTTTTTTTAAATGATCTTAATAAAGGGCAGCATGGTGGCATAGTGAGTAGTGCTGCCACCTTACAGCAAGAAGGGCCTGAGTTCAATTCCTTAGCTGGGTGGCCAGGTGTGGAGTTTGCATTTTTTTCTTGTTTTCCCTGTTTGCTCCAAGCCCAACTACACGCAGTCAGGCCAATTGGAGCTACCAAAATTGCTCTTTCTATGAGTGTGTGTGTGTGTGTGTGTGTGTCTGCCCTGTGACGGACTGGCAACCTATCCAGGGTGTTTCCTGCCTTTTGTCCAATAATTTAGACCCACCATGACCCTGGCCAGGATAAAGCAGTGGTAAAACATACAATGAATGAATGAATGACCTTAATAAGTTTCCACATATGTCTTTTTGTGTTGCAGGATTTAAAGAGGGTACTGTCCTTCCCTCCATATCCTGGGGACTATCTACATCCAGTTGTTTATGCATGCACTGCACTTATGTTGCTCTGCCTGCTGATATCAATTATGACGTACGTTATATACCACAGGTAGGTGCAGAAATAGGCTGTGTGGTGTTTTATGTTTAATACAATGCTCTGTACTAACAGCAAGCACTTATACACTGATCAGCCATAACATTAAAACCACCACCTTGTTTCTACACTTACTGTCCATTTTATCAGCTCCACTTACCATATAGAAGCACTTTGTAGTTGTAAAATTATCGACTGTAGTCCATCTATTTCTCTACATACTTTTTTAACCTGCTTTCACCCTGTTCTTCAATGGTCAGGTCCCCCACAGGACCACTACAGAGCAGGTACTATTTAGGTAGTGGATGATTCTCAGCACTGCAGTGACACTGACATGGTGATGGTGTGTTAGTGTGTTTTGTGCTGGTATGAGTGGATCAGACACAGCAGCGCTGCTGGAGTTTTTAAAAACCAAGTCCACTCACTGTCCACTCTATTAGACACTCCTACCTAGTTGGTCCACCTTGTAGATCGCTCATCTATTGCTGCTGTTTGAGTTCATCAGTGGTCACAGGACCCTGCCCATTAGGCGCTGTTGGCTGGATATTTTTGGTTGGTGGACTATTCTCAGTCCAGCAGTGACAGTGAGGTGTTTAAAAACTACTCCACCTGTACCAGCACAACACACACTAACACACCACCACCATGTCAGTGTCACTGCAGTGCTGAGAATGATTTACCACCCAAATAATACCTACTCTGTAGTGGACTTGGGAGAGTCCTGACCATTGAAGAACAGCATGAAAGGGGGCTAACAAAGCATGCAGAGAAACAGATGGACTACAGTCAGTAATTGTAGAACTACAAAGTGCTTCTATATGGTAAGTGGAGCTGATAAAATGGACAGTGAGTGTAGAAACAAGGAGGTGGTTTTAATGTTATGGCTGATCGGTGTGTTTTTCTTAGTTAAACGGTATTTTGTTTCAGTAATTATGAAACTACAACCTTACAAACTCTGTTTATTCTTCACTTTTGATGTTTCTGGCTCATGATGAAGAGTAATTCGGATCAGCAGGAAAGGATGGCATATACTTCTAAACTTCCTATTCCACACAGCCATGACATTCGGGATGTTTGCCGGAGGCATCAACCAGATAAAGCACCCCTTCGTCTGTCAAGTGGTGAGTCTTATCCTGTGCTGTCCAACATTTCTGTCATGAGGTTCATATTCAGAGTCATTAAAATACTGTATGTCCACTCAGGTGAGTAAATTGGTTTAGTGATCTTTTTTCAAACCTTGTAGCTCCAGTATCTAAATAGATCTAATTTGACATCAAGTTCTAGTTCTAGTTTTAGTCATGTAAGTCAGACATTATGTATGGTAAGATTAAAAGTTGGGTAAATATTTGAATGGATTTTAGCTTTAAGGTCTGTAGAATTAAGGTATTCTAATCAGTTATTAATCAGTTATTATAAAAGCAAATCTAAGTTCTCCTCTTAAATATAAGGGTAGCTGAGACCCCACAGTGCTGGCTAGAGTGTTTTACTGCATTGTGCCCATTGAGTCTGGGGAAACCGGACCCACTATGACACTGACCAAGATAAAGTGCCAGAAAAATATGCACCTGAAATTACATTGATTTTTTTTGGTTCATTGTATCTCTAGATTTAATGCTTATTTTTCCTTCTGACCTTGAAGTCTAAAATTATTTTAATTGTTTCATTGTTGTACTCTTGTATATTTTATATTACAGTAGACCCTTGAGTTACGAACCGTTTACCATACGGACATTTTTTTCAACTTAACATACGAACAAATTTCGGATTACGAACCGAAATTTGCGAAACGCATGATGTCACGAACAAGTTCACTCCGACCGTCTCTCTCTCTCTCTCTCTCTCTCTCTCTCTCTCTCTCTCTCTCTCTCTCTCTCTCTCTCTCTCTCTCTCTCTCTCTATATATATATATATATATATATATATATATATATATATATATATATATATACAGTATATATATATATATACGTATATATATACAGTGAGCGAACATTGGTACAGCGGACGGTGTTTTTCTTTATATTTCGTAAAATTCTATATTAAAATGTCCCCAGAGAAGAAACAGAGAAAGCGTTTTTGTTGTTGTACAATTACTCCTGCCAGTAGCCGACACTGTGTATCAGACAGAGGGGACATTGAGTAAGAGAGAAGTAAGTTATTCTTTCGTGCAATTACACCTAAAAAATACAACGCTATTGAAATAAAGAAGGAAATAATAGAGAAATATGAGAGTTATTGTTGTTTCTGGTAGATACAATGTATTATGGTGTATGGTACAGCACACGTACTGTACTGAAATGTGATGTGTGTTTATGTACAGTACAGTACTACTGTGTATTGTTGTTTATTATTGTTTATCACAAGAATGGCTATTCTATATTTTAAGATTTAAGGGAAAATATACTTGTATTTATAACAAAAAAAGATCATTTAAGACATTAGAAAGGTTAGGTAAGGGGGTAGTTTGGTTTGGGAGGTCTGGCATGGATTAATTCTATTTACATTATTTCTTATGGGAAAAATAGGTTTAACTAACGAACACTTTGACTTAAGAACAGCCCTTCGGAACCAATTAAATTCGTAAGTCAGGGGTCTACTGTATATTTTTAGCATTTAGCAGACGCTTTTATCCAAAGCGACTTACACTACTGAGACAGTATATTGTCTAAGTAATCGAAGGTTAAGGACCTTGCTCAAGGGCCCAACAGTGGAAACCTGGCAGTGATGGGGTTTAAACCAGTGACCTTTTGTTAACTAGTCCAGTACCTTAACCACTAGGCTACAACTGTCTTATTCTTGTGACATAAATTGTGCATAAATTATGGAATGTTTTATTAAAGTTACATGCATGTGAGAGTAAATTGGGGTTATAGTTTGCATATTATCTACAGAATAGGTTTTACACTCAAATTTGTTGGGTAAGGTCACTGATTACAGTTGTGTATATTGCTATATTTAATTTTTATCTTGATTGTGGGATGGTTTCAATTCTTGGATAAATGGTTTTCTTTATGCTGTCTACTTTTTATTCAAGGACTGAAGTACCTATAGAGAAAATGGCAAGGAAATTTAAATCTAGGACCAAGGCTAAAAGTCAGAGTATAAAGCTCCATTGTTTGCTGGCGGGCACAAGAGTTTTATTTGGGAGTCGGAGATTATTTGCAGAAGTGGGGTCACCTGCATGGCTCAGCTGGCTAAGCAGGCTTACCTCAAGCAATCCTCTCAGCACACCCGCATGCTCTCTTTTCTTGAATCGAGTACTGTTTAGCACTGACTCTTATGGTCTAAAGAGAGTGTGTGTTCTGCTTCAAGGTTGGCATCATCTTGCACTACTCTTCTCTCTCCACCATGCTTTGGCTGGTGCTGACTGCCAGGAATACTTGTAAGGAAGTCTCCAAGGCACCACGTTTGCCCCAGGACAGGAATCCACAATCACAGCCCAGACACAAAGTCGCCTTGTTCAAGTAAGTGCTTATAGAAACAGCTTGTGATAGTAGCTTATATGTCAAATATTGCTTATTTTGGCTGTATATTTTGGTTGGAGCCCTATTCTCCTCTAAGCATTGCCATTGTGGCATAAACAATGTCATCGACACTGCTACCAACCCAAATAACATCTGGTCAGTGGGGGTCTTTTTTGATTTATACATGGGGTAAAAAGGGTAAGTGTACAGAGAAATAAACAAATAGAACAACAAAAGAAATAAATGCAATTCCATTTTTGCTTAAATATTTCCATGTTTACTTCACTTCATTTCAGAGTCAAATATCTTACTGTTCACTTTACATTGTTTGTTTGTTTGTTTATTAGGATTTTAACGTCATGTTTTACACTTTGGTTACATTCATGACAGGAACGGTAGTTACTCATTACACAAGGTTCATCAGTTCACACAAGGTTATATCGAACACAGTCATGGACAATTTAGTATCTCCAAGTGGGAGGAAACCGGGGCACCCGGAGTAAACCCATGCAGACACAGGGAGAACATGCAAACTACACACAGAAAGGACCCAGACTGCCCCACCTAGGGATCGAACCCAGGACCTTCTTGCGTTTACTTTACATTATGCAAAATTTGTCGTTCCTTTTGGCTCAAGTGTGCATTATAACGTAACATGTCATAATAAAAGAAGCGCGGAGCAAGCACGCCAATTAGGGCATGGCGCGCACAGTGTTTTGAACTTGTTTTGACCTGTTGGACAGTGAGATAGTGAACTCGTGAACAAGAAGAGCCTGTCCATTACTATTCAGGCATACTATTGTGTGTGCATTAAAACGTGACACGTCAAAATGAAAGAAGCGCGAATCAAGTACACCAATCAGACACGGCGCTTGTTTTGACCTGTTGGACACTGAGATGGGGAATCGAGTTAGCGACTCGAGTCCGAGTCAAACTTAATTTGCATACAAATAGACAGACTTGACTTGCAATTCATCCCTAATGACTCCCTACTTGACTCAGACTCGTCAAAAATGAACAAGGGAACAAGAAGAGCCTTTCCATTATTATTCAGGCCGAAGTTCCTGTTGTGATGATGGTACACAGTTACTTTGTGACATCATTTTATATTAATAAAAAAAAATTTAAAAAGAAAGCGCCTTTTCATTCGTGGTTGGTCTCGCAATTTGGCGTGCTCAAATGAATTGCTGCTTGCAACGAATGAGTTTTGATCTTTGGAGTTACCTGTTTTTAAGTTCTTAATTGTCCTTATTCTGTGGGAGATTGATTATAATACTGAACACTAGAGCAGTTTAATGTAAGTTGACGTTTTGTTTGTTTATTAAGCGTTTTAGCAACTTGTTATTTTAACCGTTGTGTATTGTTGTCTAAGAGCCACTACGCATTTTGTTCATTGTGCTTATTTTGTACTCTGAATGAAGCTGTAGCCCATTAATGTGCTGTAAACAGTATATACATACACACATAAACAGTATGTGTGTTTTGGTTTAGTGTGGGCTTGAGGACAAGTGCTTTCAGAAAAACATATTACAAATACCAAAGTAATTAGCTCTAACAGGTAGCATTACACATAGAATGGTTTTATTAGCTAATCGTCCCTGCCTGGCAGATGCTAATGGGTTGAACATTGTGCTGAGCAGAAACAATAACTGTTTTCCTCTTCTCTATTTTCTAAGTTGCATTCTCATTTTGTCCCTTTTTAACTTTGTTTTAGACTTTATCTTTTTGGTGGTGGGATTCCCCTCATCATTGTAGGGATCACAGCTGGCGTCAGCATGGACAACTATGGGAGCGGAGATGTTGCCCCTTAGTAAGTATTTTTAGTGTAGGAGCCTATTCACTTTTTCACTTACGATTTATCTGGTTGGAATACTTTGTTATAAAAATGCTAATCATGACTGGGGCACTGAATAGTGGGTAATGATGCTTGGAGAAGATAGCCAGCCAGTTGGGTTTGAATTAGGGCTGTCACACGATTAAATTTTTTAATCTAGATTAATCACGATTAAATAACCAAATTAATCATGATTAATCGACTGCAAAAATAACTAAGCAAAATTTGAAGTTATGCACATTTTTATTGCAAGAACACGTTTACCAATAAAAAATGAATACAATTATGATGAAATTATTCTACAATACAGATTTTTAGAAAGCCAACCAATGCCTAAATAGAGTTAACAGTTTTTCAGCCAGTTATTTAAAATGACAAGTCTGTTCACATTATCTGACGAAAGTGAGGATCTTTTCCTGTTCATGAACCATTTCTAGATGCAACACCAGTGGCGTAACTAGGAGCTCATGGACCCCAGTGCAATATACTGTATATATATACAGTGTATCACAAAAGTGAGTACACCCCTCACATTTCTGCAGATATTTAAGTATATCTTTTCATGGGACAACACTGACAAAATGACACTTTGACACAATGAAAAGTAGTCTGTGTGCAGCTTATATAACAGTGTAAATTTATTCTTCCCTCAAAATAACTCAATATACAGCCATTAATGTCTAAACCACCGGCAACAAAAGTGAGTACACCCCTAAGAGACTACACCCCTAAATGTCCAAATTGAGCACTGCTTGTCATTTTCCCTCCAAAATGTCATGTGATTTGTTAGTGTTACTAGGTCTCAGGTGTGCATAGGGAGAAGGTGTGTTCAATTTAGTAGTACAGCTCTCACACTCTCTCATACTGGTCACTGAAAGTTCCAACATCGCACCTCATGGCAAAGAACTCTCTGAGGATCTTAAAAGACGAATTGTTGCGCTACATGAAGATGGCCAAGGCTACAAGAAGATTGCCAACACCCTGAAACTGAGCTGCAGCACAGTGGCCAAGATCATCCAGCGTTTTAAAAGAGCAGGGTCCACTCAGAACAGACCTCGCGTTGGTCGTCCAAAGAAGCTGAGTGCACGTGCTCAGCGTCACATCCAACTGCTGTCTTTGAAAGATAGGCGCAGGAGTGCTGTCAGCATTGCTGCAGAGATTGAAAAGGTGGGGGGTCAGCCTGTCAGTGCTCAGACCATACGCCGCACACTACATCAAATTGGTCTGCATGGCTGTCACCCCAGAAGGAAGCCTCTTCTGAAGTCTCTACACAAGAAAGCCCGCAAACAGTTTGCTGAAGACATGTCAACAAAGGACATGGATTACTGGAACCATGTCCTATGGTCTGATGAGACCAAGATTAATTTGTTTGGTTCAGATGGTCTCGAGCATGTGTGGCGGCAATCAGGTGAGGAGTACAAAGATAAGTGTGTCATGCCTACAGTCAAGCATGGTGGTGGGAATGCCATGGTCTGGGGCTGCATGAGTGCAGCAGGTGTTGGGGAGTTACATTTCATTGAGGGACACATGAACTCCAATATGTACTGTGAAATACTGAAGCAGAGCATGATCCCCTCCCTCCGGAAACTGGGTCGCAGGGCAGTGTTCCAGCATGATAATGACCCCAAACACACCTCTAAGACAACCACTGCTTTATTGAATAGGCTGAGGGTAAAGGTGATGGACTGGCCAAGCATGTCTCCAGACCTAAACCCAATAGAACATCTTTGGGGCATCCTCAAGCGGAAGGTGGAGGAGCGCAAAGTCTCGAATATCCGCCAGCTCCGTGATGTCGTCATGGAGGAGTGGAAAAGCATTCCAGTGGCAACCTGTGAAGCTCTGGTAAACTCCATGCCCAGGAGAGTTAAGGCAGTTCTGGGAAATAATGGTGGCCACACAAAATATTGACACTTCAGGAACTTTCACTAAGGGGTGTACTCACTTTTGTTGCCGGTGGTTTAGACATTAATGGCTGTATATTGAGTTATTTTGAGGGAAGAATAAATTTACACTGTTATATAAGCTGCATACAGACTACTTTTCATTGTGTCAAAGTGTCATTTTGTCAGTGTTGTCCCATGAAAAGATATACTTAAATATCTGCAGAAATGTGAGGGGTGTACTCACTTTTGTGATACACTGTATATATATATACAGTGCCTTGCAAAAGTATTCAGCCCCCTTGAACTTTTCAACCTTTTGCCACATTTCAGGCTTTAAACATAAAGATATGAAATTGTAATTTTTTGTGAAGAATCAACAACAAGCGGGACACAATCGTGAAGTGGAACGAAATTTATTGGATATTTTAAACTTTTTTTAGAAATAAAAAACTGAAAAGTGGGGCGTGCAATATTATTCAGCCCCCTTGCGTTAATACTTTGTAGCGCCACCTTTTGCTGCGATTACAGCTGCAAGTCGCTTGGGGTATGTCTCTATTAGTTTTGCACATCGAGATACTGAAATTTTTGCCCATTCTTCCTTGCAAAACAGTTCGAGCTCAGTGAGGTTGGATGGAGAGCGTTTGTGAACAGCAGTTTTCAGCTCTTTCCACAGATTCTCGATGGGATTCAGGTCTGGACTTTGACTTGGCCATTTTAACACCTGGATAAGTTTATTTGTGAACCATTCTATTGTAGATTTTGCTTTATGTTTTGGATCATTGTCTTGTTGGAAGATAAATCTCCGTCCCAGTCTCAGGTCTTTTGCAGACTGCAACAGGTTTTCTTCCAGAATGGTCCTGTATTTGGCTCCATCCATCTTCCCATCAATTTTAACCATCTTCCCTGTCCCTGCTGAAGAAAAGCAGGCCCAAACCATGATGCTGCCACCACCATGTTTGACAGTGGGGATGGTGTGTTCAGGGTGATGAGCTGTGTTGCTTTTATGCCAAACATAACGTTTTGCGTTGTGGCCAAAAAGTTCGATTTTGGTTTCATCTGACCAGAGCACCTTCTTCCACATGCTTGGTGTGTCTCCCAGGTGACTTTTTATAGATATCTTTGAGAAATGGCTTTCTTCTTGCCACTCTTCCATAAAGGCCAGATTTGTGCAGTGTACGACTGATTGTTGTCCTATGGACAGATTCTCCCACCTCAGCTGTAGATCTCTGCAGTTCATTCAGAGTGATCATGGGCCTCTTGGCTGCATCTCTGATCAGTCTTCTCCTTGTTTGAGCTGAAAGTTTAGAGGGACGGCCGGGTCTTGGTAGATTTGCAGTGGTCTGATACTCCCTTCATTTCAATATGATCGCTTGCACAGTGCTCCTTGAGATGTTTAAAGCTTGGGAAATCTTTTTGTATCCAAATTCGGCTTTAAACTTCTCCACAACAGTATCTCGGACCTGCCTGGTGTGTTTCTTGGTCTTCATGATGCTCTCTGCGCTTTAAACAGAACTCTGAGACTATCACAGAGCAGGTGCATTTATACGGAGACTTGATTACACACAGGTGGATTCTATTGATCACCATCAGTCATTTAGGTCAACATTGGATCATTCAGAGATCCTCACTGAACTTCTGGAGTGAGTTTGCTGCACTGAAAGTAAAGGGGCTGAATAATATTGCACGCCCCACTTTTCAGGTTTTTATTTCTAAAAAAAGTTTAAAATATCCAATAAATTTCGTTCCACTTCACAATTGTGTCGCACTTGTTATTGATTCTTCACAAAAAATTACAATTTCATATCTTTATGTTTAAAGCCTGAAATGTGGCAAAAGGTTGAAAAGTTCAAGGGGGCTGAATACTTTTGCAAGGCACTGTATATACAGTATATATATTATATACACCAGCCCCCCCCTGTAGTTACGCCCCTGTGCAACACGTATAACGTCATGTGGACCCACATCGTTAACTATGTTAAAGCGTCTACAGTCCATTGCGATCCATTTAACACCAGTGTTTGTAATGTTCCCATGACATGTACAGTTCATGCGCTTTCCATCCAGATTCCTCTTAAATTAAGCTGTCTGAGCTCATTTAGCCTGTAACGTGTATTCGTGCGCGCAGATGCCTGACGAGCCAAAGGCATGGTTTGATCAAAGATGATATTGAAGCATCGATTAATAACTGTCATTTTGTCTAGTGATGATTTCTCACGCTTTTTGAAAACAAAAATTATTTTTTAAAAACACGCTATATTTCACAATATGTAGCAGCAGCAGCAGCTCGAGTAATTTGTAACTCATGACCGCAAACTGGAAAAAGACCTGTGTTATCGTTACACAGTATAAACACAATGTTACTGTGTTAAAGCAGCGCAAATTACCACAGAGACACATGTTTACATGGCACAAACACAGCCCAATAAAACATTGTTTGATAAAAAATTTTAATCTCGATTAATTTACTTAATCGCGATAAAAATTTTAACGCATTAATCGCGTTAATTAACGCAATTAACGACAGCCCTAGTTTTAATATTTTTTCAAATTAGCAATGCTGTTGTTTGAGTTGTGTTCATGCTTTAACTTAGTTGGCAGTAAATAGGTTCACACAGATGTTGCAGATTTGGCAGGAAACATCTTAGTTAAGAAAAACACATGATAGTGTAGTTGGTTAAAGAAAAGTGGTGGCTTTATTGACTAAGCTGATATTTCTGTCATTCTCTTTACCTCTGATGAAGTTGTTGGATGGCATGGGAACCAAGTCTCGGAGGCTTCTATGGGCCTGTTGCCTTTTTGGTTCTGTTGATGTGCATCTACTTCCTGTGCACCTTTGCGCAGTTGAAACGGCACCCGGAGCGTAAGTACGAGCTAAAAGCAATGACTGAGGAGCAGCAGCGTCTGGCTACAGCGGAAATCGGCCACTGCCATGCTGCCAGTGGAGAGCCTGGAGAACACAACGATCATTCAGGCTGTACAGTCATTACTGCCTCTATGCTGGCCAACGAGCACTCCTTTAAGGCCCAGCTACGGGCCACCGCCTTCACCCTCTTCCTCTTCCTGGCCACGTGGGCCTTTGGGGCACTGGCTGTGTCCCAGGGTCACTTCCTGGACATGATCTTTAGCTGCTTGTATGGGGCATTCTCAGTAACATTGGGGTTGTTTCTTCTTATTCAGCACTGTGCTAAACGAGATGATGTATGGCACCGCTGGTGGGCCTGCTGCCCCTCGAAACGAAAAGTGGATGTAAACGGAGAGGCAGGAGGCAGCACTCAAGTAGAGAGTAAGACAGAATTTGAGGTAGAGCCAGCTTGCTCAACTAAAGCCTTATTGTCCCCTCAACTCCACACCCAATCACCTCACTGTAGTCTGAGCTCCCTGCCCTCTGGACAGATCCCTGTGAGCCCCTACTGCACCACTTTGCACTGCTCTTCCCCTATGCTGGGCGGCTGCCCCCGTCCCCAGTCCCTCCCTGACGAGCTGCCTCGTCCTGCCCTGCCCCTCCAAAGCTGTCTGAAGGACAGGACTAAATCACGCTCATTCAGTCGACCACGACCCTGTCTCAGGGACTACCACATGACTTCAACCAGCTTGGATGGAAGTGTGCACAGCTCCCACCTAGACAGCCCTCACAGTGTGCACCTGGACAATCCTCTTGCTTGCCATACCTCACACCTGGAGAGCCAGCTATCCTGTCATAGCCCTCATCCAGATAACCAGCTGCGCTGTACCAGCCCTAATATCCAGTTGGAAACTCTAGCATCTCACAACCTGCATGATGGCCTGTGCTGCCATGGAACACACCTGGACAGCTCGCTGCCGTGTCATGAAGGGCACACCTGTCATAGACACATGTGCAGTGCCAAAGTAGACATCTTCTCCAGTTACTGCTGCCCCAAAACAGACTCTTTTCCCAATGTTTCCATCGCCAAGGATGCCAGCACTGGTTCCCTGATGTACAGTGGGACTAAAACAGCTACCAAAAAGGAGGATATTATGCTGCACCTGGAAATCCCACCTCCAAGAGCCTCTGTGTCAAGCTCTACCGCCACTCTCAGCAGAAAGGGTTCTCAAAGCCGGAGAGAGACAGTAAGTCGCAGTGACGGCCAGCAGGAGGACTACACATTTAACCCTGATTCTACAGGTAACATCAGAACTGGGCCATGGAAAAATGAAACCACTGTGTAGCTTTTAAGCACCCTGCACCCCTTCCAAATAAACTGTTACTAAACTACTGTGTAGTCCCAGGGCTGTTACCCAAATAACCTCTGAACAAAACTACTGTGTAGTGCATCTGACATGATTCTCACCTTCATACTTCCCTAACATTCTTTTTCTCATTGATTGGGATTCCATTACTTCCATTACTCAGACATCTGTGTTTACTTAATTCCCTGTTTTTGTCATAAAAATGCTCCCAACCTACACAAAAAGAACATGTTTTGCCCTATATAAAAAGTTGTGTTTCACCCTATATTGTATATGATCTGTTTTATGGTAGGGTTACCCACTGTGCAACCATTTCAGTGTGTGTGACTGTATGTGAATGCATGTGTGTATAATTTAAAATGGTTCATCCTTTTTTAAGTGTTGCAAACTACCAAAGAAAACACCAGTATTATTTCATAAATTTAGACTCTTACTTCATTGTACTTTTTAATAATACAGTGCTATGAAAAGCTATTTTCCCCTCACCTGATATGGTCTATTTTGATTAATTCCAACTAATATTAATAAGATGAATGGGTAAAGCCGCTCAGGTGGCGCAGCGGTAAAATACGCTAGCACACCAGAGCTGGGTTTTCGAATACATAGTATCGAATCTCAGCTCTGCCATCCGGCTGCATGAACAACGATTGGCTGTTGTTTATAGGGTTAGGGGCAACTGGTGCAATTACGACCCCTGCTGGCTGATTGATGGCGCTTACACAGGGCTGAGGAATAATGCTGATCAGGGTGTGGCTCTCCGTGGACAGTGCTGGTATATATGGTATATGAACTCGACTCGTGCAGGTGAAAAATGCAGTCTGTACTGAGCATGTGTCGGAGGGGGCGTGTGTCAGTTGAAAAGCGTCCTCAGTCAGCAGTGGAGGGTTGAATCAGTGGAGGATGCAATCGGGGTAATTGGACACGACTAGATTAGGGGAAAATTGGGGGGGAAAGGTTGGAAAGAATAGAAAATTAAAATTTAAAAAATAAGATGAATGAGTAAACTTAAAATTCAGTTTTTAATTAATTAATTTCATTTATTGAATCAAAAGATTTATTCAAAGCCTATTTACCCATGTAAAAAAAAGTAATTGCCCCACTAAACCTAATAACTGGGTTTGCCACCCTTGGCAGTAACATCTGAAATAATTAGTAATAACCTCTGAAGAGTTTTCTACATCACTGTGAATGTAACAGCTGTAACGGCTAAGATGCGACTTAAGTCAGGACTTTGACTCGGCCACTCCAAAACCTTAATTTTGTTTCATTTAAGACATTCAGCAGTAGACTTTGGATCATTGTCCTGCTGCATAACCCAGCTGCACAATCTAGAAGCACTAAGCTTCAGGATTTTCTGATAAACAATTCATGATTCCATCACTTGAGAAGTCAGCTAGGTCCTGCAGAAGTAAAGCTGCCCCAGACCATCTTACTATCACCACCATCTTTGACTGTTGGGATGGGTATGGGTTTGGAAATAATGGCTCTCATTGTGGTTCATTAAAGTCCTAGAGCCCTAACAATGGTTTTGCAACCTTTTCCAAGTTGACTTCCAGGTAGATTTCAATTACTTTGTTCCACATATGTATTTGAAACTCTTTAGAACAACGTATCATGTGCTGCTTTTTAAGACCTTATAGTGTGCTTGACATTGCCAGGCAGTTTCTATTTAAGTGATATTTAATATTTAGATTCAACAGGTCTGTGTGTGGTCCAGGAAGGGCATCCGGCGTTTGTTCGAGATCTGGTGTGTGGCTATCCCAGCAGACAGAAAAAAAAAAAAGCACATTTTAATTAGATTTGTGCACTATGTTTCAAAAATGTTGGGACAGCGCTTGTGTTCCGCTGTTACATCATCTCGTTTCACAATATTTTGTAATTGTTTGCAATTGTATTTGTGAATTAATTGCAATTGTAGATGTGAAAATGTAATTTCAACCTTGCTTGATAAAAAATGAACAGAAAAACTTCATGCTGTATATTGTGCTTCCTAATGCACCACATTTTAATTGGGAAACATGTATTTTCTTTCTAAAACAAGCAGGAACATCTCTTAAAAAGAAGCTGTCTTGCAAATTGACCCCTTAGACTACACAGATGTGTATACCAGACCATGGCAGATGATGTCTTTTATATTTTGTGTTGGTAACAGATGGGATGCTCCTCTGTCTCATTGGCTCGGAGAACATGACATTCATTATTTCAGAAAGCTGTTTAAAGGTGGGAGGTCAAAATCATTTAATATTGGTTTACCCTTTATGCTCAGTTTCTTTGAGTCATAATGTTAGTCATTATATGGTTAAATACATGTTACATGAAATTATTTGCAACACTTTTAGAGAATGACTATATATACACATAGTAACATGCATTATTGTGTGTACATAATGTAATAATTGTAATAATTACAAATGTATGATCAATGACCATACCAGCACTGTCGAATTATGTACATATTGACATAAACACAAACTGTGAATCTTTTGGAGTAAATACAAAGTATGTCAAATGCTTTGCCAAAATGCCCAATACATATCCCACAGTAAGTCAACAGTTCTCAATATGGTGGTAAACATATAATTAATAGAGATAATCTTGCAGCAACATGTATTACCATTAAGTATCATTAAATCCTGTTTTCTGTATAACAGCTAAACAAATACGTCTTCTGCTGGTTGCCATAGTAACAGGTAATAAAAATATGTACCAAACAAAGATGCCGCACATAGTGTTTTCCTGCTGCCTATGAGGTCTATCTATCCAAATCCATGGCCTTATTGAGTCTATCAGTTAAACGTTGATTTGAAGTTTTATGTTGCACTGTCATTTTACTGTAACCACGTGTGCGTGAGGGAATAGACTTTAATATATCAAGATGTTAAACATCTGCACTTTTAAATTCTTTAAATCTAGAGTATTTACTTTCCAAAGAGTAGCTACATTCCTAATGACTTAACATTCACAACATACAGTATTTTCTTTTTTTTAATTATAATTCTCAATGCAACTTACACCGATCAGACATAACCTTATGACCACCTCCTTGTTTCAACACTCACTGTCCATTTTATCAGCTCCACTTACCATATAGAAGCACTTTGTAGTTCTACAATTACTGACTGTAGTCCATCTGTTTCTCTGCATGCTTTGTTAGCCCCCTTTCATGCTGTTCTTCAATGGTCAGGACCCCCACAGGACCACTACAGAGCAGGTATTATTTAGGTGGTGGATCATTCTCAGCACTGCAGTGACAGTGACGTGGTGGTGGTGTGTTAGTGTGTGTTGTGTTGGTATGAGTCAGAATCAGACACAGCAGCACTGCTGGAGTTTTTAAATACCGTATCCACTCACTGTCCACTCTATTAGACACTCCTACCTAGTTGGTTCACCTTGTAGATGTAAAGTCAGATCAGAGAGACGATCACTCATTTATTGCTGCTGTATGAGTTGGTCATCTTCTAGACGTTCATCAGTGGTCACAGAACGCTGCCCATGGGGTGCTGTTGGCTGGATATTTTTGGTTGGTGGACTATTCTCAGTCCAGCAGCGACAGAGAGGTGTTTAAAAACTCATACCAGCACAACACACAATGTCAGTGTCACTGCAGTGCTGAGAATGATCCACAACCCAAATAATACCTGCTCTGTAGTGGCCCTGGGAGAGTCCTGACCATTGAAGAACAGCATGAAAGGGGGCTAACAAAGCATGCAGAGAAATAAATGGACTACAGTCAGTAATTGTAGAACTACAAAGTTCTTCTATATGGTAAGTGGAGCTGATAAAATGGACAATGAGTGTAGAAACAAGGAGGTGGTTTTAATGTTATGGCTGATCAGTGTATATTTCGTGTTTTATGATAAGGATGCCAATAAAATGAACTCGTCAGTTTCAATTTATGTTAAATAATTCTAACTAGTTCATATGTTTTTTGGTTGTGTGTCTTATGGAGCTCAGGGATCATTTTTGTTGCATTTTACCAATGAACATGCACAAATTATTATACTATAAAGGGCATACAATTGGGTCCTGGTACTTTTTGTGTCACTAAAAAGAAAGCATGAATATGTTGTTTTGATATACAGTTGGAAGAGTTGGAAGGCTTGCTGCATAAATGATAAATTCTGTATAAATTCAGTAAAAAAATTTTTGCTGTTGGAACTATTATGTATCTAATAACGTTTGGGTTCATGTCTTGTTGCATTATCTGACTTCTATAAAGCTTCAAGTGACACCTTACCCTAATTTTAAAACCATTATTTTTTTCTGTGGTTTAAACCAATATCTTTGCTGTGTTGTTTCATACATTTGACTAGGGCTGGGCGGTATGATGATACAGTACCATCTTTGATTCCTCATACTGTATGGATTTTTCAAATACTGCCATACCGTAACATAATTAATACAACAGCTGTAGGCTTCAGTAAGCAGCAGATCATATAATATTCCTCTATAGACAGTCGAGAAAGAAGCTTTCAGAGCAATAATTAGAACAGTGGATTCCGGGTATGTCTTACGGGGCGAAAATACTTGGTCAGTTGCTAAACCAACATTATAAGCGACCTGGAAGCGGAGATATATAAAGTTGTCCACTTTTCTACAGACCAGTGGTCAAGTTGTACAGTGGAGTTTGCAAACGTTTTATTTGTTAAGGGTAATTGTACAATACTTAATTATTAAATAAACAATAAAAAATGCATTTATTGCAACTGTTTCACTCGTACTGATTCCATCTTATATTGTATCATTTTGTGGGGCCAAGCAAAGCTTGTAGTACTCAAAACCAGGGGCGGCTCGTTCCTTAAGGCGATCGGGCGACGCACCACCAAAGGGCGAAAGGGAAGAAATTTTTCTATCACATTCAACCAGTGTTAAACTAGCTGTGACTGTTCTGGACAGTCTGTCTTGCCTCTGAATATTGTAGTCCAATCAGCGTCGAGTTGTGTTCTGTACAGTACCGCCCTTTTTTGGGGCGATTTCAGTCCGATTGAAAATCGCCCTGGATTGCTCTCATAGACTCTCATATTAAGGCACTTTTTTTCAAACTGTAGGCACTGCAATACAATCTGTATGGGTTCCGGGAGGGCTCGCACTTACGTGCTTGCGTCACACGTAACCTGGTGTAGCGATCTCGTCACCATTACCTCAGTTCGGAGCAACTTCATCGTGTCATTAAGGGAAATGCCATTCAGTCGTCGTAGTAATCAGGATAAATTAGCAATTTAAGAATTAGGGCCACCCAGACCAAATTTAAATATCAAGCATCTACAAAGGGGGGAAAATCATATAAGTTACAAGTAAATTACAAGTAAGTAATGTAATTTTTAAATTGTGAATTGTGATTGCACTTATTGTATCTCCCCAATTGTTTAATTGTACTTCTTTATTCATTGCACATCAGCCCCGATGCCAATCTTTATTCTGGATCTGCTGCACCTAAAATAAAATGCTATCTGATGAAGACAGCATTAAATTGTTAGTGTGAAGACTTTACTTAATTTTATGATTGATGGTAAAGCTGGTCTCTCTCCATGTTCAAAGTTATTTGTGAAGGCAAACTGAGAAATGACTTAAGATGTTAATTATTTAAGCTTTAATTTACCCATTGAATGGGTCACCTTGGCCATCATCGCAACAATTGCCCCCCAATTGGGCAGGAGCCGCCACTGCTCAAAACCTTCTTTATATACATGGTGAAATTACAACATTTTATGTTCTATGTACTTATGACAGTAAAATAAGCCTTAGACATATAAAAAGTCCCAGTAATACAAAAAAAAAATACAGTGAAACTGCCAGAATATTAAAAAATACCATAATACAAATTTTTGCTTATGTCGCCCAGCCCTACATGTGACTTATAAACAGAGCATTTGTAAATGCCTATTTGTTACAATTGGATTTTCAGAACCTTTTACTGTCTGTTGTGTTGTTGGTTGTATGATCTTTTCACAATGCCCCCTTGTAGCGACAGTACAAAATTTAATTAATTTCTGTGCAATTTGTCTTACTGTAAATTGATAAACATGTCTTTAGAATTGCTTTTTAAGTCCAACTACAACTTCTGCAGTCCTCCCACACTCACTATATGCTTGTTTGAATTCTTACTATTTATTCATAAACTTGTGTTTATTGAGTACAGTACAGGCCAAAAGTTTGGACACACCAGGAAAAAGTTTGGACACACCTTCTCTTCAATGTTTTTTCTTGATTATTTTTATTTTCTACATTGTAAATTAATACTGAAGACATCCAAACTATGAAGAATTATGTAGTGAACCAAAAAGTGTTAAACAAACCAGAATATGTTTTATATTTTACCAACTCTACCTCTGCACAACCCAACTGATGGTCTCAAACACATTAAAAAAGCAACAAATTACAAAAATTCACTCTAGACAAGGCACAAACATTCATTGAAAACCATTCCAGGTGGAAACCTAATAAAGCTGGTTGAGAAAATTTCAAAGAGTGTGCAAATCTGTCATTAAAGCAAAATATAGCTACTTTGAAGAATCTAAAATATAAAACATATTCTGGTTTGTTTAACACTTTTTTGTTTACTACATAATTCCATATGTGTTCCTTCATAGTTTGGATGTCTTTAGTATTAATCTACAATGTAGAAAATTAAAAAAAAATTAAGAAAAACCACAGGAATGAGAAGGTGTGTCCAAACTTTTGGCCTGTACTGTATATGAAGAAAATGTGTTTGGCACATGTTATAAATACAGAGCAATTTGAAAATTTGTTTCGTTTCAAGCACTGTGTACAAGTATAGACCTTTTTTGAGATTCAGTATATGCATGCTTTTTAGGGCAAGGCATATATCCATGCCCAAGGTTGTCCAAACTATGCCATCACCATGTCATTTACCGTTATTTGTTCAAAAGGGGGGAGGGGTGAATAAATATATTTACATGCATTTTGTTTTATGTGTCAGATGGTGTGCAAAGTCCCTGTCCTGATTTTTTTTCTGATTTTGCATATTTAATACCTAGTTCATGCTACACGACTTTTGCCCTGATTGTCGCTTGCCGTCTGGTCGGTGCTAGATTTGCCGGCTCGGGAGCAACTCGGCGTTTGCTCGGCGATCGAAACACGGCTCTCAACCGCTATGTGTGAACTACTCAACAACTCTATCCGAGTGGCGATTTCTAACATGTGAGATATCTGAATCTGAGTTGCCCGACTGGCAATGAGCGCCATGTCGAACAGCCAGTGAGAACGCAAGATACGGTGTGAGGGGAAACACAGGGGAGGTGTTGTAAAAAGGTGGGACAGGGGCTTAATATAGTTTATATCAGAATATATCAGCATACACACAAGTTTTACAGTATTTCTGACCTTATCGTTCTCTACAAAACATAACACCAACGCTGCATTGCAAAAAATATTTATTAACTTCCAACTCACTATGGAACAATTCATGCTATTCACGTTGCCAAATCCACTCAGATTCATGAATATTTTCTCCTTGATTTTACACTGCACATCAGCGCACAAACTTTGATCGCTCACTACTTGTTGACATGCAATTTTGGACGTGGTGTCATTAAACCCTTCGTCACTTCTCGTGTTTGTTTTCATGACAAAACGTAGTTTGGGAGACCAGAGAAGCTCGTCTGCGATTCCAGTTGGTGATAGGTGGTGTATTGTGAAACCCCCTATCGCCGATCAGTCGTGTAGTGTGAAAGCCACACCGACTTGAAAGACTCCCGATTACAAGAGATCTAGTCGTGTAGTGTGAACTGTACAGCGACCTGACGACTTGGAAAGTTGTGTAGTGTGAACTTGGCATTAGCTGAAAGATCCTTATACATAATGTAATATCAAAGGTCCTGTCTCAGCATCTCAATATGGTTCAAGTTAGCACTTGACTAGACACTAAAACTGACACATTTGTGTAACCCAAAATCTATTCTTTTTAGCCACTCAGAGGTGGGCTTACTCTTAGCTTTGGATCGTTGTCTTGTTGTATAACCTAATTGGGCTTAAGCTTCAGATCATTATATGATAGGACATTCTCCAAAGGACTTTTCTGGTAAAAAAAAAAACAACAACCCATAAACAAACCATCACATTACTACAACGTTTGGTAAGATGTTCTTATTGTACAATGCTTTGTTAGCTTTATGCTAGTATGAAGCAGGACCCATGCCTTCCAAGATATTCCAAAAGTTCCTAAAGTTCTTATTAGTCCCTGAAGGCATGATTTATTTTAACTGTGGTTTGCAGGAGTCTCAAAGTAATAAATATTAAAATAACTTTATGACTTGCTGAAATTTGGTTGTTATGACCTATTTGCCTGCCTACACTACCTGCTTCACAGTGATAAAAAGATTCTTTTTGTTTGATGTTCAGACTCAATGGGACACTAATCAGTTATTCTTGTTTATTCAGGTTCTGTCTTGTATCAAATGTTTTTGAATATTTAAAGTAATTAAGTGTAAATTTTGCCAAAAAGATGGTTTTTTTTCATTGCACTCTACACCCATGTCTTTTTTAAATGGACAAGAAGGTCATAGATATAAGATTTGTGCTGTGACCAAACCCAAAGTCTGATGTTTCTGTCACTATTTCCAATAAATGTATTTTAACACCATGAGTAATTTACCCTCATTTTATACACAATTCCTTAGCTAATACATTGAGCATTAAAGATTAAAGGTCAGTCTTTATCGTAACCATGTCATGTAGGGATGTAACGATGCACCACAAGACAGTTAAAAATCGATTCCCATGTGTAACGATTCAAATCGGTTTACATGTATAATGAATCGATATTCACTTTAAACAGCAGAGGGCACTGGCGCTATTCACCTCGCCTGGTTGACGTCACTGGCGCTATACGCCTGGTTGCCAAATTGGGCTTAATTCAAAATTGTTTTGCATAGTTTGTACCTACCTCAGAAATAAAAGGGCATTCATTATTTAGATAAATAAAAGATAAGCACAAATACAGTATTTTCTTTTCTTTTTTATGAGAAATAATAAAAGGAAACTTTGTCATAATTTGTCTTCAATTTCAGTTTAAAAAATCGGGAAAAAATCCTATCGTGAACCCAGTATCGTGAATCGCATCGCATCGTGGGTAGAGTGTATCGTTACATCCCTAATGTCATGTTATGATGTGACATGAATGTAATTGTGCTGAGACTTATTCAGCCCTGAATTGAAAGCTGAGACAAAGCCTTGGCTTTTTGTGTGTGTGTGACTATCACTGCTGCTTGTTCTTGCTCTTGTTGACAGCTTGCTGGGCTGCAGGGTTTGGATGATTCTTTATTTATCAATTGCTTCCATACTGCGCCTGATCCCTTCTTATGCATTCTGTTGTCAAGGATTTTAGCATCAGCCAGCCTGGTGCAGCACAATTCAAGAAAGGATGATTAATGGTCTGCCTCATTCTAGCTGGCATCTCTGGAATGCCTGCGATTTTTTTCGCCTGCAAAGTCACCGTGTTAATAAAGATCAATATTTAATACTGAATCTTTTCTCGGACACTTGGTAGAACAGCTTTTGTTCAGCTGAAGACATTGAAGTAGTTTCTGGATAAGCATATATTGGATTTAGTTATTGCAAATCAAGGAGAAAATGGGTTTGAGATAGAAATCCTTTTTTTAAATGTACATTTAAAAGAGGAGAAATTCACTGGGATGAACTAGCATTGGGTGCTGTCCTTAAAATGTACCATGAAGATGAGAGCTTTCACTTTGCATCATGTCAGGACTGCAGGGACTGGTTCACCTCAGCTCTATCTCTCTCTCTGACTGAACACTGTTGGGACAGGCTGCAGGCAATAAATTATTAACCGAGATATGCTAAGAGGCCAGCATTATGTAGATGCCCTCCTAGTAGATCCTGCTATTTCAGCCACACCCACTACTAACATGATTACAATCAAGCATACAAAGATGCAATGTCAGTTGGCAGAAATTGGCTGCAGAATGGTTTGCTGAATTTGTAGCAAGGTAAGTGCTGCTTATTGTGTCAAACATCTGAACAAAATATATGGCTTGAAGAACAAGACAACAGTTGGATCAGTGTAAAATCATCTGTCACTGGTCACAACACTCAAAATGTCTTCGCAACAGCTGTTCATTACAAGCTTAATGAATGGGATTCTTCAGGGCTGACTACTACACACAAGCAAAAGTCAAATCATGAAAAGTTGGGACTGTACACCGATCAGCCATAACATTAAAACCACCTCCTTGTTTCTACACTCACTGTCCATTTTATCAGCTCCACCTACCATATAGAAACACTTTGTAGTTCTACAATTACTGACTGTAGTCCATCTGTTTCTTTACATACCTTTTTAGCCAGTTTTCACCCTGTTCTTCAATGGTCAGGACCACCACAGAGCAGGTATTTTTTTGGGTGATGGATCATTCTCAGCACTGCAGTAACACTGACATGGTGGTGGTGTGAGTGGATCAGACACAGCAGCACTGCTGGAGTTTTTTTAATACCGTGTCCACTCACTGTCCACTCTATTAGACACTCCTACCTAATTGGTCCACCTTGTAGATGTAAAGTCAGAGACGATCGCTCATCTATTGCTGCTGTTTGAGTTGGTCATCTTCTAGACCTTCATCAGTGGTCACAGGACGCTGACTGGTTGATTGGTTGGTGGACTATTCTCAGTCCAGCAGTGACAGTGTTTAAAAACTCCATCAGTGCTGCTGTGTCTGATCCACTCAAACCAGCACAACACACACTTAACACACCACCACCATGCTAGTGTCATTGCAGTGCTGAGAATGATCCACCACCCAAATCCTGACCATTTAAGAACAGGGTGAAAGCAGGCTAAAAAAGTATGTAGAGAAACAGATGGACTACAGTCAGTAATTGTAGAACTACAAAGTGCTTCTATATGGTAAGTGGAGCCGATTAAATGGACAGTGAGTGTAGAAACAAGGAGGTGGTTTTAATGTTATGGCTGATCGGTGTACAGTGTATCACAAAAGTGAGTACACCCCTCACATTTCTGCAAATATTTTATTATATCTTTTCATGGGACAACACTATAGACATGAAACTTGGATATAAGTTAGAGTAGTCAGTGTACAACTTGTATAGCAGTGTAGATTTACTGTCTTCTGAAAATAACTCAACACACAGCCATTAATGTCTAAATGGCTGGCAACATAAGTGAGTACACCCCACAGTGAACATGTCCAAATTGTGCCCAAAGTGTCAATATTTTGTGTGACCACCATTATTATCCAGCACTGCCTTAACCCTCCTGGGCATGGAATTCACCAGAGCTGCACAGGTTGCTACTGGAATCCTCTTCCACTCCTCCATGATGACATCACGGAGCTGGTGGATGTTAGACACCTTGAACTCCTCCACCTTCCACTTGAGGATGCGCCACAGGTGCTCAATTGGGTTTAGTCCATCACCTTTACATTCAGCTTCCTCAGCAAGGCAGTTGTCATCTTGGAGGTTGTGTTTGGGGTCGTTATCCTGTTGGAAAACTGCCATCAGTTTTCGAAGGGAGGGGATCATGCTCTGTTTCAGAATGTCACAGTACATGTTGGAATTCATGTTTCCCTCAATGAACTGCAGCTCCCCAGTGCCAGCAACACTCATGCAGCCCAAAACCATGATGCTACCACCACCATGCTTGACTGTAGGCAAGATACAGTTGTCTTGGTACTTCTCACCAGGACGCCGCCACACATGCTGGACACCATCTGAGCCAAACAAGTTTATCTTGGTCTCGTCAGACCACAGGGCATTCCAGTAATCCATGTTCTTGGACTGCTTGTCTTCAGCAAACTGTTTGCGGGCTTTCTTGTGCGTCAGCTTCCTTCTGGGATGACGACCATGCAGACCGAGTTGATGCAGTGTGCGGCGTATGGTCTGAGCACTGACAGGCTGACCTCCCACGTCTTCAACCTCTGCAGCAATGCTGGCAGCACTCATGTGTCTATTTTTTAAAGCCAACCTCTGGATATGACGCCGAACACGTGGACTCAACTTCTTTGGTCGACCCTGGCGAAGCCTGTTCCGAGTGGAACCTGTCCTGGAAAACCGCTGTATGACCTTGGCCACCATGCTGTAGCTCAGTTTCAGGGTGTTAGCAATCTTCTTATAGCCCAGGCCATCTTTGTGGAGAGCAACAATTCTATTTCTCACATCCTCAGAGAGTTCTTTGCCATGAGGTGCCATGTTGAATATCCAGTGGCAAGTATGACAGAATTGTACCCAAAACACCAAATTTAACAGCCCTGCTCCCCATTTACACCTGGGACCTTGACACATGACACCAGGGAAGGACAACGACACATTTGGGCACAATTTGGACATGTTCACTGTGGGGTGTACTCACTTATGTTGCCAGCTATTTAGACATTAATGGCTGTGTGTTGAGTTATTTTCAGAAGACAGTAAATCTACACTGCTATACAAGTTGTACACTGACTACTCTAAGTTATATCCAAGTTTCACGTCTATAGTGTTGTCCCATGAAAAGATATAATAAAATATTTGCAGAAATGTGAGGGGTGTACTCACTTTTGTGATACACTGTATATGCAATGTAAAAAAGTGTTTTTAGTACACAAAAGCACAGTGGCTATTTCTGATGTTTACAGTGCAATAGTGAATCCTATCGTGGATTCAAAATCTTCAGATGTGAGGTGAGTCTGAAGCCTACCTTGCTACAGACAGAATAAGCCAGCTATGGACAGTCAAGGGATCCATACAGCTTCAGGACACCATGTTAGGTCAGCACAAACATACTGGGCCATTTGTAGGTCCAGGCCCAGACTGTAGTACCAGCATCTGAGCATACAAGCAGGCCAGTGGGTAGACGACTCCTACTTCTGTGGACCCCCCCCACCACAACACACAGACAACCATTCACCATCTTGAACCCCATCTGCCAGCTCCTGAAAGGTATGATATTTGCCAGAATTTTTTTTATGTACTCAAGCATGGTTGTATTGCAAAGATTTAGCTGAAGCAGTTGGCCAGACTGACTAATGAAGATGTACATTTAGCTTTGTACATTTAGTTTGTACATTTAGCTTTTACATTGCCATTTAAGTATAATGTGTTTTAAAAATGGTCCATTATTTTATACAATTAGAGACTACATACAATAGGTGACATAGTGTGTGAGTGTAATAATAAATTGCAAATCAGTTTTAGCAGATTGACCTTAACTGTGGTCTGTTGTGTATATATGATTTACTAGAGTTGCCTGTTATATTTGTTAACATATAATCATTAGCTATAATAATAATTTGGCTAAAATTAACAAAGCTATATTGAAATATATTTGTAGTTTACATAGCTGTTGAAAATTTAAGCCAACAAAAAAATTAGCCTATAATCTCCCAACCACAATAGACTAAATTGAGAATTAGTATAGTTATGCATGACTGGAAGGTGTGTCAAAAAGCAGTGGTACTCTTGGTACTAAGATAAATTGGTAAATGCAGGTTTTTATACCAACTAGCCACAAGCTTTACCTGATACAACCAATCAGTGATTTAAAGGTCAAGACCAACTGATTAAATACACAGATCAGCCATAACATTAAAACCACCTCCTTGTTTCTACACTCACTGTCCATTTTATCATGTAGTTCTACAATTACTGACTGTAGTCCATCTATTTCTCTACATAATTTTAGCCTGCTTTCACCCTGTTCTTCAATTGTCAGGACCGCCACAGAACCACCACAGAGCAGGTATTATTTAGGTGGTGGATGATCTCAGCACTGCAGTGACAATGACATGGTGGTGGTGTATACCATGTCCACTCACTGTCCACTCTATTAGACACTCCTACCTTGGTTGGTCCACCTTGTAGATGTAAAGTCAGAGACACTTATCTATTGCTGCTGTTTGAGTTGGTCATCTTTAGACCTTCATCAGCAGTCACAAGACGCTGCCCACCGGGCGCTGTTGGCTGGATATTTTTAGTTGGTGGACTATTCTCAGTCCAGCAGTGACAGTGAGGTGTTTAAAAACTCCATCAGCGCTGCTGTGTCTGATCCACTCATACCAGCACAACACACACTAACACACCACCACCATGTCAGTGTCACTGCAGTGCTGAGAATGATCCACCACCCAAATAATACCTGCTCTGTAGTGGTCCTGACCATTGAAGAACAGCATGAAAGATGGACTACAGTCAGTAATTGTAGAACTACAAAGTTCTTCTATATGGCAAGTGAAGCCGATAAAATGGACAATGTGTTTAGAAACAAGGAGGTGGTTTTAATGTTATGGCTGATCGGTGTAAGTGGAGTCAGATATGGCTCACATTTGGTTGATGTGGAAACCTGCAGCCACTACAACCTTCTGGATAAAATGACCTTACAATAAATTAATGAATAAATGAATAACACAATGATTAATACATCTAGGAAACCCATCTAGATAAATTCTTACTTACAGATACTACAGCATTAGTAATACACCATGAAACCCTTTTTTTAAGGCTGTAAAAGCTGAGCATCCATTAATCATAACCATACCAGTGGGGTGAAAAGTAGCATTCAGTGCAGTGAATAATAAAAGAGCTTTCTCGCACCAGTTCACAGATCAGGACATAAAAGCCAAGGCTTTGCAATAATGATTAACTGCGACTTGTTTTTTTTATTGCTGTTTTTAAGCAATTTATTGTTACGTTTGCAGAAGACGTTTAAACAAGGTTTATTATCAACTATGATTAAATGATTCGTAACAAATATACACAGATCAGCCATAACATTAAAACCACCTTCTTGTTTCTATGCACATTGTCCATTTTATCAGCTCCACTTACCATATAGAAGCACTTTGTAGTTCTACAATTACTAACTGTAGTCCATCTGTTTTTCTGCATGCTTTGTTAGCCCCCTTTCATGCTGTTCTTCAATGGTTAGGACTCTCCCAGGTAATACCACCACAAAGTGGGTATTATTTGGGTGGTAGGTCATTCTAAGCACTGCAGTCACACTGACATGGTGGTGGTGTCTTAGTGTGTGTTGTGCTGGTATAAGTGGATCAGACACAGCAGCGCTGATGGAGTTTTTAAACACCTCTTTGTCACTGCTGGGCTGAGAATAGTCCACCAACCAAAAACATCCAGCCAACAGCGTCCCGTGGGCAGCGTCCTGTGACCACTGATGAAGGTCTAGAAGATGACCAACTCAAACAGCATCAATAGATGAGCGATCGTCTCTGACTTTACATCTACAAGGTGGACCAACTAGGTAGGAGTGTCTATCGAGTGGACAGTGAGTGGACACGGTATTTAAAAACTCCAGCAGCACCACCACCATGTCATTGTCACTGCAGTGCTGAGAATTATCCACCACCTAAATAATACCTGCTCTGTGGGGGTCCTGAGCATTGAAGAACAGGGTGAAAGCAGGCTGAAAAAGTATGTAGAAAAATAGATGGACAACAAAGTGCTTCTATATGGTAAGTGGAGCTGATAAAATGGACAGTGAATGTAAAAACAAGGAGGTGGTTTTAATTATTATTTTTGGTATTATTATTATTTAGGCCTTTAAACTATGAATTTGGCAATAGCAATGTGGTATAGATGGTAACTGGACCCAGCAACATCTAGCATTCTTCAATACATCTCCCATAACCATTGTTAATAGTCTCAGCTATTGTAGAGTTTGCTACATTTTGAGTACAGTAAAATTCACTTACTTCTAAATATACCTTGAGAATTTCACTATAAACACAGAATAAACCTTAATTAGCTTTTAATTTCAATATGTATTGTTAATATTATAGACTGCAATGTACAGTAGTTTAGCAAATAAGCAAGCCTTGTCACATACTGCCCCCTAGAGAACCAACAGCATAATTACAATGCTGCTTTTTTTTTTTAAATATATCAAATTAAATCACTTAATTTAAAATGATACAAAAATGAAATATTTGTACATTTAAAAGTATAAGGCGAAATAAAAAACATGAGCCAGACAAATCACAAATTCATTTAAAGTATTTACATTTATTTAAGGAAAACTGAAACTGCAAAGAGGTAAATACAGTACAATATACTAGTGTCAACTTGGTGCATCACATTTAGGCACTTGGCATAGAAAAATAAGTTCTCTCTGATTTCCAAATAATCCCTTAAACCTGTGTGAAATTACCTACTAAATAGATTTGCCTCAGTAAAAACATTATTTGGTTGCTGTCACATTGGGTCATGTTTTCTGCTCTGATGTAGTGGTATAAGGCTGGATCACATGAGCAGAATATAAATCAGTGGCCTGTGACCAATAAGCAGTAAATAGTTAGGATTCAAATGTTGCATGACTCAGCAAAAGGTTAAGCAATCCAGATGCAAAAGCAGCTGCAAATGGATTTTTTCCCTGCTTTGAGTACTAACGATTAAAGCGATTGTCTTTCTTTAAAGTGGAAATGTACTGTATAATGTAACATTTCTAAAGAGTCACATAGCAAGTCAATTAAACACATCTGTTTTAGTATACGACAAAAACAAACCACTCCTTGGGTTGCAATTGTACCTCAATTTTTAACAAATATTCATAAAAAAAATTCAGGTGTTGATTAATTTTTTTAATGTATTTAGCGAGTTCAAGTTCACCTAGAAACTGCATGTTTCGGACAAACAAATGGTCCATGTGGCTGCCCCAGGCCGTGTACAAGATAAAAATGATAACAGGTGACAGATAATATTCAGCCAACCAATTAGAGCTCGTGCACATTTGCATGTTTCCAACTCATGAAACACATGCAGCTTTCATGCATGTGTTTGAGGCATGAACCTGTTAAATGGGGTGGTTTGTTTTTTCCCCTTAAAAATAATTGATATTCCTTTTAAGTTGATGGTTTTTATTGCACATGATGCTTGAATATTTGAGGTAAAGCTGAACCTGTTATTTTAAAAGTTGCCCATCTTAGTGTGACTTGACGTACAAGAAAGTTTGCATATGCTATCAGCAAGAACATCACACTGAGAGAGACTTTCAGCAATACTAAGTTAAACCATTTAAACTAAATTTAACCATTCATTAAAACCAACATGGTGACATGGTTTACCCTGCATTGTCAACAATTAACACATGATCCAAAAGCTTAGACATTATTAGGGTGAAGTATTACTCATTCAAATCTACCTGATCACAAACAGCCAACAGTAAACATGTATAACAACGACTTTGTAGCAATTTTGGGGTCAGACTGAGGCACACAAGTATTAAAGAGAACGAGACGAGAGTTAGTGTTTGGTGAACAATTTCAGAGTTGGTGGGTTGCATCATAACTTAATTCTTTAGTCAAGCATTACTGTGCTTAAAATATTCATTTCGTCCATTGAAAAGAGGACAACATTGAATGAAAAAGTTAAATATGCATAACATGGTAACACACAAGTGTGGGTTGCACAATTTTAAAACTGTGGTGAAATGTATTATTGCTACTAAAACAACTCTGGGTCAGGTTAAGAGAGGAAGATGGCATAGCACCGACGAACCAAAACAACATAAGAATATGAATGCACCATACAGTGTAGAGAAATAACTTTTTTAAAAGGTACGGCTTCCACAGGAACCTATAGGGTTGTCTTTATATCACTTATTACAGACTAATTACAGTGAAATTAAAACAAAAATAAAATAAGCACAGTGGCTTATATCAAGAAGTAACACAGTTACCGCCAAACACTAAAAAGGACTGGTCCGTAAAACATAATTGGTGAGCTAATATAAAGGATGCCTTTTTAAAACTGGACTATTTGATATTACCTGAGACATTTGTTGACATAAATGGGTTAAAACGGGTCTGTTACAGACAGCACCTTCCTTTCATACCAGTGATCTGTTTGCTTGCACCATAAACATACAGTGAGTCCAGTTTTCACAGTTCTGATCTGTACATACAAAAAGGTCAAGAGTTCAATGTACATGTTAAAAACATTTACATATAAATTGGTTTAGATACCAAACACTTCTCCATTACACTAGAATTAAAAATCTTTTAAAAGCACACCTATGAAAATAATATTGACAGCTAAATCGTATCCAACTGTACTATTTACAAAAAAAAAAAAGAACCCTTTCTACATTAGAGGACGGCTTTTTAACCGATCAAAGACCTCTGTGGTTACATTAAAACACCTTATTCCAGTCTCTTGTTGCCTCCATGAGATGCCTCTGTCCATGACCGATCCACTCCTCTTGATTGTTAAATGCTCGACCACAAAACCAGCACCTAAACATTGAACTCCGATCTGAACCTGTGTTGGATGACAACTTTACAACCTCATATTTGCGCCTATTTTTCTTTTTGAACTTCAGTTTTAGGATAAATCGCTCTTTAACGTTGTTCCCAGTACGTGGTAAAACTTCTGTAACACAGGAAGCATTCTTTGACAGTCGACCATCTGGACCAGTAAGACTCCATTTAGAAAGAGCGCTGACTGTACTCTGCGACAATGCCACTTTAACGACTTCACCGTTGTACCTTTTAATGGACTTCATAATGTTTGCCACCTCAGGGATGTCAGCATCAGGGTGGTTCAGCACCACAACCGGCTGGTTTTGACGAGGACATTTGATCTGCTGAAATGGTCTGAATGGAGTAAGCCTGAGTGTTCTTTTAGCATCTTTTGCCACTGGCTTCCACGGTGAGACGGGCTCTTTTTGTGCAGATGACATGCTTGATACTCTTCTTGTTTTGTAATGAGTCTCAAAAGAGCCCTCGAGTAGTGATCTCTTTCTCCTCCGGAGGCTCTGTGAACAAGCATTTATGGGCATCAGCGTGGACTGGAATTCTGAGCTTTCCTCAGCTTGCTTATTGTTAATGTCTGTTTTAGATAAAACGTCCTTAAGCTTTGCTGAGATTAGTTTATAAGAGGGGCTGTGAGAAGCATTGGAGGTATTCAGTCCAGCTGAACATTTTGTAATCGAGTTATCTGAAGACATAAGAATGTAAGGTGACTGCAGAGATTTTGCGGCCACATAAATAGGCTTCTTGGCTGATGTGTATGGGGCAGTGGTGAGAAACCTGGTTCCATTTGGACCTCTTACAACTAAAAACCTGTTTTTTCCAGCTGTATTTGCCTGGCTGCCCTGACCTGCGTTCTTTTCACTCGTGTTATTAACCAGTAAGCCTGACTTGGCTTGAGAGATATATCTAACTAGGTATGCCTGTCGCCCAGTTTGCAAAGGAGCTGCTTTATCAGCTGAGTTTACTGGTAAAGTCAATACTGAGCGTGTGGCTAGTACAGTCTTAGGGGTGGAATCAGTGGACTCAGAACTTACTGGAGCAACAGGAAGTGGTTGGTGAACCAAATAACAAGTTTGTTGTGTGTTTATCCTTTGTTCTCCAGAGGATGACTTCACAGGACTTGATAAGAGCAGGGGCCTTTTCAGGGCAGAAGCACTGACAATGTAGTGGCCCCCACTGTTGTTCGCAGTTTGCAAAACTGATGCCTGACCTTTGGCCTTTTCTCCTAATCCTTGTGCTGACATTCCAATTCTACCACCATTTAATGTCAGAGATAAACCTGTACCTTTGCAAGACCTTTCAATTCCTGACTTCATGTATGACACATTAACTTGAGAAGCACAAGACTTTGTAATGAGCTTGAAGCCTGGACCACTTGTAAGCTGGACTGGGACGGCATATGGAGTCTCCGCAGTCTGAAGGAACATCTGCCGTTTTCCCTCAGGCATCTGGACAATTCGAAGTGTTGTTTTAGTAGGTCTGTTAGTATCCTGTGGTGTAGCTGTGGATACCATCCTGTCTTTTTCGAGCTGCTGGCTGATTATAGCATCAGAGTGCTTTTCAAGTATCTTGCCCAAAACAGCAGCATTGCTTAAATTTGCAGTC